>NC_090930.1:852019823-852358573 GCF_040938575.1 Ambystoma mexicanum
TGAGTAGTTAAGTGTACAGTGAGGATGAGTGTACAGAACGGACGAAGGCATTGAACAGATTAGTATAGAGGTGAATATATGGAACAAGATATTGCTGTTGAATGCATGTGAAGCACGAGTGCTTAAAGCGGATGAGTGCGGAGAGCAGATGAGTGCATAGAGGGGATGAATGCGTAGAGGGGTCGAGTGCGTAGAGGGGATGAGTATGTAAACCAGGTGAATGCATAGTGCATGTGAGGAGACAAAGCAGATGAATGCCGGAACGAACGAGTTCCATGATGTAAACGGATGTGTGCGTAGAGTAGACGAGATCGTAGAGCGAACAAGCACCGATTGCATCCAATACTGATGAGTGCGTAGAATGGATGAATGCATAGAGCTGCAGAATGCGTAGGACATACAGGAATGCATGCCGGGGGCAGACAAAAGTGCATGCGTGACGCTGACAAGAATGCTTGCATGGGGCTGACAAGATGACATGCGTGGGGCAGGGGCGAGCCGGAATGCACGAGGGCGTGGAACGAACCAGTGTGTATGGAGCAGAATAGGTTGCATGGAGTTGATAGGAGTACATGGAACGGACTGGAGCTCATAGAACTGCGTGACGTATATAGTATGGTTTGGAATGCAGAGCGCGTTTGAAAGGCCATACAACCCATCATATCACATTACCACGCTTACTCTCTCCTTTACGTCACCACTCAACTAGAACACAGGGATACTATGACACCATTCGGTATAACTGTTCTCATACCAACATCTGCTGCTCTCTCCACATCATTCTAAGTAAACACTGCTGGTTACTCACCCCCCAGCCAGGCGTTCTCCTCAGGCCTAACGCAGCCACTTCCAGTCTGGATAAATCCTGCCAGAACGAACACATACTCCTGATCTCCCAACCACCACACCTACGGCTAAGAAGCAGCTATCACACTGATACTGCAAGAACTGCACACATACTCGGTGCTCACACGCACTTTTTGACTCTCTCTACTGATCTGAACTTCGGTTCCCAAGGGCGTTCAACCCATCAGCACCTTCAGACCATACCAATGGTATATAAGGCGCTATATAAATGCAAAATAACAATAACAACGCTGAAAAAGCGTTTGACTCAGTGTCCTGGGGATATACGTATGCCATACTGGACCGTATGGGATTTGCCCCAAACTTCCAAAGCTTTATCCGGCTATTATATAAAGATCCCAAAGCTAAAATACGAACTAACCCCACTCTATCCCCTGCTTTCACCCTACAGAGAGGTACGCGCCAGGGATGCCCCCCCCCCCATCTTCTCTAATCTTTGCCCTCACGATAGAGGGGATGGCAGCACACCTACGCCACAAGCATTCAGATCGGGGTATTCAGATCTCCCCCCCCCATCTAATATCGCTATATGCAGATGACACCTTACTGTACCTACACTAAACCCAGAAATCAATCTGATGCCGGTTATGCAAGACATAACAGAGTTTGCCAAATTCGCGGGCTATAAAATCAATCAAACCAAGTCCAAAATTATCCCTTTGACACCCAGCGTCCACAAGATCAATCGCCATGGCACAATTTCGCTGGTCACCAAACTCAGCTCGGTATCTTGGAATAGTCATAGCTACCGATAGAAATACGCTTTATGACGCCCACTACAGACCCTACATTACACAGCTAGAGACCAAATTAACACTATGGAACAAACTCCCAATATCACTATATGGCCGCATTGCCCTGCTTAAGATGGTGGTGGGCCCCAAGTTACTTTACCTATTTAGTAATATCCCTATATGGCCGGGCAAAGCGTTTGAGAAACTGCAAAGAATTGCATCCAATTTTTTATGGTGCGGGGATACGGTCAGACAGAACTGGGCCAAACTAAGCGAGAAATTCGATAAAGGGGGGCTGGCTGCACCAGACTTCACCCTATATTACCAAATGGTGCAAGCCCACTTTGCCAAATATTGGTTCCATGACACAGAGGCGTAGGCCCACATACAAGCTGAGAAATGTGCAGCTGCCCCTGTGGACATACGGTCCATGAGATTCACCAAGAAGCACGGAAATATGGGCGGGTTAGATCCGGTGACCTGCACTACTCGGGCATGGGTGGCACTGTACCACAGGGTGGGCTGCACAAATCCTTACTGGGCCCCCTCCCCATTATGGCACTACTCGGACATCGCCCCCACACTAGACACCACAATGCAAAGGAACTGGGACCCGGGGAAAGACCTGAAACTGGGAGACCTGTTTCCCGACAGGGAATTCTTAAAACTGGACGGAGCTCAAAGAAGATTCGGTCAGGGGCTCACAGTAACCCTACAATACCACTGCCTAAAGGCAGCACTCCAACACAAATGGCCATCGTTCCCCACAGAACCACCCTCTCACCCTTTCATACTATATATTATGGATTAAGACGGGTTCAGAGGAAACATCTCAAAGATCTATAGCACGGTCCAGTCCCATACCCCCTCCCAGAACACTATGAAATCCAAATGGGAAAGGGATCTGGACGTTATAATCAAGGACACAGTGGGCCAGATACTGCCAATATACCAAAACCATATCCCTTAATGCCAACTCTAGGCTAGTCCAATACAAAATTCTGAATCACCTGCACATCACTGTCATGATGCCCGCTCCCGGGGAGCCGGTTCAAGCCATAGGCGGCAGGCTCATTATGGGAATGCTTGGGTGCACTTACCTGATGCAGACCATGCTGCAGGATCCCGACCTCCTTGAGGCCTGAAAGGAACTACTTTACCTGTGGGACTAATTTACCATCCGGGCGTGGTCGGGGAAGGATACATACCTGGAACGTCTTCCAAGGCTATTTAAACCCCACCCGAACAGCCACACGTGCTTCGTGTTGTTCTGCATCTAGCAGCTGGACGCTCACCGTGTCTGCTCCTGCATCCTGACTTCTGCCACGCCTGCCAGCATCCTGGATCACCTGCAAAGGAAGAGAAGAGAACAGAAGAAGGAAAAGTCCTTACCTGCTAGATCCGCATCCCGGAGACATCTCGCCGACAATCCTGAAAAGGAAGACTTTAATTTAAAAGTTCATCGCGTCGATCGCTGCAGCGCCGCAGTCCACTCACCTTTACAGGGCGCCTCCATGTTCAGCAGCGATCATCCGGATTCGCAGTCACGCCCCAGCGTCTAGGGAGAAAAACACCAGAACAAAAGGTGAGAGAGAAGGGAATAAGGAAAGCTAAATCTCCATGTTAAGACTTACCTGTTGATTCATTCCCTCTTCATTTCGGGTCCGCGCCGCATCCTGGCATTTCCGGACCCCGGCCCCTAAGGGGAAAAAGAGACATCAGCGTTAATGAGCGAATGAAAAGACATTACCAAAAAACGCTCATTAAAGACTTACCTGATTTCTACAAGGATTTCACCTCTCATCTCGGGTCGGTGCCTGGTCTCCCGGCATTCCGTACCCCGGCCCCTATGGGGGAAAAAAACACTAGCATTAGTACATTAATGCATGGACACAAGGGGAACCTCTTATCAAAAAACTTACCTGGAATCCAAGCAAGTTTGGTTCTCACCAATCCGAAAATGCAGTGAAGTAACTGGATACCAACGCGCCCCTGCATCAGAAGCAGGATGGAGAGCTCGTCCTGCCAGACCCTAAGGTGAGACGCTACGAGAAATCACAGAAGGGTTTCAAGGAGGGTGAGAGGGGAAAGTGGGAGGCCGATTGCATTACCCCGCAGATAGTTAATCCCCTATTTTCGCCTACAGAAGGATACTTCTGCGAGCCAGACAAGCCAGATTTGGGGGCCCGGTCCAGTCCGTCTTCCGAACCCTGCACATCACCTTAGAAGAGGTCACAGCAGCGCGAACCAGGCCAGCGCCCCCGTGGGAGTCAGGTGAGCGTAACAATCACCCTGGGGAAAATCGCCATATTTGACCGCTCTTCACAATCTTTGTGCCCCAAATGCAGGCTCCCAGAGGCCAACTCCTTTCATATGTACTGGGAATGCCCACCTACAAGACAATTTTGGGAAGAAGTAGCCTCTAACCTCAGCAGCATTCTCAAAATTCAAATACCGGCAACACCCCTAAAATACCTCCTGGGAAATATTGGAAAGGCTCGGATCAAGATAAGACGACTTTTCTCAGTTGCAACTGAAGTGGCCAAGCATAATATTCTCAGGCACTGGAACGCGAAGTCAGTACCCACAATTCATGCATGGTTTCGAGACCTGATCGAAGTATACGAATGCAAAGAAAGCGATGCAAGAGGAATAACACATACGAGTCGCCCTAAAGACATATGGGACCCGCTCCGGCGATATCTGAACGTAGCTCCCCAAGATTCTGAAACAGTGGACTAATCAGAGATCCCATGGAAAGCTCACAACCCTCTACATGTTCTTAGAACAACTGATTGCCGTGTTGTCATATGTAATGTTCTATGCCACTTGCAAATTGTTGTTAATGTAATGTGCCAGTCAGCGGAAAATAAAGTTTAAAAAAAATTATAATCTATGGGTGCAATGCCCAACTTGCCCTATAGCTATGGTGGGGATTGCCCCACAAAGAAACTAAGGAAAGTCTATGTCTAAGTCCAAATAAAAAGTCTGTCTGTCAAAAACTATACTTGCCATCATGTCTAATACAGAAATGTATTGCAGAGATATTCAAACTCGAATAGTGTTCAACATAAAGTCTGAAGCAAACTCTAGCCTCCATCACAAGTTCAGGATACAGTTCTATAGATTTCAAAATGTTCCTTCTTGAGGCACTAGTTCCCAAAACACTATTCCACCTGGGCTCAGGGGTTCTCGTCTACAAGCTTCAAGCACTGTGGCACAAAACAATGTTCTCAAAGGAGCTCAGGGGGTTCCCTTCCCCAAGCTTCCAGCACTTGAATACTGGAGAACAGTTGTTGAACCTTGTGAATCCAACAAGACTCTGGGTTCTCCCTCCCAAAGTTCAAAGTCTCTTGTCACATAAGTCAAAAGGGTTCACCTTAATCACTTTCATAAAGCACTTTGGCACAATATTCACCCACAGATTTCTTGTTCCCATTTATTACTTTCATAGTTGGTTGGTGCCCTCCGTTCTAGGTGCAGTTGATAGACCGCACGGTCCACCCATTACAGGTTGCGCAACCATATGCCCTTAGCTTCACAAGCTCTTCTCAGTTCTCTGTATTTCTTAATTTATGTTTCGGTTTTATAATAGCCTTTCTTTGGCTCCACTTTACATTTTTTTTCTTTAGTTTTCTCACAATTCCATTTGCACCCTTATTCTGCTGCACAATATCCTTCTTTGATACTTGCAAGGATTTGCCCATTGTTCAGAACTTCACTGCGCTCATTCGCAGCGTTCAGCTCATTGTTTGTTTCTACACTCGATTGTGCTCTTGTTAAGGCTTCTCGCCTTCGTTCAGAGAATTCAACAACATGCCGACTGCACGCGACCACCCCGCTACACTATATCCAGTCACTTGCATTCACTCGTGCAACGGGTTTCTTAACGAACAGAAATTCACTGGTCGCTCTCTGTTCTTGCTGCTTCTTTGCTTCCTCGGTTTCTGCCCATGGCACTCCTGGGTCGTTTCTCCATCCAGTGGCACAAGCCCTCCGAAGCTGCCCGTAAGGGATTGCCTACTTACACTGTCTTCTTTCACTACGGCTGTCAGCTCCCGGGAGATTCAATTCTCTCGCCAGGCTCCTGCAGACGCCCTCGCTCTGCTTCACTACATGGTCTTTGCATTCCCGTTTCTTCTGCTCTACGACAGCTCGGCTTGGCTTCCTTTCTGCTCCTCTCCCAATGCCTTCTCTCCTCCAATCTTCCTGCTGCTGTTGTTGCTCCATCTTCAGTATTCCCTGCTCTCTCAAGGTGCATGGTTTTGGGCTCCACCTTTTATACTCATGACTATTGGCAATGAGCTGCAGGTGCAAGGTTTCAGGTTCAATTGCCTGACCTTGTTTTAACCTATTAGCGGAACATGCCTGACTTTGTATAACCCTAGTAGTGGGACATGCCTGACCTCAGTTCTATACTCCTTCGGATCACTCTTCTTCGTCCCAGTACTACAGTGGTGTTTACTAGGGGAAGTGTGCACTACTCCTTGCATCTTCTTTCTCTTCACAGTACTTTGTGGGATTTCAGGGGAAAAGACAGGGCATGAGTGGAAATACCCCATGAAGGCTGAGGGAGGACAGGGTAGGTCAGTGTTGGAAAAGGGGGGGGATACCATCTCTAAGGACCTTCAGCCCAAGTGTTTCTCCCTCGTAGTTGTATCCCCCGGGGTCGGGATCTGGCAGCCTTGCCTTTCTCTTGGGTACCTAAGAGAGCTAATTGTGAGAACGCCCTCACACTTGTAAACAAAGGCAAACAATAGACACCCTTAGCCTTTTGCCTTTGCTGGCTGCCAGGGCAAAGTGGTCCTGAGAAGGTGGGGTTATGGGAATTGTGGGTCACGTGACTCGTTTGAGCAACCAATCAGGGTGGTGGGCAAGGAGGAGGGTAGTCCGGAGCGATAGGGAGGGACAAGGGAGAAAGGCCCATGAGGTGGATCTAGGCATCACAAAGGAGGGGCTAAGAATGGTGATGGGGTTTGGGAAGGCCTTGAGGGCCTGAAACTCACGTTTTAACTCAAGTGGCAAGAAAGCCCATGGTGCATTGATATCACAATGGCAGATTTCATTTTGTCATTGCATTTAATAACAGGCTGAACCATCTAGTCTGGCTAAAGATTTAACTTTCGTCCAAAGTACCAGAACCTATTTTTTTGACCACACCATGTTTTTTCGATGAAAGAACATTTTTGCCCACAGAACTTGGTAACCTGCACCAGACAGTACTGATTTACATGTGCATTCCACTCTCATTCCCTTCCCCCTTCCAATACGATTAGCCCGGAAGTTCAAACATTTGAAAATGTGATAATGTGGACAGTTACTGGTTTAGAAAAGCAGCCTCAAAACTTTAAATATAATTTGTCTATAGGAGAGGAAAACACACTACGGGCTCTGGGTGACAACAAAGACCTTACTATAGAACAAGCGGACAAAGGAGGGCTATTATCATCATGGACACAAAAAGACAATGGCCCTCAGTACAAGTTTGCCGGTCTGGAAACAACGGTGCCGTTAAGCTTACCGGCACTGTTTTTTTCCAGACTGGCAAACTACGAATCTGCGGGCGGGTTGCCTTCCCGCCCACCAGGTCTGCCCTTGCGGGCGGAATGGTGCCCGGCCGCAGACTTTCACTGACACACCGGCACCGTTATTAACGGTGCCGGTGTTTCAGTGGTCCCCACTCCCATAGAGTCCTATCGGACTATTGGACTCTATGGGAATGGGGCACAACATAGTCACCGGCACCTGACTTACCGGCAGCTGGGGTTTTAATACCCCGGTGTTACCGGCAAGCCAGGCGCCGGATACCGCCGGCCTCTTAATGAGGGCCAATGAAATTCTAAGAAAACTGAACACTAATTTGTGCAAAAGCCACTTAATCCCATAACTGATGTTAGTTAGCTTATTTATCCAACTTTCGTTGTAGCCAACAACATAGGTATTTTAAGTGAAAGAGAGACAACATTCCTTAATAAACAGGATCCAGTTGTACCTGCCATATATATTTTACCAAAAGTACATAAAAGCATCAATGACCCACCAGGAAAGCTGATTCTTTCGGGACATAAATTCACATTTGGAACCTTTATCGTTTTTTGTGAACAAAATTCAAACAACATTGGTTGAAGATAAGCCAAGTTGTATAGTTGACATGATGCACAGGATTCAGATTGTTGAACCTACTGACCTAAACTTCTAACTGTTGGTCACTTTGGATGCTTAGTTATTGAATACAAATATCCCACAATCAAAATCCCTAAAAAAGGAATACCAAATCAAAGGATTAGAACCCATCGTGTTCCAACTTATTTTCTCATTACCCTTGCCAAAAGTGCATTCAAACAAATATTTTAGCACATAAAAAACTATTTTATTGCCAAAAAAATGAAACAGCATGGGTTTGACTTTTGAACCTAACATGGCCCATTTATTTGTTTCGTTTTTGTCATTTGTATAGCGGCTTTCGCCATGGGTATGGTCCCAGCGCGCTATAGGTTGAAAACCCTCATAAGGACTGAAGTCCAAAGTATAGGAAAGTTAGGAGGTGCTAATATGCGTGTGTGCATAATGGCCATTAAAGGTTATGAGGGCTTGACAGAGTCCCTGCTAGTCACCCATGTCTAATTGGCATGTGTATGGGTGGAGAAAACTGGGGCGGGGGAGTAAGAGCATAGTCAATTATGTGCGCAGCTACAGTTTGAATTTCTTTTTCGGTAAAGGTAGCAACATTCTTATGGCAGAAGTATTGTGCAAAGTGAGTGCACTTTTGGCTAATTCCAAAGCGCAGAGTCCGAGAGGAAAAATGCATTGGTTATAATCAAGTGAAGAATTGGTACATTCAGCAAATTGTAAAACATCTGGGTTGATAAATTATGGTAGGTGCATGGTACCTATGTGCTAATGTGATGTACTTCCCTGATGAAGTCTGGTTGTAGACAGTGCTATTGTACAGTTATGAATATATGCAAGGTTTTTTGTCAGTCTCTAGTTGGGAGCCATCAGTATACAGTGAAAATAAGCTGTGCGTTTTCTATCAGGGACTTATGTGAAACAATATATGACACACATTGAACAAACCATCAAATTGGGAGTCTTAATGGCCTCAGTAGGGAATTATAATTGCATTGTACAAAGGTAGTCGTCCCCTACTGTGAGAAAGGCATGGTATCAAGAGATGACAGTGACAACAGATGTAACAGTTTTGAAAATCTTTGTTAAAAAGGTCAGGATGGGTGTAATGCCTAACTTGCCCTAGCTATGGTGGGGATTGCCCTACCTAAAGAAACGAAGGAAAGTATGTTCGGAGGTCCAAATCAAAAGTCTGTGTGTCAAAAACTATGCTTGCCCTCACGTCTAATACAGAAATCTAGTGTAGGGATATTCTAACTCAAATATAGCCCCCTTCGCAGGTTCAGGATACAGTTAAATAGATTTTAAAATGTTCCTTCTTGAGACACTAGTTCCCAAAACAATCTTCAGCTATCATTAAGTGGGTACATTCAAGACCCCACTTAACCGTAAAGGCAGCGTTCTGCCAACACCTGCATTCCATGTAGTGGAACACATTCTACAATCGCCTAGATTATGGCACACTATATGAAGGCAAACTAATATTTCATGATTCAAATCCAATTAGATCATATATTGTGAAATGGCACCAATACATGCATGACTTTTTTAATTTGGACAATTGAACAAGCTGTAAATTATGGCTACAAAATCAAAATATGAATACAAAACTCACTGCACAGTGGGAACAATATAATCAATTTTTGGACTCAACTATTATGCAACCACATGGGGTATTGATCATACATCAAACCCATGTACCGAAATGCATTATCACATGTAGTTCATATACCATGATTCTTAAAAATCAACTTATTAGTGGGCCAATTTTTAAATTATCTAGGGAAATTGTACTTCTAGTTCCTATTTTGAACAAAACACATGTAATTAGACTAAATTAAAGGCGAGAGGCTAACCAAAATGTTTAATTAATCAAGCTCATCATCGTACACGCTATAGTAATTGGGACTTCCTGCTGAAGAAGACATGAAAGCACTCCGAGAAAATGGTTGTGTGAGACAACCTTTTCCGAATTTATTAAGCTCATCAAACAGTCCATTAAGAAATGTTGGCATCTTATCCAAACAGAGGGTAAGCCGATATCAAAGCCTCTTTTCATTCACGAGAGGAACAAATATCCCAAAAAATCGGTTAGAACATTTCCAGATGATAAGACAACAATCCATAACCACTGCATGGGGGTCAATGCCAATATGTGGCCATTAGCCCTGTGGACATAACACCAACTCTAAAAACATGCAACCAATGAAAGTCTTGTATGAAGTAATATCACATGTTATTCATCGGATTTTACCAACTGCTCAACTAAACAAGCCACGTACATTATAAAATAGCCATGTTCACGTCCATCTGCTGACATGACTTCATGAAGTCACTAAACGGGCGTGAGAACATTGCTCCAAACTCAAGAGAGGTGATTTTATTAATGAAGGTCATAGTCATGAAGCCCTTGAGTGGTTTATAATCGAAACAGTCCACACCAGTATTGAAGAAGGGAATATAGAACATACTCTCCCAGAAAAAGAAGAACTGTGGTTTTACCTTTTAAATACTACGGATAATGGTTTAGGCAAGCACATCCAATGTTTTTCAAGTGCAAAATCAGAAGAGTCATCTTTTAAGTTGAAGTTTAGTAGCGACAGGACTACATCTTCTATAACCATCTACAAGATCCAGGAGCCTTCTTAACTGAGCAAGGCTGTCAGGGAAAGAAAGATCTTTGAATTTTAACAAAATTCCAGAAAACGTTCAAAATCTGAGCTGGTCTTTTGGTTAGAAACCCATCAGTGGGTGGTACTTAACTAATTTCGTAGAATAATATCAAATCATGCCCATGATGCAGCAACAACTGGTCATCAGGGATTTTTGCTTAAGTAGTCTGTCTGCACACATTTCTTGTTTTTATGTTATTGAAGCTCGAGAAGTGCAGGCAGTTTAGAGCTGCACCCTTTTTTTAAGGTGTCAACTACATATATGGCCATTAATTCTGCCACCGGACTACTCTGGGGACCAGGATAGATGGCTAAGGGTTCAGGGATGCTCTTCACACAAGCATTTCTAATACCAGCCACTCATTCCTTCTAGTCATTTTCATTAATATGATAAAAACATCCATCCACATAAATAATGGGCATTCCCGGATAGGTGCTTGTGGAGAGAAGCTAGATATGCCTCCATATTATTGGTTGTTTTTAATTCTTCATCTTCTAAACAGTTATGGACATGGTCATTAGATCGGGTAATCCTGGTGCCACTGGAATCTATTTTGATCATATCCAATTTCTAGTGGGTAACCCTGCATTTAAAGAATCCAGGAAGTAATCCTTGATTTAGAGTCATTGGGAAATACCTTTCAGCTGTTTCACAGCCTCTGTTTGAGAGTTCCTCCCGCTTCTACTTCAGACCTGTAATCAATAAATGTAACAAGGGCTGAATGATGCTGCGTAATTCTCTATGAATTAAGACGGTGGTTGGTCAATTCTGCAAGCGTTCGTATTGATGTAGATTTGCGTGGTTCTTAAAAGTCAATAGAGCCTCAAATGTTTCCTGGGGATCAAGGCCCTCGGATGTCGCTTCATGGCTTAGAAAGTTTACTTCAGTTCTGAACCACTGTGCTTTTTGAAGAGAGAGTTTCGCATTTGTATTGTATTTCTTATTTGGGTCTACATACAAGTATCACCACCAGGGGTACATTCACAGTTTTACTTTTGATTAATAGGTGATCTACATAGGCCACATCCTCTCTTTCTACAAGATCTTGCATAGCTTTATGTAGGAATATGTAGAACTCATTCCTGCGGTTAATATTCTCAAAGGGGGTAGGATTCATGCGAATTGCTGCCCCCAAAACGTAAAGGCAAACTTATATTGGTGTCCAATATGCGTTCATCAAATCAAGGGCAGAAAATACTTTAGAACATTGGATCTTTGCAAGACCCCAATCAATATAAGGGGGAGGTCAGCATGACATGTATACCTTCTTGTTCAATTCCCTTTTGTCTGCACATAGTCCCCATTGTCCAGTGCGTTTCAATATTCCTAATACTGGGGTGTTAAAGGTACTGTGGATTAGTCGAATAATCCCACAGGGTACAGGTTTTTGATCATGTCCTTGGACGATTCCATGGACGATAGAGGCAACTGGTAATGTTTGAAAAATATTTACACTATATTGGGGTCTGTAGGTAATGTATGATGAAGGGATGTATGTCCACAATCATAAGAAACGACATAGAACAATTTTGGGAAAATTGAGAAATGCCGGTCTCCACTTTTATTTCTGCTCTTCCACCTGAAGGAAGCCTGCCAATATTTCTGGGATGGCAATTTCTGAGATATCTTCTAATTGAGTTGAGAGGTCTTTGCTTATGTCCTCTACCTGGGTGGGTTTACTTTGCAGCAAGTTACTAGTGACTCTGAATAATAGCACATCTTCCAGCATATCATAGGTAACATCCTCCATCCCATAAAGTACAGGGAGTACACCAAAATATTCCCCATGTTTCTGGTCTGCTAGCATAAGTATTGTTTTTGCAATCTTCAGGAAGAGGACAAATGATAGGGTTGATTTAGTACATGGAAGAGTGTTTGAAATCAGTAGCCGTTCCAACAGAGGTTGCATAGAAAAAAAATAGGAGTGGTCCTTTCCTTTGGATAGCAACTGAGCTACTGTTTATCTCCAGAGTTGTCCACCCGTTCACCTCGACATTCACTGGAGGTCCACCGTGGACAGGATTTCAGCGAATTTCCCTGCAGAGTGAAAAACAACTCAATATTCGGAGGAAGCTTTGATGTAAGGCTCGGTGGTCTTCCAATTCACCGTCATCCTATTCCTTTACATATATCAGTGATGCCTGGGACTTGGGTATTCTGGAAATTAATCTCCACTCGGCCTGGATGTTTCACAAATTTGGCACTCCTTTTAAATTTGTTCGGGCGGTTAGTTAGTTCACCCACTCAAAGGCAAAAGCCTTCTAAGTAATAGTTTCTGTGTAAAATGGGTGTGCTCCGAGAAGCCACCACTACCACCGGACGGGTGAGTCGCTACTTCCCTATTTTGATATTTATCTACTGGGATCTCCTTTCCATCAAGATTATGTATTACCCCAAGAAGGAGTTTGAGGGTAATAGAGTGATCTTCCTTGGGTCAGTGTGTCAAATATTTCTCGAGATATCAGGGTCACTTGAGAGCCAATAAGTCACGCTGTCCCTGAACTTGACTAGGCGTGAAAAACCTTTGATCTGCATTTTACAGAAAAGGTGCGAGTTAGTGGATAGTTCTGATTGCATCTGGTTGATGGTTAGGGTATCAGTAGCTTGACCTTGGGCAGTCCCCTCTGGGGAACTCTCTTCAGGATGGTTTAAGTTACTTACCTGTAACTATTGTTCTCCAGCATGGGTCTGGCATGGATTCACATGCTCATGAATATTCCCAGTCGTACGACTGGGAATCCTCAGTAAAAGAAAAAACTGTTTCACTTTCATTTCAAAACTCTTTCTCCTCTGAACCAATCACTGACATCTGGGTCATACTGTCCCCATCCACTGACAGTACTCTCCCTAAAGCTCCACCCTGGGGGACATCTTCAGATTTGGAAAGCACATAAAGTGGCAGTATGAATCAAGAAGAGCCACAGAGGGGAAGGCAGGAAGGTTCGCATGTGAATCCATGCCCGACCCATGCTGCAGAACAATAGTTACATCCACGTAACTTAAACCTTCTCCAGCATGGGGTTTGGCATGTATTCACATGCTCATGAATAACGATTGCACAGCAGTACCTATACACAACCAACCACGGGAAGTGGCCAGGCTCAACAGAATCAATAAATACTGAACTCTGGAACAGACTCACCTCAAACAAACAGGTTGCGTTGCACCGCGTGGCCGACTCAGGACTACTCCCTGGAATCCCTGTCGGCGCAGTAGAACCTTGTGAAGGTGTGCATGGACTGCCACGTAGCAGTCCTGCAGATGTCGAGCAGGGGCACACCAGAGAGAAACACTGTTGTTGCTGCGATAGCTCTGGTGGAGTGGGCTCTCAGCTGGCCTGGCAGCGGCCTGCTAGCCAGTCGATGACAGTGCATGATGCAGCCGGAGAGCCACCTGGAGATGGAAGCCGTCAACAAGGGCTTTCCTTGATTTACAGGTCCAAAGTTGACAAATAACTGAGAAGTCGTCCGAAAATTCTTTGCTCGTGCCACGTAGAACTTCAAGGCACGAGCAACGTCCAGCGAATGCAAAGCCCTTTCTGCTGGCGACAACTGATTCGGAAAGACGACAGGTAACACCAAAGGTTTGTTGAGAAGGAATTCCAACGGTACCTTTGGCATACAGTTTGGGTGTATACGCAGTACCACCGTTGGTTGAAGAGTGGAAAAACCAGTAAGGCTGCTTGCAAGACAGGGTCTGAATCTCCCCGACCCGCTTGGCCAAGGTGATAGCCACGAGAACAGCTGTCTTCCATGAGAGAAACTTGAGCAGGCCTGATGCATAGGTTCGAAGAGTGCTCCCTGAGGTTAGTTAGCACAACATTGAGCTCCCAAACTGGGGCGGGGGCCGGTGGGAAATTCCTGAAGAATCCCTTGAGGTACTCCTTGACGAGCCTGTGAGACGAGAGTGAAGGTCTACCCTGGCACCTGCTGTACCAGGATATGACGGTGAGATGCACATTGATAGAGGCGTGAGCCAGTCCTGCTTTGGCCAACGAAAGCAAGTATAGGACAAGTTGCGGAGCCGTGGCATGCAGAAGGGTAATCTTTTGAGTCCGGCACCAAAGGGAGCAGCGTTTCCATTTATGTCCATAGCACTTCAACGTTGACAAGGCTCTGGCCCAGACCAGGATGTCCTTACATTCTGCGGGTAAAGCATAACCTCCAACCTCTAGGGCTGCAGTAGCCATGCTCTCAGGTTCAGAGACTCCGGGTCGTGATACAGAATCGTCCCCCTTCTCTGGTGAGAAAGTCTGGGGACAGCAGCAGCCGGATGGACGGGGCCACTGACAGATGTAGTAGGCCGGGATACCAGATTTGCCTCGGCCACGCAGGAGCGACGAGTGTTATCCTGCAGTGGCATTGTCCGAGTGTGTTGATCACACATAAGCGGAGTGGAAATGGAGGGAAGACGTACAGGAACCATCCCTCCAACAAGAATGTGTCTCCCATGCTCCTTGGTTGAGGGAATCGACTGGAGAACCTTTGGCACTTGGTTTTCGCAGTGTCGCAAAGAGATCGATCTGGGGCTGACCCCATATGCCGAACAGAAAATCCACCTGGTACTGGTGAAGTTCCCACTCGTGGCAAGAACGAAGTTCCCTGCTGAGCGGGTCCACGGTGGTGTTCTTGACTTCCGCTAGGTGGAACGAGACGAGGAACATGCTTTGACTAACAGCCCATTGCCACAGGTTCTGGGTCTCCTTGGAAAGCGCCGGTGAGCGTGTTCCCCCCCTGTTTCTGCATGCATAACTTGGTGGTGGTGGTGGTGGTGGTGTTCGTGAAGATCCTCACCAGCGTGCCCTTCAATGGCAGGAGAAAAGACTTGAGGGTCCAGAATACGGCCCGAAGTTCCAGGACATTGATGTGGAAGTCCTTCTCCTCCGGTTGCCAGAAGCCTCTAATGAGCAATTGTACGGTGTGGGCTCTCCATCCCTCTAGAGAGGCGCTCATGGTGACCGTCTCCTGGTAAAGAGGAACCTGAAACGGACCTCCCACGATGAGATGTGGCCATACACCCCAATGGGGATATCGAGTCACCAAATCCTGCCGTTGGGGGTTGTAATCAACTAGCTAGTGCTGCATGGCAAAACCCATCTGAAAGCACAGTATTTAGTATGATTGAGGTAGAGGTAGCACCAAACCAGCAAAAACACAATGAAGCCCCTGGCCATTTACCAACAGATGTTTTTATGAATGAGCCATGGATATGAATGAATGCAGCAAAAGTAGTTCCATGGAACTGGCAATTGGACATTATCCCAATTTATAAAAAGGGTGATCATAGTGAACCAACAAATTATCGACCCATATCACTCCTGGACTCCCTATCTAAGCTAGAATTGCAACATCCAGACTTGAGAAGTGGTCTGAGGAACACAACGCCCTATTCCCCAGCACAGGCTGGATATATGCAATCTATTTCAACAATAGACCAGACCTGTAGTCAGTTAATGTTGATATTGAAATATGTTACTCTGAGTAGAGTTCATCTTGAACACGCTTATATTGATCTGCAGATAGCCTTTGACTCTGTGCTCAAGCACCGGATTTGGGCAGTAGTGGTGGATCGGAATGTCCACCATGAGTTAATACAGGTAATTTGCAGACTATATTCGGACAACTTCGTCATTGGTGTGATGGAGCCTGTACCAAACCACTTAATATTGTCAACGACAACAAGTAGGGGTGTGTGATGGTCCCTGTGCTGTTTTCGGTATTTAATAATTACCATACTGTACTCCTTAATTGCATGGAAGCCAATGCCCCAATATTAGGAAACAACAAGGGTGGGGGATCCTCTTTGCCGATAACACAGCACTAGTAACAAAGACCCATAAATGTCTT
Organism: Ambystoma mexicanum; assembly: GCF_040938575.1. Classification (NCBI taxonomy): domain Eukaryota; kingdom Metazoa; phylum Chordata; class Amphibia; order Caudata; family Ambystomatidae; genus Ambystoma; species Ambystoma mexicanum. The sequence goes on from NC_090930.1 coordinate 852,036,073, forward strand.
TGCAAGTAGACGCAAGGAAACATAATTATAGATCAATATCTCGAAAACCAAAATCATGATCTTTTGTCCAAATAAAACGAGGAAGTGTTGCAAATATAGATTCTCCATAGGCCGACCAGTGTTAGATAAGGCAGTGGCCTTGGACTATCTAGAAGTGAGAATGAATAATACACTAAATTGGCAGAACCAAACTGAAAAGTGCGTAACTAACTGGCCAGGAGAAGTATGTTATTCACAAACATTTCCAACCACTATTTCCCATGCAATGAAGGTCTACAAGATGCAGGCTATCTTGGCAGTCCATTCGGTGCTGAATTGTGGGGTCGTGTAAACACTAGCTCATTAGTAAAAGAAGAAAATAGAATTCTCAAACGGCTCCTGTGCCTACTAAATAGTGTTCCAAATACACCAATGAAATCACAATTGGGCTGTTAAGGCATTGATTATATGCTGAAAAAAACAAAAGCTCCTACCTTACTGGCTGAAATTATGTAACGTATCTGCACTTCATATAAATATGTATCGATGGACTGCAGGATGTCTAAACCAAACAGTGTCAATTAAACTTCGGTGGTTCTCTTAATTGAAAAAAATGCCCAGAAGCTGAACATACCATTGCTCTCGGGCCACCCGGATGAGCTTGGTTATCAATATAAAACCGAGCTGAGGATAGAACTGAATCAAATGGTATATAGTTTGACAAACCTGAGGGTATGCTCACTCCTACTCCCCCTGGATCCTCTTCTCAGGTGGCCAGGGAAAGGACATCGCTTTTGGATCCTGACTCTGGGAGTGGAGAAGCGAGGGAGGATCACCTGGGTGGAGGGTCCTTGGGAATTGGGACAAAAATACCCAGAGGCGAAACATGGTATCCCCATTTCCCTTGTGAGAACCAACCAAACCCTTAACGGCCTTTATGGGCTACTGTAAAACAGCTCCCCTCAATTTTCCTCATTCAACCTATTACAGTACTGGGACGAGGAAGAGGCGACTGACTGGTGTTCACTACTCCTATACATTTCACCACTCTAGTACTGAGACCAGGAAGATGCCTGCAAAGTACTGAAGAGGTCAGGCATGTCCCTCTAATTGCAGTCCGGCAATGCCAATTAGGAACACACACCTGCAAGTGGTTGCAGGTGTATAAGAAGGGGGAAGCCAGCAACACTTAGACCAGCAGGGAGTCCCATTTGCGAGGAGGCAGCCGTGGTGGGGCCTGCAGAAAAGCATGACGCCGGCAGATGGTCCCAAGGAACTGTGGAGCCCAGGAGCAAGCTGACAGTAAGGAAGCCACAGGTGTGAGAGCCTCCGTGGTCGGAGATCCGCAGCCGGAGCTGCGGACGAAGAGAAGGAAACAAAGTTGCTGCCAGCGTCCGCAGAAGAGCCTCAGAAGTGCGAGCGGGGCTCACAGTTAAAGGAAAGGCAGAGGGCAGAGCTGAAACCGTACAGAGCAGCTGCACGAAGGGAACGCCAAAGACCGATGAGTACAGGGAAAGAGTCACTCGAAGCAGGCGCTCCTGGGGGCCGTGGGGAAGCAAGGCAAATGCCGAACAAAACACCATATGAATACAGAAATTAACCCGGAGCCGGGGGTTGGGTGAAAATTAAGCAGCAAAGTAAATGCTTACAAATATTGAATACTGAAATGAATGAAGCCTTTATGGGCAAAGTTACGATCAGATGACAAATGAATAAGAAGTGCAAGTATTGCCGGTTTGAAAGCAAAGTCAGAGGCAATAAGATATTGCCGGTTTTAAAGCAAAGTAAGAGGCAAGAGATTGAATTGTTAAGCCTATCCAGAAAGAGTATTAAGTTGATTTGGAGTTGCTTTTGAACATTGAAAGACTGAGACTTGATTAATTTTAATACTGTCTTGAGGACAGAGCCCTCAATACTCTTTCTCTGTAACTGTGTTGCCTTGAACTTGCGGAAGGGAACCCTGAGGATTTGTGGAACTGTATTTTTGTGGAACTTTCTTGAACTTGCGAAAGGGACACTGAAAAGGAAGCTAGGAGCTGGAAGAAGCTGAGAACTTTGTTGTGATCACCATTTCTTTTACTATTGTGATCCCTATACATTGTTTTGCTTTAGTTGTGAGGGCAAGGATAGGTTTTGGACACAAACAGACTTTTAAATCAAACTTTCTGGCTCACACTTTCCTTAGTTTCGTTCAGGTAGGCAAATCCCACCTTAACATATGGCAAGTTTGGCCTTCAACCATCCTGACATTTGAGTTAATAAACCATTTTATTTTTAACTTTGAATCTGTTGTCTGTGCCTTGCTTCATGATGCATTCACAATAGAAGACATCTGGAAATCTAATACAAATAAGAAATTAGTGACACTATCTTAAAGGAAATTCTGACGTTGGTTTTGAGAAATATTTAGATGCACTGTGTCCTAAAACTGTAAAATCACTACAGGTTAAATTAGGATTAGGAATTTTACGGTTACTAAACCACAAGGCACGATGGATGGAGGAACGTTCCTTCAGGCAACATACTGTAAACGTGGGTAGGAAAAGATTTATCACTTTATTTGTATTTTCCCTCTGTATAGAAGCCTAAGAAAACAGCTTTTGAGACCTCTGTTTATCTACCATAATGTAAGGAACGTCAAAGATGCAGTACGCCTGGTTGAAACAACAAATGAAATATATTTGCAATATTTAACTTTCTGGCACTGTGATGAATCCGATGATGTCATCACTCCTTTACCCGAGATAGCCTCTCCACATGTGGCCACGGGACGGCAGTCGCTACCTGATCCTGACCCTGAGAGTGGTTGTTTGAGGGAGGACCACATAGGGGAGGCAACCCTTGCAGGGATGACATAACATCAATTGAGACATGGTATCCCCTTTCCCTTTTAGGGATATTCCCTCCGTTCCTAATGGCATATGGTCATCATCCCCTTCAGCTGCTTAACAAGACTACCAATAATAATCCTCAAAATCAGATAAACAAAGCGACAACAACGGAGAGGAAGAGGCAAGGAGCAATGATGATTACTCCCAAAGAGCACCAATACCAGCAGTCTAGTAGCTGGAAGAATCAGATTGGCCTGACACCGTTTAAAACCATGCCGGGAAGAGAAGTATTGAGTTAGTCATCTTCTTACCCAGCTGCGGTGCGGACAGCTGAGCAGAGAGACCGGGAGTACATCAGCTTGTGGCAGCGCAGGAGATGTATTGGTAAGGCGGAGAGAGCAGGGAGCGCAGAGAGCGACAAGCACAGTGAAGCTCTGTGAAGTGAAAGGAAGCAAGTGGTGCTTTCTGACAGCAGAAGGAGCTGGAATGCTGACTGAGAACCGGACGCCTGCCGGGAGGTGCCTGCAGGGCCAGAGAGAGCTGGAGAAGCACCTGATTCGGAGTCGGGACACAGAGAGGGCAAGAAAGCAACCGGTGAGCCCAGGGAAAGGGCTGGGACACCGAAGCACTGTCTGGCAAGGCATCGGAAGCCCTAGGCAGTGGGACTGGGGTCAGGGGCCCACAATACAAACTTGTGGAAGACCAAGAAGAGAAGCCAAAGGGACATTGTAGGCTAAAGAAAGTCCTGGCAGGAGAGTATACCAGGCAAAGCCAAGTGTGTAAATCGAACTGCAGTGAATGTGGAAAGGAACTGAGCAGGAGAGTATGCCAGGTATTTTGTGTGTCTGCGACCCCGCACCCAAATTGTATCAAGGAACTATACGAGAGAGCCTGGCAGGAGAGTAAACCAGTTTTGCGAGTCACACAATCCCAGGGGAGATTCATGCCCTTAGGATTTTTGAATGACCTTGAATGGGAAAAGGACCTTGGGAAGGGAGCAATTTCCCCTGGAGTAAATTGCAACACCAAGAGGAGGGAAGCTATCCTCTTGGGCTACAAAGAACTTGGTTATTCTTTTGAACTATTTTGGTGGAGAGAAACCTGGAGAAGGGAGTCATTCCCTGCAACGATTAACATTATCCATTTGGAACTTTTGTTGGATTTATACCATTTAGTTGAACTTGAATATGTGCTCACTGTTCAAGCCAGAGACATTACCCTAAGTACCTAAGACTTACCTTTAGAGTGTGAGGGCTAGGATATGATTTCAGACACAGGACATTTTTTGCTTTGGAAATCTTGACGCAGGACAGGCCATTAGTTTAAGGTAGGGAGATACCTCCTAGTTTAGGGACAGTGAGGCATTTTCCAACCCCTTTATTATTTAATAAAAGTTCATGGAAAACGCAATGAGTCCTCTGTGTCCGTGTCTCATTCCTGGCTCCTCTCAGTACTTGTCTATGAAATAAATAAACCAGAACGTACCGCATTACAACTAGAAGTGTAAAATACGATATACCTGCAATGCTAATTGTAGTTTTAAATTGATGATGCCCTGAAAAAAACAACTTTTAGCCTCATTTATAATTTTATTCTGCTTTTTCTTTTTAATGATAATGAATTGATGCATCATTTCTGTTTTGTTGCTGCATTGTGAGATTGGTTAACTTAGATGGGTTTGCTGAAATAAAGTTATACAAAAAACAAATCCACTTGGCCTACCCGTGTGCTACTAAAATCGCCTCTAACCAACCTTTTCTGTTATACATAATAAAGCCTGATCAGGCACCTAGTGCCCTTGTGACTCTTGTTCCGATTCTCAGACAACGTGAGACCACTTTCAATGACGGCACTAAGATGGGAACTGGGCGTACCTGCGCCCCAGACAGAGCCTGCCGTAACATTGCACGGCCTTGCGAGCACTCATTTGTATGCCGGCCAATCGTCCCTTGTCCCTAAACATGGTTCCGGAAGTTGCATTATCTTATATCACAGTTGTAGCTCTCTACTGGTCATGCCTCATCTACCTACATGCATCATGCTCAAATAAAATGCGGTTAGCTTCAACACATGCAAAGCATAACATAGTTTAACCAACCAAAATCGCATAGTGAAGCACTGCAAACCTACCATGGCATAGCATAATGAACATAGCATACCCGTTTAGGGAAAGTAGCACAGCATTGGATGCCGAGCAGAACATAGTTTAGCATTACAGCACATTTCACATTATCCCATCTCCGATACTAGAGCGGATGGTGAGACACCAGGGAGAAGTTCATGACAATATAGACACCATGTTATTTTCTGTGGTATTGTCACATATCTAGAGGGAAATAACTTCTACATGTAGGGAATTAAAGCAACACAACATCATTCACCAGTTAGCCCTTTTAACATTACTGGACAGTACCAGCCACACTGGCTGGCACATCCTTATTGGCTACAGCCACACACCCCAGATACAACCATTAAAAAGGGAATGAAAAAAGCAATGGCATACCTTTTCATGCACAGTCATACAGCTTGCAGCATCTTTTTGCAGAATATCAGTTACTCCATTAGATAGCCTCTCATACTTCAGCTTAGGTTCTTCTTCACTGTCATCATCCTATATGTTTAGAAAGAAAAAGAAAATATGCATTATTTTAATTTGTTTGTATTACTGCACATGATTGCCAAATTAGGATACATGTCATTATTATCAACAAAGTCAATGGGACGAAGAGATTAACAACATACAGTAGTCATCAGTATGGTTCAACACTAAGGTTGGACAGAGCAGGATGGGTGTGGTTTACTTATGTAGCGCCTTCTAGGGCAAGGACCTGCAACCTTTGGCTCTTCACATGTTTTGGACTACAACTCCCATCAACTCTAGACAGCATAGAAAGGTGAGGGATCATGAGAGTTATAGTCCAAATAATCTGTACAGTCGCACCTTGCAGACCCCCGTTTTAGGGTCCTCACTCTACAAATAATAAGGTGCCTTAATAAAGTGTCAAGACACCAAATGTCAAAGTTGTTTAGGGGGTCTGACTCTGAGAATCCCGATAGTCCCCTGGTTACCTATTCTAAAATACAGTTTCCAGGAGCTAGTGCTTTGCCCGTTTCTCGACTCCAACCAGCAACTTCCTCTCCCCATGCTTTAGATAACAATCCTCTACAATGGGTCGTCTTGCTCCCCTTTCTTAGGGGTTTTGCTACCTTTTATATTGTTCCACCAGCAGGTATTTCTTCCTCCTTTCTTAGGATCTTTGCCAGGCTGTTACTAAATCACACAAACACCAGGTCTCCCTCCTTGGCCAAATTCTTCCTCCCTGGGTTTGGTCTCTGCCCGTGTCAGAGGTATAGCCCCGAGCAAGGTCCTAGCTTTCTCGTTTCCTCTTCCAGCATGTGTATATATCGGAATCCAAGAAATAGCTGCCAGCAGAGTTCAAACTATCTCCTTCATCTAGGCTACGCCAACCTCCCTTCGCCCAGGCTCTACTTTACTCCTACTGCATTCAGGGTCCTGCCCAGTATGACTTTCTCTGGCGGGCTCTGTGCATTTTTATAGGGTAAGCTGATTATCCTAATTGACTAATCTACCCGTGAAGCAGATATTCCTCCATATTTCTCTAATCCTCAACCGGATTGGTGATTTCCCAATGTGACTGTTTCCCCAGGTGTTGCTCAGGATTAATGATGGAACCGACCGAGGGGGTGGAATCGACGCAATAGATGAGTAGATAGAACAGATGGAGTGGATAGAACGGATGAGTTATAGAATGGACAGACTTGATGGAACAGATAGAGCGGATGGAGCAGATCGAGCGGATGGAATGGATGAAATGGACGGAGTAGATGGAGTGGATGGAATGGATGAAGTGGACAAGTAGATAGAACAAATGGACTAGATCGAACAGATTGAGTAGATGAAACTGACGGAGTGGAAGGAACACAGAGTAGATGGTAGGGATGGAACGGATAGAACGGATGAGTAGATTGAATGGAATGAGACGAACGAACAGATTGAACAAATGGAAAGGATGAGTAGACTGAACGAATGGATGAAATGGATGGAGTAGACGGAGTAGATGGAGTGGGATGGAACAGACAGAGTGGGATGGAACAGACAGAGTGGGATGGAACAGACAGAGTGGGATGGAACAGACAGAGTGGGATGGAACAGACAGAGTGGGATGGAACAACTTTACTGATAACCACCATATCACACTACCACGCTTACTCTCTCCTACACACCACCACTCAACTAGAACACAGCGATACTATGCCACATTCGGTATAGCTTTTCTCATAATAACACCCACCGCATACTCATCCTAATTAAACACAGCTAGCACACACCGCTAGCTTATGCATTTCCTCAGGCATAACGCAGCCAGAATTCAACCTGGGCATCCACCCGCCAGAATTGAACACATACAACTGACCACCACACCTACCGCTAAGAAGCAGCTATCACGCAACTACCACACCAGCTGCACACATATCCGGTGCATCCACGCACCCTATGACTCTCTCTCTCTCTCTCCTGACTTGAACTACGGTCCCCAAGGGCGTTCAACCTACCAGCGCTTTGAGATCATAGCAATGATACATAAGGCGCTATATAAATGCCAAATAACATAACATTAAGCATTTCTCCCTGGTTTGTCAGATTGCCGATTTCCACAGTAACGACTAAAAGGCATAAATGTTTGCGCCCCATTTGGAGTCAGGTGGAATCAGAATTGCCTCCATGTGGCTGTGCTGGAGAAGATGGTGTCTTCAGCGGTCTGTAGACTTGAACCGTGCCGGGAGTTTGTATACAATATTTGTTCACCCATGAGCGAAACTGAGATTCTGCAGTGGTTTTGTCCTCATCGTGGTGATATACCACCAGAAAGGCAGTCTGAAGTTGTGGTGCATCCTCGTAGGACTTTATTCCTTCAGGAACTTGGATCTTAGTAGAGGAGTCCTCATTACTTAAGGTAGGTGGCAGCATGAGTGGGGACACACCATCTTATGATGTCACAATGATAAATAAATGGAGAGTGAGACAGACAGATTGAGCATACTTATGTGAGGGCAAACTATACTGGAGTCATGTGGTTTAGTCCATCACACCTGCTGGTAACCACACAGGGTCTGCGGAGCAGCATGCATTGGCCGAATGAAACACGAGGACCTGGGGAACATGGAGGGGCTCTGCGCAATCCCCTGTATTCCCCTTCCAGAATGCACATTGCATGGAAGGCAGGCCTCTCTGGTCCTGGGAGCCCCACTGAAGGGGGAGGGGAAGGGCAGACAATAGGACCTGGTCACAGAGTACATTTACAACCTTAACCTCTCACCAAAAGGCACCCCAGACAATAGGACCTAGACAGTTCATTTGGTCAACTGCAACAGTGCTCAAAGCGTGAATGAGAAAAACATGTTTCTTTAAAAGGACAGCATGCATTTGGAGTAACCTGTAGTGGGTTTGTGCATTGGTCCAGTATAGCAGTGTGCTATGGTGTTGGGGTGCAGTAAAGTTAAATAGTTTGGAGGGGTGGTGCGAGTAGTTTGGTGGCTCAGGCTACATAGTTGTTAAATGGTTTCCTTGAGGTTGGTTAAGGTCAGTATGTTTGGCTGTTAATAGCACCACATTGTGCATAGTGGATTTGTTTTCCACATTTTGCACAGTAGTTTGTGTTCCTCTATTGCATAGCAGTTGTTTATTTGTTGCCCCTTCTAAGTGTTTAGGGTTCTGACCGCACATGGTCAGGGTTACCTTATGTTCTCTCCTTCTGTGCTGTTCGGTTACGTTAGCTTGTTTGGGGGCTACTTTTAATTAATTCATCTTTTACAACGCACTCAAAACCTGAGACCAGTCTAAGTGCGGGACCGGGATTCAGAGTGTTGCTCTGTGTTGTCTTGCTTCCAAGGCAAATGCACTGCTCCCAAACTATCCTCCCGGCCAGCACTTATGCCAGCAAATATGGGGTTTTGGTTGGCATGGGTGGTTTGAAAGGTATGAAAAACTATGAGTGTGTTGTATGCACTTGGTTTTACATAAGTGGAGAATATGGACACCGAGGCCCTCATGCTGCGGCACATGCGTCAGGGCGTCCTAGCAAGGGTATTATAAATAAACGGCCTGGCCGCGTGCCGTATAGACAGCCGGCACAGTGACCGAGATGGGCCCGGGAGAGACGCTGGCAGACATTTGTCTTGGTAACAATTGTTAACTGTATTCGGGGAACGATGGGCTGTTCGAGAAGCGAGGAGTTGATACAGCGATTACATCGATGTACTGTGCAGTTACAATGCGGCTTATGATACTCCTCCACTTGAGGGGACTGGCCGCATGTGGGTCCCTACGGGGAAACAATCTTACAAATTAGGAATGAAAGGGGAAAAATAGCTCTCAGCTACGGATATTCTCCTGTATCTGGGAGGGGCAATTTGCCCTATTATATGTAATCGCTCATGGCGGCTCTCTACTTTCTGGTATCAGAATGATAAAGAGCCGCTACTAGCAACAATCTTTCCCCATCGTCGGTATACACTACTGGGAGCTGGGTAATTAGGGACCATGTTGAAATGGTGTAATGGAGTTTGACACCTAGTATGAGGCACATGTATATAGATTTTTTCTGATTAGTTCGTTTTGTACCATATAGGTCTCTCATTCTACTGAGCATCTTCACATGCGTATGCAGGTCTGTGTAACTGTGTATGTGTATGTGTATTGAGTTTGTGAATCATACGTTGCAAATTAAAAGTGCTAAGTTAGTTTTCCGGTTGCATTGTAGGTGCACAGATGAATCTAACGATTACAAAAGGAATAGGCAATAATCTGAAAAAGGATATGTTATGAACATTGAGCTTCGAACCCTGAAGATGGATCTTTGAATCCGAAACACGTTGGCAAACCTTGCATATAAAACCAAAGCTTTTTGTTGTATTATATCGTAAATTAACAATTTGGATTGTAGTGTGTAACAGAAAATAAAAACGAGATAGAAACCTCAAAATTCCAATTCAGACCCATCACACTCGATGTATCGCTGTCTATATGGCAAAGCCCCGGTCTACCTCAAGAAACAATTCAAGTGGTATGAGCCACCTAGGCGACTTAGATCCTCCAACACGGGTAAATTGCAAATCACTAAAACAAAAAAGCAGCACGGCCTTGGCAAGGCCTTCCCGACCTTAAGTATTGAAAAATGGAACGAACTTCCCACCTCATTGAAGCTTGAACCCAATTACATTCTCTTCAGGAAAAAATTGAAAACATTACTCTTCAATTAAATCCTGGAAGTAGCTCTTACCAAGTATGAAGCAACACTGGTCACTCCACACCTTGTCCCGTCTTAACCTGCTGTTGTCCTGTCTCTTGGTAAGCGCTCTGATACCCGCGGGCGTTAGCGCTATACAAATAAATAAATAATCTAACGGGTTGTTGGTTTTTTAACCATTGCACAATACAAAATAATGTTACATGAAATATGTTTAAGGTAGAGGAGTACTAGTTGACATCTCCTCTGAATTTGTATGAATGATTATGTTTTCTATTTCCCATTGGGGTTGATTTTGCCTTGAAGGTGCTGTTCTAGAGGCTTCGGTCCTCGACAACACCAATACATTGTGCTGAATTTTTCTTTAAAATGTATCTTTTCAAAACTGTGTGATGTTTACTTTATTTGAAGGCATTATTCGAACATTTGCTGGTTGGTTGTACACTTTGTGACACTACCAACTGACAACAAACATTACTTGTAGGACCTTTGGTCCACCAGGAGTACAACAGGGTTACCCGTTGGCAACAACGGGTTGGGTGTGTTTTTCATATTGAACTGAGTCTCCACAGGCCTGTCCTATTTGGCTGCTAACAGTACAGTACACGTTGCAGCCTCTGCTTCCATATCCCTAGGAACCCCTTCTCATCTCACTGAAGGCATCCAATTGTGTATACTTGAGTCAGTTTGTTACCACGTAACTTCATTGGTCCTGAGGAAGGCGGTCAACACCCTATGCCGCCGAAACGTAAAGACCCTTGCACCTTCTTTCTGTGACGCAAGAGGTGAGCGCTGTCTCGGACTACCACCAGCGTCATACGCAGACCACGAATTGACCTACCCAACACAGAGACCCATTAAAAAAACAAGATCTTAATGTGTTTTGAACAAAACATATATTCCTTATTGTACTGTTAGCAGCCAAACAGGCCAGTCTGACTCACACGTTGAAAACCCTTATAGATTCAACAAGAAACTTTATGTTGTCTACAGACGCAGCTATGGTCAGAATATGTTGTCGAACTAAATGTGCAGACCATGCTGTACAATTTGTTATTTTCTAATTATTTGCTGTGAATGTTAAGCTTATACTGTCTTGATTTCCCCGGATTCTATGCTTTCTTTTCTAAACTTCCTGACTCTTGTTTCAGGTCCTTTTTTTATGAGTTTCTGCATCAATTTACGTTTATAAAATGTGTTGTTACTATTAGCTTTTAGTTTACTACAAAGAATAAATATGAGGCTTACACAAATGCCAAGGATTCAGCGCAGTTTGTCATAGCTCCTTTGCTTTGAGAGCCAATACGAGGACAGCACATCATCACGTGTTAACCATTAATGCATGGTTCTAGCGGTTCTTTTTTTTAAGAGTTAATACGAGGACACCACACTAGGTGTAAGTCATTAACACAGTGTATCGAGTGTCCACCTTCCGCAGCCATTCATTGAGACAGTCTACAGTGACTCATTCCACTGTTATACTACACAGATTTTCCTGTCGGGACAACCCCCCTCTCATTACTTTGGAATGTGTCAGTTGGGCATCAAGCCCTTTTGGAGCAACTTTATTCTGTAACTTATAACAGTGGACTATGCAGGTAACTATCCATCTACAAATCGTCGCTTTGGCCGCTTGCCTACAGGGGGTGCAGGCCTCCTAATGTCACAAGAGGTCTGGCTGAAAATCTCATGGGTCAAGCCCTCTCGACATTGCGACCAGATAAAACCAAAACTTGATGCAGACAGGGTCTAAGAAAAACATTGGAAGGACTATCTCCGAATTAGAAGTCCAATGCCATCTTCAGTACAAGAAAAGGCTGCATGTGAGAGACACATTGTCCTTCTGGACAATGGCGTATGACTCCAAGGATAAAAACTACAATATGCTAATCCTTTTAGCTGAGGTGACCCCCATCAAGATTGCAGCCTTCCACGAGACCAGTTCTGATCTGGCAACTCCAGAAGTTAAAAAGTTGTATGCGCCCGGACCACTTTGAGGACCCAAACTGGGGGTCTTTTTGCATAAGAAATAGATGGTAAAGACTGGGGAAACTGTTTGTCACAGGAACAGAAAGAGGCATCAACCAAGCTCTTAATGCTGCCAGGAAGGTCCTACAGAAGGTAACCAGAGCACCCGATTGTAAAGTAAGCTGCTGCCATCAAAAGGTTGCACAACTTTTTTGGCATCCAGTATGCCAAATCGAATGCCTGTCTGGTACTCTTAGCAAGAGGGAGTCCTAGTCCCCTAAATCTACAGTTTTGCCATGGCCAGGATAATTTCTGATTTTGCCTGGCGTAACTGGAGGGACACGTTTAGGTACACTTTGCAGCATGATTGAGACACAGATGCAGATTATGAATATTCCTAAAAATAGTAGTCACCACTAGAATGGTGGAGTGGGCCTGAGGTTGAGCCTTTACACAAAGCTTCTAGTTCGAAAGGGATTGATAACAGACATCCACTTTAAGAGGGATCATACCAAAATAGAAAATGCCCAAAATACCGAAATTTCAGACCCCCATTTTTACCACATATATATGTGGTGGGGGGGGTTAAGTAAATAAAAAAGGTTCAAGGGTAGTAAGAGGTCTTTGGGGTGTCTCTCCCGCCGCATACACATGCAGTAAAACGTGGTACAGCATGTTCGTATTTTGGCACTCGAAAATTCTTTTTTTTTTTAGCAGTATTCACATAAATCCCTTTGAGACAGGTAATACGAGGCCGGTTTTTGCCAGAGTCTAGTTGGAGGCAGATACCCTACTTGCCAGCTGCCCTAAGAGAGGAATAAAGAGAGCATCCCCTGATCTAACTCTGGAGGGTTCCATACATTAATACCCAGGCAATCCATAAGCCATTTACTAGTGAGTATTTCGAATCACATTTGTTCGAATGTCATTATGTCGAAAACCTTTGGGCGAAAACATTTTTTTTCTAAACAAAAAAAAAACATGTAAATTAAAGAAAAAACATTTGAAAAAATCATTTTCGGCAAAATGTTTTTTCGACATATTTGCCATTCGAACAAATGTTTGACATATTGACTAGACACCCCATAAGCCCATGGATCCGCTCATAAAAGGCCTTAGAAGATGTAGGCCCCTCATCAGGGACATCCTGGGTATCTCGTCTGATAGGATGTGGTGACGACTGGCAATGGTGAATCAATTGGTAAAGGTGGAGGGGGCTCAGGTGCTTGAGGTGCAGGGTCCGAACACCAGGCATTATACTCAATGGGACCGGAGGAGCAGGACCTGGGTCTTGTGGCTGAGGAGCCGCAGGAGTCAAAAACTCCCTCATATGACCATTGAAATATTGTTGCCCTGGTTGAGAGTGCTTCAAGTACTGAAACCTCCCAAAGAAATTATCTTGCCATAAACCTCAAGGGGCATGGAAGCCCAAGGCCCCTGTTTCTGGACAACGAAAAAAGAGCCCAAATAGCCTGTAAGAATTGGGTAGCAATTCACTTTTAAGAACTGTGGCAGTGTAGAGGAGCAGGTGGACATGTTATCCCTAGCTCCCGCCCATTTACCTCAATCATACAGGAACAGTAGGAGAAGAATCATCCCAATACTGCATCGAGTATATGAGAGGACAACGGTATCAAATGTAGCCTCGCACTGAGAGGGTGTAAGGAGATCTGCACACACCACTGGATATCATAGAGCTATAAGTGAAATCTGACAAGAGCAGAGTGACATCATAGAGGAAAGGTACTGAGATTCATTGAAACGATATGCAAATACTTAAAGAATAAAGATGTAACTGAAGTAACAAGAGAAGAACACGTTACTGACCAAACTGGTAACGTTCTTTCAACTGGATGTTCCTCCAACATTTTCCTCATCTATGACATGTAATATCCACAGCTGTGCTACTTCAGAATTATTTTCGGCAGAGGGCGCCCTTGCATCGAGTCGATGTCCCTCGAGAGCCTCTGTCGGAAGCACAGCGCCCGTAGCCTCAGTTCATGTTTTTTCCCCCTCACAACGTGTAGTACCCATGTCCAAAGCACCAAACCGACTGCACTTAGCCTTGCGGGACGTAAGCTGTAATGGCATGGGAAATTCTTGAGAGGGGTAGGCTGGGAGGACGATGAGGAATACGTTGGAGGAACATCCAGTCGAAAGAACGTTACCCGTTTGGCAAGTAACTTGTTCTTTGAATGGATTGTGTCCTCCAACGTATTCCTCATCTATGACAGACTCCCAAAGCAGTAAAGCGGAGTGGAGGAGGGACAAGAATTTAGACATACTCATTTCAAATGGCAGAGTACAGAACTGCGTTACCAAAGGCAACATCCTGAGCATGGGACGTATCCAGGGAGCAATGCTTAACAAACATGTGTGTATAGAAGACCACGTTGCAGCATCAGAGATATTTTTAACCGGCACACCCCTCTGGAGTGCTGTCGAAGTAGCAATGCCCCTGGTGGAATGAGCCCACAAACCCTCAGGAGGGTCCTTACCAGCCAACCGGTAGCATTCCGAAATAGTGAGGATAATACACCTAGACAAGGTTTGCTTAGAAACAGCTTGTCCCAAACGGTGTCCAGTATACCCCACAAAGAGTTGGTCGTCCACTCTGAGCTTGGCCATTCTGGAGAGATAAAAGCTCAAGGCTCTCCTATTGAGACGTTCCTCTTCCTTACTAGGTGATGAAGAGGATAGAAGGCAGGGACTACCACCTTCTGACTCAAATGAAATTCGGACACAACCTTAGGCAGAAAGGACGGACGCACTCAGTACGACACTGTCCTTGTGGAACAAAGTAAAGGATGGCTTAGAAGAAAGTGGCTGCAACTCGCTCACTCTTCCAGCAGATGTAACTGCAACTAAGAAAACAGTTTTAAATGTCAACAGCCTCAAAGGGCAAGAGTGCAAAGGCTCAAATGGAGCACCCATAAGAAATTTCAAAACCAAATTAAGGTCCCAGACCGGCACCTGAAATGGCGACGGCGGGAACACATTACTAAGCCCTTTCAAAAACTGAGTGACCAGTGGAATTTTAAAATAAGAGTATTCCTCTGAAGAGCACTTTAATATAGACAGCACTGCCAAGTAACCTTTAATGGTGCCCACCTTAAGACCCCTGTGAGCCAAGGAAAGCGTCTAGCCGAAAGCAACACCTCCATTACGTCATCCAGGTCCCAATCTCTATATCTCAACCTCTCAGAAACCATGCGTGAAGGTTGAGAGTCTTGACCTCCGGATGGGGAACCAGATCTTCCTCCCACGAGAGAAGAACCTCTCTGAGGGGCAGACGCATTGGAGGACAGATGGACATGTCTAGAAGGTCCGGGTACCACGCTCCCATGCCCCAATCCGGGGCAATGAGGATCATGCGGGTCCCGAACCTTCTCAACCTCCTGAACTTGAGGGATGCCAGGGGATCAGAGGAAACGCGTACAGTTGCGGGAAGAGCCACTGAACTACGAACGCGTCTCCTAGAGCTCCTCTTGGAGGAAATTCCCTCGAGCAGTACCTTTCGCACTTCTGGTTGGCACCGGTTGCGAACAGGTCCACCTGTGCGGTTCACCAAAGGGCGAAGTTCTCCTGACTGATTTCCTCAGCAAGCCCCCACTCGTGGGAGACAGCGCTCTGCCTGCTCAGAGAATCCGCCGCCATATTCTCCTTGCTGGCGAGATGAACCGCTGATAGGGATATTCCCTCGCTTATCGCCCAGAACCAGAGCTGCATTGCATCCCTGCACAGAGGCAGCGACCCTACACCCCCTCTCTTGTTGAGGTAATACATTGCCACCGTGTTGTCCGTCAATATCAGGAAATTTTTCTGTACACAGCAGGAAAGCCTTCAGCGCCAGTCTGATGGCTCACAGATCCAAAAGATTGATGTGAAGTCTGGACTCCGATGGAGACCAACGTCCGCTGATGGACAGATCACCGGCATGAGCTCCCCCACCCTGTCAGGGAAGCGTCCGTCACCACCGTGACATCCGGCCATGGTTGCCAAAAAGGCTCCCCTTTCATGAGGTTCTTCTTGTCGGCACACCACAAAAGATCCTGCGAGACCGAGAGTGGAACATGAAGGAGATCCGACATCTTGCCTGAGAACTGGGACCATTAAGTCCGTAGAGCCCACTGAAGGGATCTCATTTTCAAGCAGGCCTCTGGCACCAGAAAAATGCAGGATGCCATGAGGCCGAGCAACCTTAAGAATACAAAAGCTGGAAGACTCTGGGCTTGCTGAAATTTTGAGACCATCTGAAGAATGTGATGAGCCCTCACCTTGGTGGTGAGCACATCCCCCTAGGACGTGTCCAAAACTGCCCTATGTACTGCAGCTGTTGGGTTGGTGTCAAATGTGACTTCTTGAAGTTGAGGGAGAAGCCCAGCTTGTGAAGGGAATGGCAGGCGACGTTGAGATGATCCAAGGCTTGTTCGGGAGATGATCCAAGGCTTGTTCGGGAGAACGCGCCCAGATCAGCCAATCGTCCAGCTAGGGGTAAACGTGAATCCCCTCTCCTGAGGTGCACTGCCACCACCACCATAAGCTTGGTGAAGACCCTCGGGCGGAGGTGAGCCCGAAAGGCAGGACCCGGAACTGGTAGTGGGATCCGCCAACTGCGAACCTGAGGTATTTTGTGTGCTTGAAATGGATCGGCACATGAAAATAAGCATCCTGCAAGTCCAATGACAACAACCAATCCTGAAGTTGGAGGGCCTGAAGGATCTGAGAAAGAGTGACCATCCTGAACTTGTTCTTCCTCCGGAACTTGTTCAAGCATCGTAAGTCCAAGATGGGTCTCAGTCCCCCGTCCTTCTTGGGTATCAAACAATAAGGGGAATACCAACCCTTGTTCCACTCTGCCACAGGCAACTGTTCTATAGCACCTTTCTCCAGCAGGGCAAAAATCTCCTGCAACAGGAGCGGACCCGGAACCTTAAGAGTGTTTCCCCAGTGGATTGTCATGAGGCCAATGGAGAAAAGGAAGGCAATAACCATGGGTGATCGTATCCAGTGCCAACGCATCTGAAGTAATGGCTCGCCATTCTTCGAGATGCTGCGACAGCCTGCCCCCCCACCGGAGAACAATGAGTCACGGCCTCAGAGTTTTTTAGAAGCGGCAGCACCAGAAGGCAAATAGGCAGTTGCCTGAGCGGCTTTCGCACCCCTACCTCGTCCACCACGAGTGCCTCTTCGGAGGCCCCTTTGACTGGGCATCCCCTTCAACTTTCCAAATGAGGAGTAGTAGCGAAGGGAACCACCCCTCCATTGTTGTCCCCTTGGACGAAAAGGCAGAGGTTGTCAGACAGCCGCGCCCAAAGATTTGGCGGCCGCCTTGGAGGTCTGCAACTTTTCAAAGCTCTCGTCAGCCTTGCTGCCAAAAAGATGCGACCCGTCAAAGGGCATGTTGAGAAGACAGGCCTACACATCGGGTGCAAAACCGGACTTACGCAACCACGCAAATCTGCGCATGACGGTGCTCGTAACTATGGACCGTGCGACACAATCTGCAGTGTCCAACCCAGATTGAAGGGATTCACACACGGCATCCTTGCCATTCTGCACAATAGCCAGAAAGCCATCCCTTTCCTCCCCTTCGGGAATATGCTCAGCCGCAAGTGAAATACAATTCCACTGAGTGTGCGAAAATTTCGCCAAGGCACAGGTGGAGTTTGCCAATTTCAAGGCCATACTCCCAGCAGCAAATACCTTGCACGCCCATCCATCCATGCGTTCATCTTCCCTATCCGGAGGGATGGAAGGGTACGCAGCCTACTTCGAGGTGGGGTAGCCGCCTGAACCACCAAACTCTCGGGAGTGGGCTGAGTGAATAAGCAGCCGGGGTCGCTACTTGATGGGTGGCATTTCTTCAACAAAAACTTGTTAACTGCCCGAATAGACTCCTGTGAAGTCCAGGTAGCAGCCACCCTTTTCTGTGACGCCACATGAAATGACAACACTGGGTCAGTGGACGGACCCTGTTCCAAGATGTCCCTAAAATCATCCTGATCATACTCAACCTGAGGCCTGGACCAACCCAGGTACTCAGCAACTCTCAACATCAGTCTCCTATAGAAGGATTCTGCATGCTCACCAGGATCAAGTATCCCAAATGCCATCACAGGTGATGTGTCGAGGCCACTGGCATCATGCAAGGACTGACACAGATGCTCAATCCGACTATCCTCGTCAATGAGACATTCCGCAGCCTCAGGCGTCACATAAGGCAGACCAAAAGGAACGTCTCCATCAGACCTCTCCTCATCATGATCTTCCTCATAAATGTTCAGGAGAGACTGGAAAAACTCCTTCCTAGGGAGAGGAGTGCACCTCTTATCAGGAATAGGCTTCACAGATCTAGCAGGAGCCTTTCTTGGAGGGTCCAGAGCCACAGGGGCTTCCGACGGCAAATCCTGCCCAGCAGGCGCCAATGGCGTCGACGGTGCAGACAGTGCCGGCGTGGAAAGTGGCACCGAAGATTTCAAAGGCTTCAAATGTCTGACCCCAGGGAAAGACCCGACAGACTCCCTCGACGGACACGGCGCTGATGGCGTTGACACCTTCGACAGCTTCTCAGGCTTCGATGGTTTCATGGGAGACGAAGACCGTGACCTGGACCTGGCACGTCTCTGGCGATCACCCGATGCCTTGTCCGAACGGGACCTCGACCGTTCCTGATGTTTATCGCGCCGCATACACAAGCTCGAGGGCGTACGAGTATTGGACCGAGACCGTTCCTCGCCGGCTTCAACTGAAGGCACGGACGGAACTGTGCCTTGAGACTGAAAAATCTCTAACAAGGCCTTCGCAGTCAACGACTGCCACTTCGAGCAGTCGTTCGTGGCGTGGTCCTTGCCCAGGCATCACAAGCAGACACAGTGTGGGTCTGTGAGGGACACCTTGGACCCGCAGTCCAGACATTTCTTGAAGCCAGACCATGGGGTCGGGGGGTGGAAGAAGACAACCATACAATATGAAGTTGAAGACACGAGGCGCACCGAGTTCTCGAAGCAAACACGAAAAAAGGAACTGAGGCTACGGGCTGCATGCGTCCTACTTGTAACATCCGATGACGTCTCCCTCGACGGAGGCCCTCGAGGGACATCGACGCAAGGGCGCCCTCTGCCGAAAAAATGTCCAAGGCAGCACAGCTGTGGACACTACATGTCATAGATGAGGAATAGTTTGGAGGACACAATCCATTCGAAATATGTAATCGAATATGAAGACATCGTATATGAAAGAAGGTAAAGTAACCTGCTGATTAATAAATGTATATACACAGAAACAAAAAGGTAGATGAGACACATAGAAGCTTGTTGCAGAGGAAAACGTAACATAGCTAGAACAGTCATGATGGAAAGATGGATGTCAGACTCTTATTTAAACCAATCGAGCTACCTCAGAGACTACCAGGGCTGCAGAGTCAGGAAATGCTGGAAAAACATCTTTGTGCGAAGAATAAAGAGGAGTCTATTGGTTTGGGATCAGATTGCCATACTTTATTTTTATGCGGATAATAAAGTAGTACTTTGCCATATTCTTTGAGTCCGTCCGGTTATTTGGGTCCGAATCATTATTGGTAATTCCATTTAGCACATGAGACGCTTCAAGGTGCTAGAGCACAGCAGCCAAAATGTTCCTGGAGCCAAAGGGGTTTGATGGGGAGCAGAAAGCCCTGCGAGGGCCTTGCTCCTATACTTCAGTCAGAGGAGGCCGAGAAATCACCACCTAAAGTCAAACAGCCCAGATCAGAGATTGGCACCTAAACACTTCTGTGTCATTACCGCTTTGGTGGTCGACATGGCAGAGAATGGCACTGCTGATACACACATAACAGAGATTTAATGCACAGAGAGCTGTCCACCAGCACAGGCCACCTAGAACTCTTGGGCCTAGCCCAGGTAGACGTGTGGACAGAGACGTCTGGGAAGATTGCAGTGATGCAAAACGCCCTTGGGGGAAGACCCTCAGTGCAAGCTCCAGAAGAGGTTGAAACCCCTTGGGGTGAAGGCCGTTGACAAACCCGAAGAGGTGCTCTGTGCAAGCAGTGATTCCAGCCCCTAAAGGAGGCCTCAACGATTCCACTGGTGTAGCAGTAACCGGCTGCACCAAACCCAGTACAGGTGTACCTACCCTAAATTGGCCTTCACTCTGATGCTTGTGCACAAAACCGGAGGAGCTTCCAATAGTTCTTCCATCTGATGAAGTGCTGATGCAAGGACCTGGGAGAATGTATGTCACAGAACAGACAGGTATCCCCAATCACTCTAAACAGGATGAATGAGGTTTGCCATAGAGAAACCCCTACAACAGGACAAACGAATCATAAAACCCACTTTACAAGGCATACATGGGTGAATGTCTGAAGAGTGAGTACAAAAATAAAAATTTAAGAAAGACTGAGGAAGTTTGTTTATTTTATTTTGTTAATGACTCCAATCAAGCATTCCCATTAAGTCAGTGCCTTGTCTGGGATTGCTCAAGGGAAGCCCTTATTTATATATTTTTATGACAAGTTATAATCTGGATGATGAACCCTTGTATAACGCCACTCTCTTAGAATCCCCCTGACCCCACTGAGCCAAGAAGTAGGTTTGTTTTGCAAATTAAAAAGGTTTATTTGAAAAATTAAACCAGAGATATATATCACACTTTGATATAAATTAATATATGATATCACACTTAAGAATATGATGTTGATCAACAATGGATAGTCTTACACTAGCACACTTATTTTATTACTTAGGAGTTGGTACGGAAAGAACAAGGTAGCTGGGAATGCTTTATGGTTTCGAGGAGATGCAAAGATGAATAAAAGGCAGTACAGAAATAAACTTGATGATTTCAGCAAAAGACATTATGATTACTTTTTCTCTGACAATTCACTCCCCCCCCCCCCCCCTATGCAATGTAAGGAGATGGAAGTAATATACACAGTCTTCAGGAATACAATCACAGTACAATCTGAATTCAGTTCCCCCCCCGCCCCCCCCCCCAACTAGCAAGCTTGGAGAAACAGGGATGATTTTAAACACAGGCAAAGTACTTTAAAGGTGGTATGCAAAGAAGGGAAAAATATGCTAAAAATGATTTTAATTCCCTATAAGAGATTCAGGGTGGGTGATAGCTACTTTAACTTAGTTCAGGATCACTTTAGCAATGCTCTATGAAGGATTGTCAGGTTGCAAACGAATTTCAGCAAAGGAATGCAAGAAGCTGCTATTTTGACAATTGAAGAAATTTGAGCCAAATCGCGGCACTTTTTCCGAGTGTGTCGAGCACGATTACGGAAAAAGTATAATGTATAGAAGTCGGTTCTGTGTTCGTTGGAAAGCCCAGATTCTTAGCTTTAAAATGAAAGTTAGATCTCGCTTCTATCACTAACGGTTCAAGAGATACGGACGGTTTTATGAAGGTAGTTTTTCAGAAATGAAATAATGATTCAAAATGGCAAAATTACACTTTACAGGTTTAAAATCGGAGAAGGGACACACGATTCCTATGATGCAGTTCTGGAGACAGGTTCAAATGTTTTGAATCAGATTATTTTAAGCTAAGAGATTGGTTTTGCACAGTTCTGGCTGAGTACTCACACTATGAATTTGAAATAAATGGCCTTGTCACGGATCTAGTCAACAAGTTTAGCTGCGGTTCTCTCTGCTCGGCGGGTCAATCAGGCACCGGTTCTGTTCACAGCGATCTGGTCTGGGTCTGCTAGCGGATCTGGATCTCTGGTTCTGGTCTCGGCACTGCACAGCGGTCTGGTCTGGGTCTCTTGAATTGGATCGGACGGTTCTGGATACACAGGATTCTTAGCAAGCAGCATACCGCGCAGCCCGGCGGTTGAATAGTTTGCAAAGGATTTTGAGGCCTGCTGAAGAGAACTCAGCTTGTGGGTTAGGCCTTTGTTCTAAGTTCTGGTCTCTGTCTGGATTTGAAGTCCAAGTGCTGGATCTGGTGTCTTCTGGCAAAGTGCTCCGCAAGAAATCAGCTTGAAGTGGGAAGTGAATGTCCCTGTCTGGCTTCCAGTGGCTCTTTTTATCGCTTTTGAAAATGGGTGTGGATGCTAACTTTCTATGCCCAACCCACTCACGATTTGATAGGTCAAGGATTTCTCTTTGACCTGATTTGAGAAGGGAGCAGTGAATCATCAGGTGTCATCTTTATGGCATACAGAAAGAACCCTCCCCTTTGCTTTTACCTTAGAAAATTAATTTTTCATAACTAACAGGTTTCCCAGATACAGACGTCGTTGACATTACATGTACATATCATATCACATAAGGTAGTCTCTGTTCCAACTCTGATGTTTCTAAGAGCTTACATTCAAAAATGGCAACTTATTTTCGTTTTTGGTAGCTTTTGCAACATTGGTTTTTCATCAATTCCTTACACAGACCTGTACCCTCTTCCTGAGCATATTAATCTAAGTTATCGTGTCTCTGGCCTAAATACAGTGTTTGTAGTATTAATAATTAGCGTGGTTTTGCCTCAGAACATCACAGAGCGACCAGCCTAGTCTTGAACTGGGAGTGAATGTGTCATTTTAAAGATCCCAACGTTGTACATTTCTGTCATCTGGCTACAATTAGTTATCAGTATTCTTATAAAACATATTTGCCTTCCATTCACTTCACTTCAGTGTTTGGGTCCACTCCCAGAAGCTCGGTGAGTCAGACGGTCACATGGGCTTCTTTGCTGGCATCTCCCAGAGCAGTGTGTTGACAGTAAACACCTAAATCAGCATATCCTATTCAATGGAAAGAGTCTATGTGTTGGGTCCTGCAGACTGGAGGAGAAACCCCTCCCTCTCAATCAACAGGGCCATGTGATATCCTGCCTTCTTGTGTGGAGTTCTGAGGTGAGAAGGTTTCCCAGCCTTTTGGACTGTTAATTGAATCAGCCTGTCTTCTGGGAACAGCAGGTGTTTAAGAATTTAAATTAACCAAAAGGCTTTGAAGTTTCCAGCTGGCTCAGGATCCTTTTGCCACTCCTGAAGTACAGTTCTCCTGTCACAATTATAGACCGCTAGTGCCGGTTTGTGTCCAGTGCGGTACCGCACCCACTTTTTTTTAGGAGTTGTCTTGAATTAACTCCATTTCAAAAAGGGGATTTTACTTGATAGTATATGATCCTTGCTTAACATTGTTTTGATGGGAATCCTTACAGTAGAGTGGTGATGTGGAACACCCCACAAGAAGGTTGAATCTTTAGAGTGGTCTTGTGAGCCATGAGTTTAGCAAATGTTTGACAAATGAATTCCCAACAGCTCTGGGTTGCTTTTGGCAATCAGCATTGCCATTCCCAATGGTTTCAGGCTACTGTGTGTAGCCCAATGGTGGTTTTAGGCAGTGCCCTCCTGTGCTCACAAACATAGGCAAAAATGGGTGGCAGCCTATTCTTCACGTTTCCTTGTGCACCTTCTGGGGAGTTCTGGCCATCATGATGTTTTCAATGCCAGTAATGCACAGTTTTATGGTAGGGCTTGGATGCATGGGTAAAAACATCCCACAAGCTAAAAAGCGCTCCAGACCCAGGGGTGTATGGGCACTCAAGAATATGGTTACAGGACAGGGTATATACATTGGAACAAAAGTGCCACATTTACACAGTTTACAAACTGTGTTTACAAATTGATACAGATAGCAATCAGAAATGTAATATTTCGCAAAACATTTATAAAGAGTACACAAAGAAACTGAGCTATAGAAGCTGTGTCAATGGGCGTAAGAAGGTGGTGGTGGGTGCATGCTGGGGTATATGTGAAGTGTCCCCGAAGGACCTGAGGAGGTTTTAGTTATTTATTCAGAAGCCAGGTGATGACCTGGGTTCTAAATGCTTGAAAGGTAGGGATGGATTTGATGTCCAGTGGAAGTGTGTTCCAAAGTTGGGCGGATAAAACCGGGAAACTGGATCCGCCGGCTCTTTTTTCGGGAATATTTGGGCACCACCAGGCTTAGTGTGTTGGTGGATCTGGTGATTCTGGTGGTAGGTTTCAAGGTAAATTTGTTGGTTAGATGAGGCGGGGCGGTTTAGAGCTTTGTAAGTGAGGCAGATAGTTTTTAGATAGATTTTTTGTTGGATGGAGAGCCATTTACATGATTTTCTGATAGCAGAGATGTGTTCTCTCCTAGGAATGTTAAGAGCGGCTCGAAGAGCGTTGTTTTGGAGGATTTGCAATTTGTGTTGGCACCTGCATATAAGCCATTACAGTAGTCAAGTTTGGACTGTATAAGTGCTCTGGCTAGTGTGAGGCAACTGTTGGTGGATGGCAGAGGTCTACAGGCCCTGAACAGCTTACCTGCGTAGGCAGTGGCTGAGGCGGTCATGTTGATTTGTTTGGATAGGTTAGTATTGGTATCTAGATAGAAACCAAGGGTTTTTACACTTTTCACAATAGGAATAGTATTACCATCAAGGGTGAAGTTGGTATAGCTGGGGCTAAGTTTCAGGATGGTGTTAGATGATCCGACAAGGAGCAAATCGGTCTGATCACTCAGGCAGAGGCCATGTGTGGCCATCCATGCCTGAATGATGGTGAAGACTTTGTTGATCCGGCTGACGTCCGAGTTGTAGTTACCGGACAGAGTTAAGAGTATCTGGGTGTCATCTGAATAATTGGTGTAGGTGACACCCAGATGGTCCAGCTTGTCAAATAGAGGCTTTGTAAAAATGTTATACAAAGTAGGCGAAACACGGGAGCCTTGTGGGACACCACAGGTGATGAGAATCGGGTCGGCCACTAGTGGAGCGAAGACACGCATGGTCCTGCTATCGAGGAAAGATTGGATCCATGTGACCGCAGAGTGGGAGAAATGTGCTGCCATTGACAGGTGGTTACAAAAGATTTTGTGGTCAACCAGGTCAAAAGCAGCAGAGAGGTCTAAGAGAAGGAGGATGGCAGCCCTACCTTTATCTTTGAGTTCGTCGATCTGACTTTTGAGATCAACAAGGGCCGTTTATGTTCCATGTTGAGGACGAAAGCCTGATTGACAGATTCCTAATAGCTGATTGGTTTCTAAGTAAGCTTGAATTTGTATGTAGACTACTCTATCTAGGATTTTTAGTAAGAAAGGGACGGTGGTGACGGGTCTATAGTTGGTAGGTATAGACGGGTCGAGTGTTTGTTTCTTTAACAATGGTAGAACCCATGATTGTTTCAAGTTGTTAGGGATAGAATTGATGGTGAATGATAAGTTTATTAGTTTGGTGATGAACAGGGATAGATCCCTGGCTGAGTCTATTATGATCTGCGCGGGGCAGCTGTCCCCTTACAGTTCGAGGGTTTCAAGGAGGCTATAATTTTTTGTACTTCAGGTATAGTTACCTTTTTGAATGTATAGCCCGAGTTGAGAACAGTGAGCGATGGTAAGGTTGGACTGGGTGTTGAGCCAGAAGTAAGTTGTCGTTTATTTTCAATTTTGGTTTGGAGCCCCGTGATTTTGTTGGCGAGGGCATTCTGGATGCCTGTGCACCAGGGTTTACAGGTGTCTGTGGGGGGATTAGGGTTTTCAAGTTCCTTCAAGATATTAAATAATTCTCTCGTGCTAGAGCCTGCCTGGGTTATCCTAGCGTTGTAGGATTCTTTTTTAGCACATATAATCTCATTTATTTAATGAGCAGTAATGTTAGTGAGCTTAGTTCTATTTTCTGGTGAGGGTGTAGTTTTCCACAGCGATACTAGTTTGCTTTTTTGTTGTCTGAGAAGTTTGAGTTCAGGAGTGTACAAGAGTTCAGGTGAGCTTTTGGTTTACTTTTGCGCATTTTCAGTGGCGCAATGATGTCGATAGCTTTATACATGGATTTGTTGTAGGTGTTAACTAACAGATTTAAGTCATCTGTGGTTGGTAAAGCGTTCAGAATGGGGACTACCAGCGGTATTAGGGCTTCGAGTGTAATGTTATTCTTGTTCCTAGTTGGGCAGGCCGGTGCAGTAAATGTCTTTTTGGGCACTAGGTTGTTGATGTTGATTTCTAGCGAAAAGAGATGGTGATCCGTCCAGACAAGAGGTAGAGGGTCCTTAAGGGTAATATTGCAATTGAGGGCAGCTACCCAATCGAGAGTCCTACCTTTCATATAGGTAGGTTGGGAGCAGAATTGTAGGAGGCCATGCAAGTAGCTGGGGTGTCAAGAGGGTCATTAAACCCGAGAATGAATGTGGTGAATAAAGAAAGCAAAAACAACTGCATGATAGGTGGCCAAACCAGAAAAAGGGACAGAGGAAGGAGCGTGGGGTGGAGGCGGAGGGAGAGGCCCTGCACGTGCAAGTGTTGCCCCGCCTATTGTGTGCAAAATCTAAAGGGGGAAGTGGGCTTTGCTATGCTAAGGCTCTGGACCCATTCTCCCATGGCAGGAAATCTTATACGCAAGTAGCAAAGGGGACGGACAAAGGAGTACATTAGTTTTGGACAAATGAAACACCTGTGGAAGAGCATAAATTCATGCGTTCACAGGAGCCCCAAAAAAGTCTCTGGAACCTAAATGTCTCTTGTAGCTTAAATTCCGTAAGCCCTCTTTACCCATAGATATTTAAGAATGTCAATGAGACTGCGCATGCGCGAGCCACGCATGAGGAGCTAACGGCATCGGCTCCCGGCGGCCACGACAATATATCCTGGGAAACACCCGTAATTGTCGGGAAACATTAGATCCCGGACAACACAGAGGCAGCGGACCCACCCAGGCAGCGTCTCCTGCAACCTGGTGCAGAATCGGACATGGAACCACGGGTAACGACCCGAAGGCAATCAATGCGAGTCCTGCCGCCATTGCGGGGAAGACGTGAGCAGCTGCTCTGCCCCCCCCTCTCCCCCCTCGAGCGGCCGCGGCCTTGGGGCCCTGGGAAACGGACGATCCTCGGACCGCGGTTGGCGATATCACGCCTACGGACCATCGGGGGGGGGGGGGTACAGCCTCTCCCTGTACCTCTCCCGTACCTCTCCCGCGTTGCCCGGCGGCGTGGCAGACCCGCCCGCGGAGGAGCTGGCATACGAGGGCTGAGCGAGCTCCCCACTCCCTGGGGAAGGACACCTGCCCGCGCTACTGCAAAGCCGGGTCGTGGCGCAGAGCTGGAGCCCCTCCACCCTCCTCCCCTCCCCCCCATCAGCGAGACTGCAGCACCTGGGGTTGAGCTGCGGCGCAGACACAGGCGGTGCGGTGCCGCGCTCCCCCAGCAGCACCAACAGGATACGGGCAGCCCCCCCCCCCTAATCCGGCAACCCGCACGAAGGAGATGGCACACCCCAAGATAACTACAGGGGCGAATGGCGGGGACTGGAAGCGCCCTCCCGCCCCTCCCCCCACCTCTATAAGCACCCAGCACTGGTGCCGGCACCTGCAACCTCACCCCCACGCCGCGAAACTGCTTAAAGGCCCAGAGGACTGGCCATCTTTGGGGCGCGATTGTTGGGGAAGCAAAGGCCCTTGATGCAGAGCACATTGCCCCACAGGAATAAATCACTGGACATACACCCCACAAAAGAGGGGAATAACTCCTGGTGGGATCACGCACTGAGGTACCCCCCAATCCCTACCGGACCACCCCATACCAGGGGTCCTGGGTACCACTACCGCTGGGAGACCGCCACGCCGCCCTACAACCAACGGCCCCTGGGGAGAAACTACTCATACGGTCGTGGACGTGGCGGGGGGGGGCGTCAGAGACTGGCTCCGGAGACGGCGGCCCTCTGCACGTCACTCAGGATCAGATCACAGTCGAGGCTGCGGGCACGGCCCTGCATGTACGCAGCTACAGACACACTCCAACCCCCCAGTGGACTCCTGACCCTCCTACAAGCCAGAACAGGGGATTGGCTCTCAGCAACCTACAAATCCCCGCCAGGGCTCAGGAAAAGGAACAGAGGAGCGAAATATAGACGCCCGACAAGCCCACCGCAACTTGGTCTCCACGACAATCCCAGAGGGGCATCCACACGACCCACCCGGGCCTAAAACCTCGCACAAATTACCGACTCTACCATGGGCAAGGACAAGGCCAAGCGGCAGACCCTGCAGAGTAAAATGGACCTTTATACAGTGGAGGCCCCCTCAGGCCAGGAGACACAAAACCTGGCGGAAGCAGGCAACAGGGAAGAAACTCAGGACCCCCAATTCAGCTTGAATGACTTAATGAAGGCAATTGGGGACTCGAGAACATCGCATGAACTCAAAATAGGCGGAGTCTCCACGGAAGTATCTCTCCTACGCCAAGATCTCCGCAACTTATCGTCCAGGGTCGGAGAAGCGGAACAAAGTGTCGGACACAGAAGATAACGTCCGCCAGTTGGAACAACAACTCGCCCTAATTGCCCAAAAAGTCAACCAACTTGAATACCGAGCCGAAGACAGCGAGGGCAGGGCACGTCGCAATAACCTCAGGATTCTTGGGATCCCGGAGAAAGAGGAAGGCCCCAGTGTCGAACTTTTCCTAGAAGACTGGCTGACCCACACCTTCGCCCCCAAGAAACTGTCGAAATTCTTCTCCATTGAAAGAGCACATAGGGTACCCACTGGGCGACCTGCCCCAGGAGCCCCGCCCAGAACTATAATTGCACGCCTCCTCAACTATCGGGACCGAGACGCTATCCTGCAGATGGCACGGGCCTCCGGCCCAATCACATACAACAGCTACAAGGTAGGGTACTACCCGGACTATACCAAAGAGGTCCAAAAGGCCCGCCAGTCGTTTGACTCTGTCAAGAAGTAACTTCACTCCTTGTCAATCAGGTTTGCTCTCTTCTTCCCGGCGATGCTCAAGGTCCAACACGAGGGCACGACCCACCTATTCCAGAACCCCAAAGAAGCATGGGACTGCCTTGAAACACAGATCCTCAATAGGCCTGCGGCTCGACGCTCGCCCCTTGGACCGTCTACTTGCAAACCCTGGGCAGAGTTCGCCATCCTTCACTCAGACCCGGAAACCTAATCGCCACAGAGTCCCACCAACAATACCACAGGAAACTGATGAGGTCTGGGCATCACAGAACTGAACTCGCCACAGGACACCACGGAAACTACAGTATCGCGGCCGCCACCGTCTAGGCACGGCAGTCTCAAGCGCCGTCCGGGTGACCCCGCAGAGGTTACCACCCGAGTTCGGGTCATCCCGAGGAAGTTTAAGTTCACCAAGTTATAAGTTTCACGTTCAGTGGCTATTTTGAACCACACGCGTTGCGGGGAAGGGTCCTCAAGATACCACCCGCCTCCCCGCGAGTTGGGGCCTCTGTCCCTCTGGTAGTTTGAATAGTCTGGTGGAACAGGTACTTCTGGTTGGGGGGGTGAGGGGGAGTGCAGGGTGGGGGGAGTTCGGGTTTTTGGGGAGGGAATGGAAAGGCCTAATGTCACAAGTTCAGCAATAAAGGTCAGCAAAACAGACGACCAGAGAAATCCTTGCACAAGATATCGGAGGGACCTAAACGTCCCCCCCACTGGCCCGTACATACCCATCCACACGGACATGGCCTACGGTTCACAGGTTAGAGTTTTAGAGTTTGCACAAGAAGTACACAAAACCGATCACAAGATGAGAATGGCAGACTGGCTCAGGCGTCAGTTACACCTCAGGACGGCCGACAAGATAGGAATACGGGAAACACACCACATCCTCCCATACAACCCCAAACCAAGACTCACGCCGATTTAACACAAAAGAGGCAAATATCCCTGTTGACCTGGAATGTGAACGGCTTGGTGTCGGGCATAAAGCGAAAACTGGTTCTCCAATACCTTAATCGCCACTCCCCAGACATTGCATTCATAACAGAAACCCACCTGATCAGTACCAACAGCGGGCTCTTCAGGAAATCTAACTACCCACACACATACCTCGCTGGGTTTTCCAGAGGCTCTAGGGGAGTCATGTTCCTCCTACATAAAAGATTTCCGTTCAACGCAAGAAAAGTCAAAGCAGACCCTCGGGGCAGGTTTGTGATGGTACTGGGGGAATTGTGGGGGGAAACCTGGGGCCTCGTTGCAGCGTATGCACCTCCCACGCTTACAGCGGAACTCCTTGCCGAGCTCCAAGACATAATACTAGAACAACGAGCGGCCTCATGGGCAATAGGGGGGGACTTCAATGAGGTCATGGAGATAGCCCGGGACAGAACAAACATGGGCAACAGAGCGTCGTACATCCCGACCAAACTCCGCACCTTTGCAGAAGCAATGGGGCTATCCGACACATGGAGGGCAGCCCATCCAATGGACCGGGGCTACTCATTCTACTCCAACGCACACCGGTCCCTATCCAGACTCGATTATATCCTCACCCCTAAAAATATGGGCCATCGACTATTGTCCGCAGAGTCCCTGGCGAGACGGATTTCTGATCACTCCCCCCTGTTGGTGAAACTCAAGGGTCTAACAACAAAACAGGAACCCACCTGGTACCTGAATGCCTATTATTTAGGGATACCCGAAATACTGGAGGGGCTCGAGAATAAAACATCGGAATACTTCGACCTGAATGAGGAGGCAGTGGATTGCCCAATAATAAGGTCGGAGGCATACAAGACCGTTATAAGGGGGGAGGCAATATCCTTGGTGGCAGCTCACCGCAAACAGCACAACGAGGCAATCTCCGAAGCAGAGGGAACCCAGGAGGCACATGAGGCCTTGGTAACAGCCCAAACAATCCTGAAAGACAGGGCCTTAGATAATGCCCACACCGCCCAATGGCTGGTCCGGAGCCAGATATATGAGAGGGTAGACAAAGCCGCTAAAACACTAGCCTGGTTGGAGTGCAGGGAGCAGAGCAAATGACCAGTATGGGCCATCCAAACACAGGTTGGGGATATGCTAACGGGGGACGCTGAGATAGCGGGGGCCTTTGCAAACTACTACAGAGAACTATACTCTCCACCAATACAAGAACCCCCAAACAAACACCCCAAACTTTCTGGACGCGATTACGATCCCCCGCCTCTCTGAACCCCAGATAGAACGGTTAGACACAGCCATAACCGAAGACGAGGTAGGGGAAGCCCTCTCAACTACAGACAGGAAAGACCCCTGGCCCCAACGGGTTCCCGGTGGAATTGTGGAAAAGGCTGAGCGGAACGACAACGAAACATTTGTATAGCATGTTCCTCCGCAGCAGAGAACAGGGCACCCTCCCCCGGACCTCTGAAAAACGACAATAGTGTTGATCCCCAAAGTGGGGAAACCCCCTGAGCAATGCTCCTCCTACAGGCCCATTTCTTTAACAAATGGGGAGGCCAAAACACTAGCCAGAGAGTCGCTAACAGACTGCTGGCGGTGATTGGATCTCTAATCCACCCAGATCAGTGTGGATTTATGCCTGGTATGTCCACACGAATGAACCTCCGCAGAGTCCAGATCGCCCTTGACCGGGCAGACGAGATCCCATCCCCGCTAGCCCTCCTTGCGGGGGACTTTGAGAAGGCTTTCGACACAGTGGGGTGGGATGCCCTGTGAGCCATTATGGAACGCATGGGCTTTGGACAACATTTCATGTCATGGGTTAAGCTCATTTACTCCCTCCCCGAGGCCTCCGTAAGAATCAATGGAAAAACATCTCCCACATTCCTGCTGAGTAGGGGGACCAGGCAGGGATGCCCCTTCTCTCCCCTGTTTCTCCTCGCCATTGAGCCTCTGGCAATCCGTCTGAGAACTGATACACAATGGACAGGATTTGCCTGGCCAAGGGCCGGGGAGGAACGGGTCTCGCTGTACGCGGATGACCTTCTGATATATCTTAGTAACCCTATAGTCTCCTGCCCGATTGTGACCAGAACTCTGGAGGAATACCAACACTTCATGGGACTCCGGGTCAACACACAGAAAACAATTTATTTCCCGGTACAGGGAGGGGAGGAAGCAATCCCAGGTCCCTGCCCATACTCTTTTTCGATACTGGCTTTCACCTACCTGGGCATACGAATTAACAGGACACAAGAGGATTTCCCCAAACTGAACCTGCACCCGATAATGAACAAATTTGAGAACGATGTCGCCCACTGGCACTCCCTCCTACTTTCATTACTCGGGAGGGTGGCACTATTCAAGATGCTGGCATTCCCGAGATTCCTGTATGTCCTCCAAAACGCCCCGCTCCCCATCCCGGCCACAACATTCGCAGATATCAAATGGACCCTCCTACACTACTCTGGGGAGGGAAACAGCCACGCATTGCTTTAAAAATGCTCTACCGCTCTGTATGGGAAGGGGGTATAGGACTGCCGAACATTCGTACATACTACTGGGCGGCACAGGCTGGGGTGGCAAATGATTGACTACATGGGGACCCGCTGCTACCACATATCCGAGTGGAGACAGGGGACACCGGCCCACCCTCCCCCCTGCACATACTATATGATAGTCCAAAGAACCTAAGAACAGCACTGACCAGGTCCCGTCACATCCAGCGGGTCTGGAGGGAGATACATAGATACATCGGCTGGAAAGACAGACCAACCCTGATCCAACCCCTCTGGCGTAATGCACACCTCCCCGAAGTCCAAAAAATGGGCCACTTTGAAATATGGGAGAGGAAAGGGATATCCACACTGGCGGACATTGTCCAGGAGGTGCGACTGATAGACTGAAACCCTGCGAACAAAACACGGGCTGTCACCCATGGACCGCTTTAGATACCTCCAACTCACACAAGCCATTAACACCCAATTCCCGAATCTGACCGACATACCCACCTGCTCTGCCTTGGAAACAAACATACTCCCGCAACGTATCCCTCACAAGGTAACCTCCACCCTCTATCAGGCAATTGACTCCTTTGGATCCGGGGAGCTCGTCAGCCTCAGGGGTAGATGGGAACAGGACCTCGGGCCACTGGAGGCGGAAGAGTGGGTGCAAGCCCTGATGTCCCCGAGGGAAATAGGTATGGATGCCAAACTCAGGCTGATACAGCTTCGAATCCTACACAGGTCCTACTACTCCAGAACGCAAATGGCCAGTTGGGGAGAGGATAGCGACACGGAATGCGGCCGATGCAAAAGGGCGGAGGGCACTTTCTACCACATGTTGTGGGAATGTGGGGTGCTGCAGGAATTTTGGACTGCATGTTTACTCCGCCTCTCCAGAATACTTGGCACCACAATCCCGAGAGACCCCCAACTTATCCTGCTGGGTATAGGAGGCGAAACTGACCTTAATAAACACGAAAGAATATTTCTGGGAATAGCACTAGGAGCGGGAAAGAGACTAACGGCAGCCACATGGGGCTCGGGAGACCGGATAAGCATGGACAGATGGTCCAATGAAATGGACAGATGCGCCTCCCGGGAGAGGCGAGTCTATACTGCAAGGGGATCCCCCCGTAAGTTCCAGAAAATATGGGGGAAATAGGAACTATAAAACACCAAGGCCAAGAACAAGGGACACCCGAGACGCCCAGCGCATCTGCCGGACGGGCAGTGCGGACTCTCTGCCCCCCCCCCCCCGTCGCATTACTTCACCGTCAAAAGCCATGTTATGTGCTGCTATTTATTGCGACATTGATGACAGGTCTCCTAATGTCCTTGTGTACTCATGTTGTTGTGCTACTTTTTCTTTTTTTTTTTGTTCTCTGTTTAACAAAATCAAATAAAGATTTATAAAAAAAAAAAGAATGTCAATTACATTCATGCACATGGTAACATGTTTCAATTAAAGCATTCACTTATTTGCTTTGAAAGCAAACTTTTTGCAAACATAACAAAAAAATCAAATCGGTAAAATAATTTAAGGATGGTTTGATCTTTTATTTCTGTTGCTTTAATGAAAAATACAGCGGCAGATGAGATGTTCATTGTAGTGGATATATTTCCATCTCTTTCTTGAGCAAAATAAAATCAACAAGCCTCTAAGGCATGACTCAGTCACCTACACAGGAACTCCATGTGCCGTCCAGGACACCAGAAATGAGTTGATGTGGTGAGCATCAGAATCTGGGTATGTATATACCATTGATGGCCAGGGTCAACAGCGTCCTTAATTTATTCCCATGATCCAAATCCTCATCAGCAAGCATTACTTTCTTTAGATGGTGACACTGCTACCATTGGAGAGTCACTTACAGGTTAGGGCAAACAGCTTTGGAACCGAGTAACAATAGGATGTAGCTTCAACAAAGTACCACAAACACCAGCCAGTCTCCAGTTTGTTGGACAGAGGGGGCAGTGGGCCAGGTAGCAGGGGATAAGAAGATATGTAGTGGAGAAGTGGTGTTGGGAGGATGGGAAAAGCAGAGGGTTGAACGGGGTGTACCAGTGGATGAGCAATGCAGAGCCAAGCAGAAACCGAAAGCCATCTATGCGTGGAAATGGAAAGATGGGATTAAGGTCCCTGCCCAGTTGCTCTGCTAAAGAATGGAATAGACAAAGGTGGTGAGAGTAATACATCATATTATGTCACAGTCCACATACATTTGTGGAGGTACAGGCTTTGTTGAGCAAGCTTGAGTTAGATGACCACATTAATTGCAAAAAGAAAAACATTCATATCAATCTACAATAAATTACCCAACACCTGGTTGTGATATTCTCCAAGGCAGAGCTACAAGAACTACAAGGAAGCCATTCTCTAAGCTAAAAAAAACAGACATACAACATACGCATAATGCAAGCCTAATCTAATACTAAGGAGCTGAAGGAATTGGAATCGCCCTCCTCCTCTCCTGACACATGTAGCAAAGACAGCGCGTGGTGTTCCAACATCCAAAAAGCACTGTTAGACAAAATAGCTATGCTCCAGTCGAAAATCAAAAAAAAAAACTGCCTTCAAAACACCATATTACCTAATCATTCACCCACCTCGTCAGCACACATCCAGGCACCATTCAACTTCTCACCACTTACTATTCCAAAAGTTGAAAGCATCATCAGCAAACTCAAACCCTCCAACTGTCAGGGTGATACTTGTCCCGCCCCTATCATTAAGGATGCGCTCACGAACTAGCCCCTTTCATCACTGCGCTTATCAACTCCTCTTTCAACACTGGCATTGTCCCTGACAACCTCAAGGACGCCTGGGTCATTCCCCTCTTAAAAAAACCGACATTGGACATCAGCATACCAACTAACTACAGGACCATACCCTTCATACTTAAGATCTTAGTTCGTGCTGCTTACCTGCAGATACAGGATTAACTGAAATCTAACCATCTCCTTGGCCTAAGACAATCCGGCTTCCGCCCAAGGCACGGAACCGAGACTGCGCTTATAGACCTTAAGACACAAATTAAGGACCTTAAAGAGAATGGCAAATTAGCCCTGCTACTTCTCCTTGATTTATCAGCGGCATTTGACCTGGTCAACCACCACATCCTCTGCCAACACCTCAAAACTGCTGCTCATTTTTCGGACAAAGCCACCACCTTTATCAGATCGTTCTTGAACAACAGATCCATCTTCTCCCCCTCCGCCGCGCCCGACCCATCACCAGTCATATGTGGGGTCCCACAAGGATCTTGTGTTTCCCCTACACTCTATAATGTGTTCACCAAGCCATTATTTGACATACTTGACTATCTGGGTGTTACATACACCAACTATGCTGATGACACCCAGATACTCATTCCGATCACGGGTGACCACATTATCGACACTAAAGCCTTTAACGAGGTTTATCAAGTCATACAGGCTTGGATGCCCCAACACAAGGTCTGTCTTAACGATGACAAGACAGAGCTCCTCATCCTTGGCTCACAAAATCGGATTAAAAACTGGACCCGGCCTTCAGTGCCTTTAACATTGATGGTAACACTATCAAGGTCTCTAACACCACCAAAACCCTCGGAATCTACCTCGACTCCACACTTTCGCTCAACAGACAACCAACAACGTCATTGCAGCATCAGCATACACCTGCAAATTGATCTCAGCCTGCCGCCCATTCCTTACCACACCCAACTGCATTACGCTCGCCAGGACCCTGGTTATGTCTAGACTAGACTATTGCAATGCACTATACCCAGGGACTAGTCAACGCAACTTAAACTTCAGTTTTTTCAAAATAACATCATCAAGGCTGCCCTCAACTTTCCTAGATCTCCACACATTTCGGACACTAGACAAAGCCTTCACTGGTTATCGGTCTCACAAAGAATTTCTCTTAAAGCCCTCACACATAAATGTGTGAACAACCAGGCCCGGCCTACTTGGCAAACCGATTTACACACCACTCCTCAACACAGCCCCTGAGATCTGCCCAATTGCATAGCCTCAACATACCAAGATATAAGCTCCAAAAAGCGGGCGGGATGAGCTTCCCTGTCCTCGCCGCTAAACTTTGGAACTCTATGCCCAACCCCATTAGGACTGAGCCATCGTTCCACTCCTTTAAACACAAAGCCAAGATCTGGCTGGTGTCCCGTGATGTATAGCTTCTCTTCATCTACTCTCCTTGCATAAGGGTAGCTGTTTGTAACTACGCCCTGCTGTTCATCTGTAAACTGTAACATAATATCTGTGTTTTTTGCTGTTTGTAAATATGTATATCTGTATCTTTGTTCTTGTGCAATTGTATCTTAAGATATGCGCCCAGATGCCTTCGGGCAAGGCGCGCTCTACAAATAAATCGAAATCAGAGCTGGATTTGGTGGTAGTGGAGGTTTTAAATCTGGACTACATATTACCCGACAGTGACGAGTAGTACACTCTCAACAATTTGTGCTAGCCAATCCAGTGTAGTCCCTCATGGAGGTCAGTTTAAGGTGTACAGCATGATGAGCCTAAAGAGTATTTTGCAAGGTATAAGGCCACATGGAGCTGGAAGGACAGAACACCAATTTCACAACTAGTGATGCACTTACTGACCGCTGATAAATTAAAGCATTTGGTATGATTAAGTGGGCCATACTTAATCCTTGCTATCTGCTGTGTCTGTGCGAGACAGAATACAAGTTAATGGATGTGGATAGAAGTGAAAGAACTTGCACATAAGAGGGTGCTTGTTAGAATGTTGGCATGATATGTTCTGCACTAGGCTGAAGTGCCATCTATTGGTAAATTGGTATGCTATATTTGCGAGGTACTACTGAAGGATTAGCCAACCTGTCACTGGGCTACAACCCCCTTGATCTCTCATCAATGATATTGTCAGGACTGATTGGCGTTGTTGGCCACAATATCTGGAGGGTTACCGGTTGGCTACCCGCAGTGCTAGAGTATTTAGGAAGGTTGAATTGCTAAGGTGGCAGGAATAATCACAGACCGCAATTTGAGTAATCTGTTCACAGTGTGGCAGAGCCTACTGCATTCCGTTTATAAGACACTGCGACATAGATCTGGCTGCATGCTAAACTTCAGAGCTCTCTGTCAGCACTTAACATTGAGCCCACTAGAAGAAAAAAAACACATGAACAGATACTGGTAACATACTAGGAGGAACACCAAGGGGCGAGAGGGCTGAAGGAGGCTGTGTAAAGCACAGCATGTAAGATTCATATTGACAAAACGGTCGAGGGCCTTGCAGGTGCAAAAGTAAGGAATTCAACTGGCATACACCTGCAAGCTTTCCATTTTCCAACTGGCAGAAAATACTTACAAATTCCCAATAGCTACTCACCAGTGGTCCATTTGAGGCTTGATCTCCACTAACAACTAACAATAAGATGTCAATTACAGTTTCAAAGAAAGGTTTTTGTTAACCTTACTTTTTAGTAACTATTGAACTCCAGGACTGAGAAGGTAATATTGGTGTCTGTCGTAATATAGAAGAGTCAGACCGGGTAAGTGTAGAATATCACTGTTTATTGACATAAGATACAAGACTCCCCTCCCCCAACCCCCATGCGGGACCCACAACAAGTAGCTGAAGCGTACAACGGCTCTTTTGGCCAACTGTCATTTTTCTGGGCGCACGCAATGGCATTCCAATATGTAGCATTGAGCGGTCATCGCATGCGTAGTGAAACACTGGATACGACATATGGTTACTCTTACATATAACTGGTACAATAAAGGTGTAAGATATGATAAAAAGAATATGGCACAATAGGCGTACATTGCAAGAATACGGTTTACGTCACAATCATTTAACTTGGATGGTCTCCTCCTCACACGACCTGTGGTGCAATTAGTACTCCTTCCCATGTCCCCAACATCTTGACCAGGAGCTCGGAAAATTCCCCATGTGCTCCTTCCTGTGAGTCTATACCACTCCAATCCACACAACGGAATGAAGTATGAATGTCGTCATCATTCGCCACACCAAAACTACTGTTGGAACCATTTCTGTACCATTCATCTCCCTCGTCCCCAAAAGGTATTATCATGCCCATCGCCAGACACTTTCTTGAATGCGGGATGGTGCACAATGGCAACTCTATCCATACGCCACCTCCTACCATCTCTTGTCACAACATGTTTCCTTCCCACTTTCACCACCCTAATGGGATCAAAATAACACGAGCATCCTTTCGGCACTGCTAAAGGTTTCTTCAACCATACCATATCACTCACACATACCGACCTCCCTTCCAAACCATTTTGCGCGCACTCAATGTGTTTGTCCTCAATCAACCAATGAAGGAAAAGCTCAGAGCGCATCTTCATTCCCTTTATTTTCTCAAATGGGGTTACGCCTGTTAATACATGCAGCGTGTCCCTAAATGCGCTCACCATTTTCTGAACGCATTTCCTCCAGTTGAGACCATTTGCAAATGCTAACTGAATAGTTTCTTTAATGATGCCATTGGTGCTTTGAACAAGACCATTGGCCTTTGCATTATATAAAGCAGTCTGCTGGTTCTCAATACCATTCCCATCCAGATAAGCATTTATCTCCTGTGACACCAACTGCACCCCATTGTCAGAAATGAAAACATTGGGATACCCTTCTCTTGAGAACAATCTGTCCATAAAATCAATCACACGTTACCAGTTAATCTATGACCCAAGAATGACACTATGGACCTTAAAATGGCACTTATCCTTCTTCACAGCTAGTCCAGCCCCCTCAAGCCTTCCCAAATCCTCATGTACTCTAGTTCATGTACTAGCTCAGACTTCGCCCCCACTAGGAGAGCGTCCTGGAAGAATATAGCGCCAGGAAACTCTCTCAATAAATCCTCCATGATCTTCTGAAAAACAGCAGATGCCAACGCAACGCCAGGCCAAAAGGGAGTCTCTTAAATAGATACGATTCCGATGGGTGTGATAAATGCTGTGAGCTCTCTTGGAGAGTGACGCAGATCAACCTGGTGATACGCTGACGAAAGGTCGAGCGTAGATTACCACTCGGCTTCCTCCATGGTGGTGAGCATTTCTCCGACTATGGGTAATGGGTGTCGGTTGACTGATATATTATGGTTCAAGTCCCTCAAATCGATGCATTACCTTATCATACCATCTGGGCAACAACAATGGGAGACAGCCACTCGCTACACTCAATTGGTTTGATGACCCCCCTGTTCACACAGACCACGCAGCTCCGTCCTGACCTTTTGCCTCACCCCAAGGGAAGATTCCTCACTATGTGCACGCATGGCCTGGCATTTTCAACCAGCTGAATTTGATGGCAAAAGCCACCTAATTTACCTATCCCCTTCCGGAATACATTATTGAACCTCCTGCCCACCTTGTCACTGAATATTTCAGACTTGTCTTTACCAACCACCCTTACTTGCAACTCTTTTCCAGTATGTCATTCCAACCCCAGCTTTCCCTGATGCTTCCAACCCAGCAAACAATCACCTTTAGTGGCCACATACACTTCAGCATGAATGTGTCTCTTCCTATATGCAACATCACACCATACAAAACCCTGGATGTCAATCTTACTCCCCCCCCGCCCCCCACGCGTCTTGGGTTGAATATCCAATATGTGACACTTTCCACCCCAGATCCCTCTATATTTGTCCTCCGAAATGATGGTGTAGGCAGATACTGAATCGGCCAATGCTTTAATTGCAAACCCAGCCACAATAATTTCTATTTCAGGAGGGGGTATACTCTCCCTCTTCATCCTCACCTACTTCCCCCACGATTTGGACAATTTTGTTGGACCACTCTTTTTTCACCTCTAACACACACTTTACGCTTGCCTCTCCCCAGAGACATTGCTGTTGGATTTGCACAACCTGGCAAAATGACCCATTCTACCAGACTTCTTGCATTTCCCTCTCATAGCAGGACACTCTTTGGGGTTCAGCGCATGTTTCTTAAACCCACATCTCGGGCAATGTCCCTGGTGCACCATGTGTTCAGACCCTTCACTACTGCCCCCAGGTCTACTGAACTTTTTTTTACTACACACACTTTTGCCTCCTCCTCACAACTCTCTATTCCCCCCCAGTCCCCCAGTGCCCTTAACATTTACACTCTCCTTCCCACTTTTAGCATTCACCTCCTTTAAACACAGACTAGTAAGTGCCATACCCTTGGCAATAGTTAATGCCTCCTGTAAAGGGGGGGGTGGGGTTCTTTGGCTGCTAAATCCGTTCTTGAATCTTTGGATTGGATGTGTGCATCATTACTCATCCCATCTTCCCGTAAACTCACATGATGCCAACAACACACATACGCCAGCCACAAAAGAATCCACTGTTTCCCCAACCCTTTGCTTCCTTGAAAAGAATTTGTACCTTTCTAGCACCACGTTCACTTGTTTTCCATACTGAGCTTCCCGCTCCCTCATGGCCTTACCATACAATCTATCGCCATCACCATCAACCACCTGCACATCAGGTAGTTCCTTTATCACCCTGACAGCCTCTGCCCCCCTACAACACAAGTGTTGATAATTTCCTTTCATCAGCGAACCTCTCGAACCCTGATGCCACAAAATAAAAAACTTAAATAGATCTTTCCAGTCCTCCCATGGAACAGGCGGTTCCCCTGGAGTAACCAGAAACTTGGGAGGTGGATCCAAATTCCGCATGTTGAAAGTGTATATATAAGTGTATATGGCTACCGACAAATGCACCCCAAAATGAACAAGGTACACACCCACACTCCCCTAGTTACAGCCACCCACAGCACTTATGCAGGAGCGACCTCCCACTGCCACCAATATCACCAAAAAATGACCACCGGCACTGCAAAAGGGGAACTGTGAAGGAAAGATTGTCAAATGCTGTCAGTGTTTCTGAAACTGAAAACTAAAAGTACCTGGCAGGACAACATCCCACTGCCATCTGAATAGAAAACAGTGGGATATACCTTGGCAAGATGGCATGACCAAAAAGAAATATACAGTACAAAATATTGGCTGAAACCAACACCTAAAAGAACCTGGCAGGACGATGTCCTACTGCCACCTAAATGGAAAACAGGGGACTAAACCTTGACAAATATTGTACATGCTTCCAAGGATCATTTAACAGTATTGAGCATTTGCTGGAACCAACACCTAAAATCCCTAGCAGGGCATTGTCCAAGTGCCATCAATTTTAAAATTATTAAGATGTACCTTACTAATCGTGCCTAATTTTAAAATGGCTCAGCATGGGCCCAGGTGGCTCAGTCTGAAACTCTTGCCTGGGGTAAATATGGCTCACACCACTTATTAGGCCATACAGCGTACGTTTTGAGCAGTCTGATTGTGGGTGTAACCATATGAAGGTGCTCCCAAAACACAGCCGTCCTCCTCCTCCTCCTCCTCGTCGTCTCAGGGCAACAACTTCATGCACATGTCAGTGCACAATGCTTCAGACGACGTCCTCAGCACCCGGCACCTTAAGGTACCAAGGAACGATGCCCCCACTTTCCGAGTCCTGACGTGCGAGCGTGGGGATTCCCTGTTCCACGCCGCTTGTGGCCGCTGTAATGAGGGCCAGAGTGAAGCCGTTTCCTCAATATGCTGTGTTCGGGGATCGAAGCACCAGCCAGAATATGGCTCGGATGCCCTCCCTCAACGTCACCCACTTCCGAGCCCCGACCAAAGCCCTGGTGAAGGGAGGTTCCCAACCAGGCTATATGCCAGCTCCGAACCGGCACACCAGCAAATGGCCCGATGCATGAGGACACTCAACGCCACCAGAAAAGACACTGCGGCACAGTGGAGCTAACCCAGACAAGGGTTCAGACTCCTGACTCCACTGCCAGACCTTAAGGTTCCTCTGACCCTTTCAACCAGACATCCGACCATCAGGACGAATATTTCTTCTACGCAATGGGGCCTTCACTCTCCTTTCCTCATTGCCACAAATGCTGTAATATTGAAGAGCCAGAACGGGTAAGTGTAGAATATCACTGTTTTTATTGACATAAGATTTATCGCATACAAGACGCCATGCGGGACCAAAACAGGGAGCTGAAAGGTCAAATGGCCATTTAACGGCCAACTGCCATTTTCCTCGGGCGCACGCAATGCCATTTAAATATGGAAAATTGGACTGTCATCGCGTGCGTTGTGAAACACTGGATACAACAGTGTCCTTGATGAATTGATATTTTGAAACAGCTTCCCCTGCACAACCTTGCCCATACCTGTTGAAAGAACCATGCCTGACTAGTATGTGCAGAGTAAATTTCACTTCAAACCTTTTAGTCCTATCATCATAGTCAATCATCCTCATTTCCGGATCCTAACATACAGCAAGAACAAGCAATAACAAGCACGTACGATTCCACAAAACTGACAAACGCAATTATGAATAAAATATTTATGTACAAAATCCATGTCCGGTCAATTTAGCTTTTCATCCTCTCACTGTACATTTACTAAAAGGAAGACTAGCTGAAAGTGAGCAATAATGAAGCAGGTAACATGTTTGTGATCTGCTGCTGGAAAGATATTTGTATTGATTTTGGTTACTTTGGAAACGTATGCTTTTAAAGGAAGGGTGAAAGCACACTTTGAAAAGGAATAAGCTCATTACTCGGTAAAGGTTCAGTGCAATGTACGTTTTTCAAGGGTATAGTTGGTTTATTGCAAAAATACTGAATGGTTGTGTTCAGTGCAACATGCACCCATCATCTGTCAAGTCATAATGCTGATTATATGTATGTGGAAAGTTTTCAAAA
This sequence comes from Ambystoma mexicanum, assembly GCF_040938575.1. Taxonomy (NCBI): domain Eukaryota; kingdom Metazoa; phylum Chordata; class Amphibia; order Caudata; family Ambystomatidae; genus Ambystoma; species Ambystoma mexicanum. The sequence continues at coordinate 852,079,045 of NC_090930.1, forward strand.
GGGTTACAACCACTGTTGCCGATAACAAGCATATCAACATGGAGAACTGTATTACCACAAACATCAATTATTAAACTAAAGTCTGATAGAATTGCATGAGTCAGGAAGTGCTTATGGTAAGGCAAGAATGAAACCTTAACTCCACCACCTAAAGACGGCGCCCTTCATAACCGATAATTGTTTTTATCTCATCAGATTTTGAGGACATTGGCAATACTTTCACACTACTCAGCAGAGTGCCTGCCTGTGTCAGTTTAGTTTATGTGTACATTTGCATCAAGAGTTAGTGATTAGACTCGTCATGGCTAGAAGGGTCAAGATTTCTTTGCTTATCTGCTGTGTAGCCCTAGTAATAAATTGAGTGGATAGACCACTGTAATAAAAGAATGGATGGCCCATAAAGAAACAACGATTTAGCAGGGATCAGTAAAGATTTTTTACAGAGTGTGTGGATGCTTTAAAGGAAGATGACGGAAATAATGTCATGTGGCAAAGTATGTAATGTGATTAATGGCTGAAATAGCATAATTCATTGTCGGCTATGCGATCACATAACTGATGTTTAGGTGAATAGGTGGGTGGTATACTTTAAAACAGGTTAGTGTTATCAGCTGCACTTTCTTTGTGATGCGTTTACAAATCATGTAATTAGAGAGCCTATATGAGCAGAGGTGGAAATGTAATGTAAATCATTGATTCACCAAGTGCATACCTTTAGTTGATAGGCTCCGGATTATGTTCTGGACCCATTTCTTACTTTCTGGGACAAATTTAGCTTCAGCATCGGCTCGGATGATAAGAATGCGCACTTTACAGGTAATGGCTATCCGTGTTTTTTGTCCAAACAAGTGCTTGTAATTGGCCTTATTCACCATCAAGCCATGTCCATTACCCACGTTGATACTTTGGAGAAAAAAAAAACTGACACAATGATATAGTGTATAAGAAGTACATGACATAACTTTAATGTAGAAACATATGGCATGTAGTTTGGCTAATGTGGCAGGAGAAGTCGTGCCCCAATCCAACCAAATATATGCCATTGGAGTATTTTGCGGTAGTCCTAAAACGGACTTCCAGCATTTACCTTCAATATGCCAAAACCTTTTTTTATGCAATTGAATGCCCATAATTCTGCCCCATAGAGCAACAATGGAAGGCCTAAGACTGTCCCCCATGTGCTCTGTGAAACCTTGCCACAGCATTCAGGTGGGCAAGGGCTTTCACACGAGTCAACTCAAAATTTTGGTTCTAAATCATTGTATGGCACAATTTTACGCCCAAATACCAAAAAAAGGACCTACCACTTCAATACTGGTGCCATTTGAGCTTTGCTCTTGACACATCCTTATTGAAGATCACAATCTTTGTTTTGGTATGATCTGCAAATCATGGTCTTCAGAATACTGAAGCAATAAGCCCAATAGGTGTACAATCAATTAACACAATATCATCTCACTTAACCAGAGCATGATTTTAAATCGGAATACTGGGGGATATTGAACATGCATAGACAAGGGCATCAAACTCTGAGAATGCTACAAGATAGGATCTGCAACGCGGCTTTTAATAAAGCGTAACAAAACGCTCACAAATAATAATCGGGCCCTGTCCAGTCACTTGACAGGCCACACGTTAGGGGCCTTACACTTTTGTAATCCCATTTGAAGCAAGGTTCAGGCACTTATTTTAACATGTCCCTCATGGGCCCCTCTACCAAAACACGTTTTGGGTTTTCTCAACAACAAAAAAATGTGCTTTAACTATTTTATTGGACTAGAAAATAGGCAAGGGCTCTCACATTTGTCTCAAAGTTCTATACCTTTTCAAATTCTTAATCACCCGACCCCGTACAGTACATGTTAAATGTTTTTGAGCAGAGGACTCACAAGAGGAAAGAATTTTAAGCTCCAGAAAAACACTTTGGTTTGTAAAAAAATAAGCGGACAGTAGGTTTTAATTTAGTTTTTGTCAATTATTTAAAAACCTTTTTATTCCAGGATATGGCATGCCCATACATTCAATGTCCACAAAAAGAAAAACAAGAACGTGTTGTAGCCAAGAGCTCCTTTAAATAGAATGTATGAAATCCAACGTATGTTTATTTCCATATAAGGTGGCACACAGACAGAGCTTGTGGCGGGACCCTGCAAGGGGGTCCCGTCTCATCAAGCAGCATCTGCAGTGACTCTGGAGCCACCAGACTGGAGGTGAACATTAATAGAACACTGATTGTGGCCCTCCGGACCATAGCGATAAGACATGAAAATCATGTCAGACTTTCTGCTGCAAAGCACCATTGGAGATATAGCTATGATTTTAGGAGAAGGGGGCACCCCTTCTCCATCAAATATTTTTAAAACTACTGCACGCGATAACTCCAGACTCCTCTTGGAAATAGAGTCAACGCTATGTGCCCAAGTTGTTTCGTACCTGGTCCAATTCCGTCCGGCAGTTTTGGCTGTGTGCTGCAGCAAAAATTTCACTTGGGGGAAAATTAATGTGGACTAGGCCAAAATAGCATTTTTTTTTTACTTTCTTAATAACTGTTTTTTAACAGATCATTCCCAAAATGTCCAGTCTAGTGGGGGAAAGCAAGTATAATTTTCTTTGCAAGATTTGAGCCAAATCCATCATAAGCGTCAAACGTTAGGAACAAGTTACTTACCTGTAACTGTTGTTCTCCAGCATGGGTCTGGCATGGATTCACATGCTCATGAATATTCCCCGTCGTCAGGCTGGGAATCCTCGGTAAAGAAAAAAAATCAGTATCAGTTTCGTTTCTGATCTGTCTTTCGTAGTAGTAACCAATCACTGATCTCTGCGTCATACTGACCACAGCCAATGACTACCCTCTACCTAAGACCCGCCTCTGGCAGCCATCTTCAGATTTGGTAGCACGTGAAGTGGCAGTATGACCAAGTGAAGAGCCGCAGAGGGGTAGGCGGGAGGGTTCGCATGTGAATCCATGCCAGACCCATGCTGGAGAACAACAGTTACAGGTAAGTAACTTGTTCCTTCTCCTTCTCCAGCATGGGGTCTGGCATGGATTCACATGCTCATGAATAAAGAATACATAGCAGTACACACATGCACAACCACGGGAGGTGGCAAAGGCTCAACATTAAGCATTACATCAAACTCAACATTAAGCAATTCTTACCTCCTCACCAGGCTCACCTTAGGCGAACAGGTTGCGCAGCACTGCTTGGCCGAGCCTGGACTCCTCCCTGGAATCCCGATCGACGGAGTAGAATTTCGTGAAGGTGTGCGTCGACCTCCACGTAGCAGCCCTGCAGATGTCCAGCAAGGGCACACCAGATAGGAACGCCGTGTTAGCTGCAATCGCTCTGGTGGAATGGGCTCTCGGACGGCCAGGCAGCGGTCGGTTTGCCAACCGATGACAGTACATGATACAGCCGGAGAGCCATCTGGAAATGCAGGCCTTTGAGAGAGCCTTCCCCTGATTGACAGGTCCAAAGTTCACAAAAAGTTGTGACGTCTTCCGAAAACACTTCGTGCGGTCCACGTAGAACTTCAGCGCTCTAGCCACATCCAGCGAGTGCAAAGTCCTTTCGGCCGGCGACGAAGGCGACGGGAAGAAAACAGGCAACACCAAGGGTTCGTTGAGGTGGAAGTCCGACGGCACATTGGGCATGAAGGAGGGGTGCGTGCTGAGCACTACCCTCGTGTCGTGAAAAGTCAAGTACGGAGGCTTTCAGGAAAGGGCCTGGATCTCGCCCACTCGTCGTGCGGAGGTGATGGCCACAAGGAACGCTGTTTTCCACGACAAGAACTTCAACGGAGCCGAGTGCAGAGGCTCGAACGGAGGTCCCATGAGCTTGGTCAGCACCACGTTGAGCTCCCACTCCGGGGCCGGAGCCTTCACCGGCAGGAACGATCTGAACAGTCCCTTCATGAATTCTTTCACCAGACGATGAGACCACAAAGACGTCCGCCCCGTGGTCCTGGTGTATCGGGAGATCGCAACAAGATGAATCTTGATGGACGCGTGAGCCAGTCCAGCCTTGGCCAGCGTCAGAAGGTACGGCAGTACCTGGGGAGCCGTAATCCGTAGAGGGTTAATCGTCTGTGCGTGGCACCAGACAGAGAACCTCCTCCATTTGTGTCCATAGCATTTAAGAGTTGAGGACGCCCTGGCCTTTGCACGAACCTCTCTGCAGTCGGCCGGTATGTCGTATCCTCCAAACTCTAACGCTGCAGGAGCCAGGCCTGCAAGCTCAGTGACTTTGGGTCGTGATGGAGGATGGCGCCTCCTTCCCTGGAGAGAAGATCCACGTCCACTGGCAGCTTGATTGACGGGGACGCTGACAAGTCCAGAAGGTCCGGGAACCATATCTGCCTCGGCCACGCAGGTGCGACGAGGATCATCCTGCACCGTGACCTTTTGAGCTGGTTGATGAGCCGGATCAGCAATGGCAATGGAGGGAACGCGTATAGAAACAGGCCCTCCCAGGGGAACGAGAAAGCATCGCCCATGCTCCTCGGCTGGGGAAACCTGCTGGCGAACCTCCGGCACTTGGAGTTCGTCGCGAACAGATCAATCTGGGGAGTGCCCCACCGTCGGAAGAGGCGGTCCACTAGATCCTGTCGTAGTTCCCACTAGTGGCACGAGCGCAGCTCTCTGCTGAGAGAGTCGGTGATGGTGTTTATCCCTGCCAGATGAAACGGCACCAGAAACATCCCTTGGGCGACGGCCCAATGCCACAGATCCTGCGCCTCCTTGGACAGGGCTGGGGATCTGGTACCGCCCTGCTTCCTGATGTAGAACATGGTGGTAGTGTTGTCCATGAAGATCCTCACCACCTTGCCCTTGAGGCACGGAAGGAAGGACCTGAGGGCCCAAAACACTGCACGGAGCTCCAGGATGTTGATATGGAGGGACGTCTCCGTCGGAAGCCAAAGGTCTCTTGCGTGCAGATTTTCGGTGTGCGCTCCCCACCCTTCCAGGGAGGCATCCGTGGTCACTGTCTCCTGGTGGCCGGGGGTCTGGAAGTCCATGCCCGCCGTCAGATGCGCGCGGGTGCCCCACCACCGGATCGCTCGTCGGAAACTCTCGTCGAGTGTGATCCTCTCCTCGAAGCTGCCCGTCGTCTGGATCCAACGCGCATCTAGGAACTCCTGTAATGGGCGCATCCGAAGCCTGCACAGGCGGATGAGATAAATGCAAGAAGACATCATTCCGAGGAGGGAATTGATGGACCTCACCCTGGCCGCGTCCGCAACCAGCATCCGCTGCACCTTGCCCAAGATGGCCCTCGTCCTTTCCTCCGACGGAGAGGCCGGAAGCGACACTGTGTCGAGCTTCGCTCCCAGAAACAGTGCGTCTTGCAAGGGCACCAGGTGGGACTTGGCGTAGTTTATGGAGAATCCCAGGTCCGCGAGTAGTTGGACGGTCCTTGCCGTGTGCTCCAGGGCGAGCTCCTTTGTCTTTGCACAGATGAGCCAGTCGTCCAGGTAGGGGAGTGACGCCCTTGGACCGCAAACCTGAGAAACTTTCGGTGTCCCTTTAGGATGGGAATATGGAAGTAGGCATCCTCCAAATCCAACGATGACAGGAAATCGCCCTCCTCCAATTGACCCAGGACGTGTTGGAGGGTGACCATCCAGAACTTCTGTGCCTTGATGAATTTGTTCAGTCGTCGTAGGTCCAGGATGGGATGCCATCCTCCCGTCTTCTTCTTCACGAGGAAGTATCTTGAGTAAACTCCGGAGCCCCAAAGCCTCTTTGGGACGAGCTCGATGGCGCACTTCTTGAACATCGCCTTTACCTCCAAGAGAAGTTGAGGGATGTGATGTTCTTTCCTGGCCACAGGGGGAACGCGTGGGCACCTCTTTAGAAACTCGAGCGCGTGACCCTGAGCTAGGGCGTCCAGCACCCAATGGTCAGTGGAGATGGACTCCCACACGCTGACGAAGCTCGCCAGCCGGTCTCCCACCGGGGTGCTTCGGTGGGGGCCCGACCCCGCGGCCGGTTCAGTCCTGCTTCAACGAGGCTTTGCCGCCTTGTCTTCCCTGGCGACGACGGCAGGGTCTGCCTGACCTGCCTCGTCCCCTGCAAGCTTCCTGTGACGACGAACGGGCCGCTTGACGGTAGGTGGAAAATCCGCCGCTGGAACCTTTGGAGGCACCCTGTTTGCCTCCGCCGCTCCGAAAGGGCGGCCGCTGTTGCTGGAGAACCCCAGGAGCCCGGGCCGTCTCCGTGTCCGCCTTGATGGCTTGACGGGAATCGTCCACTGTTTTCCCCAAACAGGTTGTTTCCGTCGAACGGCATGTCCAAGACTCTGCACATCCTGATGAAAGTCAGTAGCCTTGAGCCATCCACGCCGCCTAAGGCACACGCCGTTATCCAACTGGCGGAATCCAGTGTCAGCGATGTCCATCGCAATCGTAATGGCGTGGTCCGACGCCACCTCTCCTTCCTGCAAGATCTCTAGGGCTTCCGCCCTCTTGTCGTCTGGTAGGAAGTCCAGCAGGGGGGCCAGTTTGTACCACAACTCCCTGTCGTAGCGGGCTACGATAGCCAAGGCGTTGGCCGCCTTAATCGTCGTCGCTGCCGACGAGATGACTCTGCGTCCCATCGTGTCTAATTTCTTACCCTCGCCGTCCGGCGGGGTGGTCGACGTAGAGGCCGCCCCCCCTCCAGCTTTCTTCCTGGCCGCCGCGGAGACGACCGAGTCCGGGGTCGGCTGTGCCCGAAGGCACATGGGGGCCGCGTCCGGGACCCGGTACTTCTTCTCGTACCGATCCCTTCTAGCCGGCGTCGTGGATGGGTTCTTGAGGAGGGCGAGGCCCTCATCCCAAATATCGTCCAGTAGAGGTACAGCGAGGACCGTCTTCCTCTTGGCCTCGCGTTGTTAATAAAGGAAACCTTCCTTCTTCTCTTCCGGGCAGAGCTGGAAAAGCTTGGATGCCCTGGCGATCATGGAGTGAAACGATCCAATCTCGTCGGGCGGGGCAGCCCGGGTGGGAGGTGACGATGATCCTCGTAAACCTTGTCGTCTGTACCCGTCGCGGCCGTGTCAGTCCCCATATAATCCCCACGTGTCGTCGACGGGGAGGAGAGCTGAACAGGGCGCGATTGCTGAAAAGGAGGCGGAGGACGAATCCTCCTACTCTTAGGGGAAGGGCTCCCAGAAGGTCCTGGCTACGGGTCCCCCGTCGGGAGCGGTTCCTCCATTGGTGGTAACGGAGTCTCGTCCTTATCTCCGAGCATAAAGACTGTATAGCCAACAAAATGGCCGCCGAGTTGTCTTGCGGCACTGGTTGAGGGGAGTCCGACGGGCAGTCAGGAGCCCCGTCGGCACCCTCGATGTTCTCGTCGTCTCCTACGTCGGGGTTCCTCCCGACGGGCTGGTCTTCTTCCACGCCAACGCTGTGGCTTAAGACTTCGATCAGCTCCTCCTCAGAGGTTGAGGCCGAATCCACGATGACCTCCTGCCCCCCTTTTTCTTCTCCGTCGGAGGTTTCACGGGGGTCCTGTCGACAGGCAAGAAAGAGGACTCCCTCCGCGGTGGTAGGGAGACTCTGGGCCCCGAGGTCGCCACCACTGGTGTAGCCTCCACAGGCTGAGCCAGGGCCACCGCGACTGTCTCGATAGAGGCCTTGGCCGGGTGGATTAAGGCTTTCACCACCTTAGGTGCGCTCACCGCCTTCTCCTTGGGGGGCGGAGGGGTCACCGCCTCGCTCCCCCTCCGATGGGGCCTTCGAGCTCGACCGGGGTCTCTCCAGGAGCTTCGCCGGGTGCTCGGCCTTCCTCTTACCTGAGCCAGAGCGTTGGCTCGTGGTTGATGGCGCCGGGGAGGATGCGCCCTGCCTGGCGCCCGTAGAGCCCGACCGTTCAGCGCTCCCGGTGCCAGCGGACTCGCGGTGCTTGGCCTTCTGTTGGACCCCGTCGCTGGGGCGCCCTCAAAGGTCTTAGAAGACCGCTCGGATTTCTTCTTCTTCTCGCCTGACGGGCTCTTTCCTTCCAGCCAGTTGGCGAGACGTTGATGGCGGTCCTTCATGGTCCGCTCCGACATATTGCCGCAAAACGCACAGTCCTTCTCCACGTGCGTCTTGTCCTCATGTAGGCAGTAAAGGCAAATGGAGTGTTCGTCCTCCTTAAAGACATTCTGAAGCTGGCATCCAGGGCAGACCCTGAACAGCTTTCCGGGCGTCGAGCTTCCCTTCTCATGGGCCATGTACGAGATGGGCCTGAGAAACTTCTGGAGTCCTCCAAAAGCGTGGCTCGACGAAATCTTCACCCTTGAGGGGCGTAGACGAATCCGACACGGGTCCCCGTTAATCGGATGAAGAGACGGTGGAGCGTGAGGCTCTTTTGACCAAAAAAAGAGAAATTTTTCTGAGAAAAAACGTGAAAAAAAGCACTAACGCTCGAGAGCAATAGCACGAGGATCCCAACACTTGAACGTGCGGTAAAAATCTGAAGATGGCTGCCAGAGGCGGGGCTTAGGTAGAGGGCAGTCATTGGCTGTGGTCAGTATGACGCAGAGATCAGTGATTGGTTACTACTACAAAAGACAGATCAGAAACGAAACTGATACTGATTTCTTCTTTACCGAGGATTCCCAGCCTGACGACTGGGAATATTCATGAGCATGTGAATCCATGCCAGACCCCATGCTGGAGAAATAGCAATTCATTTTTCAGGTTTCCTATGGAACTCAATACTCGACTATTGTGCGGCAGTCGCTGCACTATTATATAGATATATTTTTTCACTGAAAAAACCTTAATTACGGTGCAGTTAAAATTGCACAGATTTAATGCAACAAAAGCCTTGAAATTCAGCAGATGTGGGAAGTCATGACCAGCCTAAATCTTACCCATAATCCTACGTCCCACATAATGCCATTTTGTATGTCATTGTGACTCCCTTCTCTTTAATATGTACGTGCTCAAGGGCTTTGCAACGGTAACGCACCGAGTTAAGCTGGTCATGAACTCCCACATCTGCAGAATTTTAAGGGTTTTGTTGCCTTAAATCTGTGTGACTTAATTGCACCTTAAGGCTTTTCCAGTGAATTTTTCATTATAGCATGTTTTGCTACGGCCCACTAGCCATAGCCTTCAGCCATAGTCAGTGGCCACGGCCAAATATGTTTCTTTTGGACAAAATAGGTGGCCGTGCCCACTGTACATTTTAAAACACTACCTTTCTTTCCTACTCACTAGCCATGGTTTTCGCCCATGAAAATGTACCCTTTACATGGTGCCCCAATAGCTTTCGTCTGGTCCCACTAGGCATGGGCTTTGGCAACTGGCAGTACCCAAAGCCATTGGCCATGTCAACTTTCCAGATTGTACCATTCAGTTCTTTAAAGTAACCCAGTATCCATATCCCTCGACCACACTCGTTACCGCTCCCTCCCACCTCATTGTAGCTCTAAAATTCCCCTTTTTGTCTTAATCTCATTTTTTGAATTTTTTTTCAAAAAACGTTTCCCCATAACCTGCGATTATCAATGTACTACAGATAACTGCAGCTAACCATTAACGCACACAAATAACCGCGGTTATCTGTCAAAAGCATGCAAAATCCAAAGGTCTTCCCTGCCCTCTCAGCACTCACCAAGTGCCCCCTGCTCGTGCCATCCTCCAAATGGCATTTTTTCAATTTTTTGTTTTTGGCTAGCCCTGGTTATATTAGTAATAACCGAAGGTATCTCTCGCATTGAACAAAAGAAAAGAATTGCAGATTTTTCATTTCTGAAAAGCCTCTCTGCTGCAAATCACCAAGGGAGATATAGCTATAATTTTGTGAGACGGGAGAACCCCCTTCTACGTGAAATATTTTAACAACTACTGGATGGAAATACCCCAGACTCCTCCCGGAAATCAAGTCAACGCTTTGTGCCTAAGTTGTTTCATACCTGGTCAATTCCATACAGTGGTTTTTGCTGTGTGCTGCGCAGAAATTTGGACTTTTTCTCTATGGGAAAATGAACGGGACTAGGCCGAACAGTGTTTTTTTGCTTTCTTAACAACATTTTTATTTCGTAACAAATGTTTCCCATAATTTCCAGTCTGTGAGGCCATAACAAACTTTGTTTGCAAGATATGAGCCAAATACATCATGCAAGCCAAAAGTCATTAGCAAATCTTTCGGGTTTCCTATGGAACTTGATACTAAAGTGAGCTGTAGTGTGGCGACCAACGCACTTTATATATAATTTCAGTGAAAAACCCTAAAGAGACATTAAGGTTAACATTTTACGCAACAAAACCCTTTCAATTTGTCAGACAATTCAGGCAAAGCCACCTTAACTACTCGCCCTCTGTTCCGCAGCAGATGACTAACAATGTTGACATCAGAGATTAAATCACTGATGACATCAGTAATTACATCATTGATGACATCAGACATAACAATTGACTTGACTGATAAAAGCACTGATTACATTAATTACATTTTCAACTTTTAGGACTATTTTCTTTTAAATAAAATATATAAATATATATACACATATTTTCATAGTACGTTTTATTCTGGTGTAACGTCTTTATATTTATTGTATGGTACACAATTTGAAGTACATACAAAAATAAATACAACAAAAAAATTGTATAGTATGTAAAGATTCATTTCCTTTGGCTTGTCATCTGTTAGAGTGGAATAAAAAGTTAGAAAAGAACTGAAAGTAGTATAAATCCAACTGCATGTCTAAAAGTAAATCTTTAATTTCTAAGCATCACTACTTTCGTATACATGTAAATGTAGTAATAATTTAGAATACCCAAGCTTACAATTCTTATAATATATCAACACAAAAGTGCATGTACTTTGTTTTACATGTGTTTTCCAACCTTCTCATTTAGAATACGTTTATATACTATTCTTATAATAAGCACAATAGCAAATGTAAATCTGCATATTTAGCATTTTCCAACACTGAGGCTTCAACGTGTTTTTATTTCCATCTACTCCTATTATATATTTTGTTTTAATAATTAGTATATATTTTAGATTATCTTAAAAATATATAAAGTACATTTGCCACAATCAGGTAGATTCTAGGGAGTGGTCCATTTTAAATCGCTTGTTATTAAATGAAAAGATATTTCTAAAATATTACATTTATATTTTTAATGTCATCCTTTAATAAATACAACAAATGAATGTTCTCATACATGTGTACCAGTCTATAGATCTATGTCATGTGCTTATTATTAAATATACTGAAATAACATACGTACCAAGAGAGTGACCCAAAAATATTTTAACATACATAATGATTGATCTCATGTCTGATGTCAACAGTGATGGAATCCAAAACCCCTCATAAGAAAACTTGTAACACCCTGCCAAAAGAAATACGCAATACAAAGGAACACTTAAAATTCAGGAAACTACTTAAAACCTGGCTCTTCACCTCAGAACCAGAAGGAATCAACTAGAAAAACAAAGACACCAATGGAAATAGAACGTGCCACAAACACTCATGTCAGGAAGTATCTGGGGAGGGAGGGAGCCCAGGATTCACCCTCTCCCAAGCAAAACCCCTATGCTAGGCAAAGGTCAAGGGACAGGCACCCTAGCTCAAGGTGAAAGAGCATTAATAATTAACTCGCACCCAACAGGACAGGGCACGCCTAGGATTTTGGAGTGGGGGACCCCACCCTAGGAGCTCAGGGAGGCGATGACAGGCAGACCCTACTGACGACCAAAGAGCAATCCACAACCTTACCCATCCCAACCCAGGGGTGAGGGAGTCCCTCACCACCTTCCCGCCCACCGATCACTATACAGTCACACAGACATTCCACCGCCTCGCGCAGAACCAGGTGACCCCACCAAGAAACGCTGCAGCAGATCGCATGGGCAGAGACCCCTAACACAGATGTCCGAAACAACGAGGTAACCCCAATAAAGCCTCAACTCTCTGGATAAACCGCTCAAACCTAAACAACCACTTTCTTGCACAGCAAACCGCATGCACTTCACTGCAACAAAATAAACCACAGTCTCGCACAACAGCATATGGGAGTCTACCGATCCGTAAACCGCACCCATGCTCAGCAAACTGTGTTAACTGAACTGAAGCTGCCAACATGACATACCAAATCTTGCTCTATCTTTATCCTGCTACAGCCTACTAACCCATCCTACCCTCTTACCATTCAGATCCATCAGAGTGTCAGGGGACCACTCCGGTGGTGATAGTGTGTGGTATAAATGTCCTTCAACATTACATCCGATCACCTTAACTCTCTCTGAATAAATGCGTTTCACTTATTTCAATGGTTTTGTTATACTATGGATTCTTTTGGGACCACTCGCCATGGCAAGTGGCCATGGCGGAACATGTTGCATAGTTTGAGGTCTCACTATCAATGCCCTTTGGATGTGGCCACTGTACATGTTGTACTAATAGATTTCTTTTGGGTCCACTAGCTACAGCCTTTAGCCATGGTCAGTGGCCTCAGCCGAACATGTTGCATAGTTTGAAGTCTCACTAGCTATGGCCTTTGGCTGTGGCCTCTGTACGTGTTGCACCAATAGCTTTCTTTTGGGCCCACTGGCCATGTCAAACCATTGTTAGTGAGCACCCATTGCCCCCTGCCCAGTAGATGTAGGCACTGCAGAGGTTTAACTATTTTTTACGAACTCCTTATTCCCGCAATAATTTCACCGTAGTCATTTACAATAACAGAAATTCCTGTGATAGAGTGGCGGTTCGATGAATCACACGATAATTGTAGCTGGTGCTAGGGAACGAAATCTTGGCCGGATTTCTAAATATACAAAAATACACACGTATGGAGGAAGGTTGTAGCACTTCAAAAAACCCTCAACAACATGTAGCACAATAATCCCTGCACACAAGACCAAGCCGCTTGCTCAAAAAGTATTTTTATTTCATTACAAAAAATCTTGTGCAACCAACACTGCCTAATCGCTTAAAAAGGGTAGGCATCTCTCCTGCCTCCCTTACTGACAAACAGGTTATAAAGACAACCCACCAGGGTGGAAACCGCCACGCGTTCCACTTGTGTACCAGGCTTCCTCAGGCTTTTTTCCCCCCATATACGTGAAAACACCTTCCTTTTGTAAAAACAGGCGCAGGCAATGGTATTAGGCTCCTCCCCTTTGCTTTCGTTTTACCGATCATGTGATCGCAAGAGGCTGGGATTGCTAACGTGCAAAGCCACGGCCATCTCTGAAAGAATTCAGAATCCATATATCTAAGTTAGTACTATCCCCATATAAGCTAAATACCGTGTTGGAGAAATACAAAAGCACAGGGGAGAGGCTGCCTACCATACGCCAGAACCTGCCTCCTGACACCATATTAAAATTGTGATAATGTGTTCATGTGCGCCAGTACGCAAAAATAAATAAAAATGGTTTGGTTTCATCCTACATGATGAAACGATCGACCATTTCACCCCATGGCTTAGAATGCCTTAAGCAAAAGCCAGAGATGAGCGCAGTGCATTTCCCTTCTTAGGTATATTGTCACATGACCTGTCTCAAAATGTATTGTACCTTAAAGGCGCCTCATCCTTATTATTAGACAAGGCAAACATCAATCTGCATAGACCTCAGCATATTCTAGACACAATTGTCCCACAAAATGCAATGTTGTATAACAGGCAGATAAGTGCATAGTGCATCTATTGCAGTAATATCTCCATTATTAGAGCATACATTTTAGTAAAGTGCCAGTGCAAAATCATGGAATCAAACGTGTCTCACATAAATATATGATTCAGCCATACAGGTTGATTAAAGTGCAAGTGCAACATCACATCGTCTAAAATGTCCTTTCATAAATTCATTGCAGAAACACAAACATTTGAGGGTCGATGTTTAGTCCCAGGGGTCTCAGTGTGTCAAGTTTGCAAATGAATGTGGCTTCTAGCTGTCACAGTTTGAGTTCTCGATTGCCCAGTCTCTTATGCAGTGGAATATGGGCAAGCCCCAAAAATGACATAGCTTTTACATCACCTTTGTGTTTTTCAATAAAATGTCCCATCAGGGGGTTGGTGAGGTCCCCATTTTTGATCGCTCTGTAGTGCTGGAGTATGCGTAGTTTGAGAGCTCCTATTGTCGATCCAATGTAATGTAACCCACATTCACATGTAATTGCATATACTACAAAATTGGTGGTACATGCGACTGCGTTTATATCTCCATTTTAAGCCATTACAGCTAATAAAGGGTTTCTTGGAAACAAAATTACACATTTTACAATTTGCACATTTCTGAAACCCTCCCGCTTCTTGTTTCATAAAATGACTATCAGGCATGATTTTTTCTGTAATCACCATGCCGGGGGGCAGAATCGTTTTCAAAGTGGGAGCTTTACGATGGGCAACACTGGGGACAGTGCTCAGTACTTTTGTGAGATCGGGATCTGTCAGAAGTACATTCCAATGTTTACTCATTTTTTTGATGTTACTAGCCTGATGGTTAAAGTTAGTGACAAATTTGATGTCATCTTTCTCAACAACTTTATGTACTCTAAACAATTATGTTCTTTTAATATCTTTAGCTTTCTCAAAGCAATCAGCCACAACCTTCCTCTTGTACCCACGATTAACAAATCTTTGGCCTATATGTTGGGCTTCCTCTAGGTAATTCAATTCAGTGCTGCAGGCCCTCTTAGCTCTCAGGAACTCTCCATAAGGGATTGAGTTCTTGAGGGCTATTGGGTGGTGGCTTAGAGCATGAAGCGTGGAATTAGAGCTGGTTTCTTTACGAAAAAGTTTAGTGGTCAATATGTTATTGACAACAGTAAATTTCACATCCAGAAAGACTAATTCCTTTCTATCATGAACTGATGTAAGTTCAAGATTCAAGTTCTCATTCAACATGTTAACATAGGCATGTAATAGTTCTTCTGTCCCATCCCATATTAGAAAGAGATCATCTATAAAGCGGTACCATACCACTATATGTTTAGTGAACCTTTCTCTTTCTTCAGCCCATGCCATCTGTGACTGCCACCACCCCATATATAAGTTGGCGTAGGTGGGGGGCCATACATGACCCCATAGCCGTGCCCTGGGTTTGTTTGTATATCGAAGCCTCATGTAAAAAGTAATTGTGTTCCAGACAAAACTGCAGAATTTCCAAAAGCATGTCATTGTGTTGTCTATGACTGATGGATCTGCTGTCAATTTGCATGCCTTAATGCCAGCTGGATGCTTAACGGAAGTATACAATGAGACCACATCTAGGGATACCAACTGATATCCTGGTTCCCAGTTGATGTCATGTAGGTTCATAAGCAAATCAAAAAGTCGAAGGCTGGGAGACGTTGGGCATTTTGAAACTTGGTGACCATCTGCAGAATATCTTGAGCCCTCACCTCTGGTGGCGAGGCTTTTCCCAGGGAAGTGTCCAGGACCACTCCAATGAACTGGAGTCTCTGTGATGGTATCACCTGTGACTTCTTTAAATTGAGGGAGAAGCCCAGTTTGTGAAGGAAGTGGCAGACATAATCTAGCTGGATCTGAGCTTGTTCCGGAGATACAGCACTGATCAACCAATCGTCCAGGTAGCGGTAGACGTGGATCCCTTCCCTCCTTAGACTTGCAGTCACTACCGACATTAGCTTGGTGAAGACCCTCGGGCGGAGGTCAGCCCAAATGGCAGAACTCGAAATTGATAATGTGAGCCGCCAATTGCGAAACCTCATTTCTGTGTTTGAGATGGATTGGCAAATGGAAATAAGCATCCTGAAGGTCCAGAGATGCCAGCCAGTCCTAGAGCTGGAGGGCCTGAAGGATCTGAGAGAGAGTTACCATCTTGAACTTGTCCTTCCGGAGGAACTTGTTCAATTCTCGTAAATCCAAGATAGGTCTCAGTCCTCCGTCCTTCTTCGGTATTAGGAAGTAGGGGGGAGTACCAGCCCTTGTTCCTCTCCGCTACAGGTACCGGTTCTATGGCACCTTTCTCCAGCAGGTCTACAATTTCTTGCAAGACGAGCAGATCTGGAACTTTCCGAGAGCTGTTCCCCGGTGGATGACTGAGGAATGCGTAGAAAAGGCAGGCAGTAACCTTGGGCAACTGTCTCCAATGCCCAAGCATCTGACGTAATAGCCTGCCATTCCGTCAGATGTTGAGTTAGCCTGCCCCCTACTGGTGTCTTGTGAGGAGAGTCCTCAGAGTGATTTAGAGGCGGCTGATGCAGATGCCGAGGGTAAAGAGGCACCTGCTGCTGCGGCTTTTGAATTTTTACCCCGTCCTCCTCGGGTGAATCTTTTTTGACCTCTTTGAACCGACTGTCCTCTGCCTTTTCCGAATGCGGAATAAAAGCAAAAGGATTTACCTCTTCAAGAGGTTCCCGAGGGGCGCTATGGCGTTTGACGGATTGCAGTTCCCAGGGATTTTGCTGCTGCTTTGGATTTCTAACTTTTCTAGGCTGTCATCCGCCTTCTTACCAAACAAAGAAGAGCCGACAAAAGGCATATTTAAAGTCTGGCTTGTACATCTGAAGCAAACCCAGATTTTCGCAACCACGCAAATCTGCGGGTTGTAGTACTTGCCACCATGGCCCTACTGATACTGTCAGCAGAATCAATGCCAGTTTGAAGGGATTCGCACATTGAGTCTTTACCATCCTTAATGATGTTTAGAAACGCTTCCCTTTCTTCTCCCTCTGGGAGGCAGTCAGCCGCTGATGAAGCACACTCCCAAAGTGTATGGCTGAAACTTGCGAGCGTACAAGTAGCGTTAATAGATTTCAACGCCATGCTACATTCAGAAAAGACTTTCTTAGCCATAGAGTCGTATCTTTTGTCATCCCTGTCCTGTGGAACAGTAGGGTATGCCGATTAACTGCCTGATGCAGTTGCTGCTTGAACAACCAGACTCTCTGGTGTTGGATGTTTAGACAAAAATTCAGGGTCAGTAGCAGATACCCTATATTTGGCTGATAACTTGAGTTTCCCAGTTAGCCAATATTTTTCTTTGTAATGAAGAATATATCTGACTAACGTACTGAGCAACGCGATTCCAAGGCCCACGAAGCGCGGAAAAACGGAACAGAGCAACGGACGCTGCGCGAGTCTATTTATACGCATGATGATGTTGGCGCCGATACGGAGGCTGTCGAGAGACATTGGCTTGAGGGACGTCGACGCGCAGCGCCCTCTACTGAAAAAAGAATTCCGAGGCCAGCAAGCTGCAGATGATCTATCAAGTTAAGGAATACATCGGAGGACACAATCCCTTCGAAATAGCGTTTTTGCGTAGGTTTCAATTATTTATTGTCTTTATGCCCATGTGCTCTGATAGAGCTACTGTTGGTGGATGCACAGTGGAGAAATTGCGCTTTATCTCACCTTTAGATTTAGATTAAACATCAAGCAACGAGTGCACTTGCACTTTGGCAATTTGGTCGTATATTTAAGGGCAGTGAACATAACAGTCACCTGTATTATTGAGTGACAAATACACAAGCACTTTAGATGTTTTATGATTGTCAAGATGTTTTATAGTGTTGCCTGTTTGCACAGCATCTATTTGCACAATAGCTTTTCTGAATGGAACATGCATTTGCAGTCTATCACTTTGATAGATTGGTTATTTTTCCATTCAGGATTGAATGCATTAGATATGTACTGATATCGTGTCTGCTCATTTGCACAACATTCACACAGAATAACTAATTCACTTGCATTTTAATCAAGTCAACAACGATATATGTACATAGGTTTACATGTGCATAGGTTTACATGTGCATAGGTATGCAATACTAGATGCAATATTGTAAATGTAACTCAGTGACCAATGTAATTGCGTTGTATATCTATGATCAATGTCTATATGATCATTAGTGTTGCCTATTTACACAGCATTTATACTGAATAGAATTTGCACTTGCACTTTATTTTAAACAAGTCAATATATTTTTTCTATTGAGGTTTTCAGACATTTGAACAATATTGACATTATGTTTGCTCATTTGCACAATATTCTATTAGAATGATTAATGCACTTGCATTTTAACTAAGCAAACAAAAAGGTATGTACATTTCTCGTGCATCTTTGCACAACACTAGATACCAGATATTATATCTAGAAATGAGCGGCTTATTTAATTGCCGGCCTTACATCCTGACAGGTTTGTTATCTTTATAAGCTGCCAAGTAGAGTATCGACTTTACACATGTTGTCTTCATTGTGTTAGCCATTTGGCCCGCCTGTGGCACTATGGTGTAGCAGTCAGCTTTAATTTAACGAAAACTGCTGCGCTTGCCTGTTTGTAATAATCACATCCTTTGGGGTGTATTGTTGTTGCGACAGAAATGTTTTGTGATCACAACAGCATTTATGAGACAGTAGCACACTCGCGCTTATAACCTCTAGTATTTGACGTATAGGATTCTTACTGTGGGGAGACTGGCAGGTGAAGCCCTTTTCCCATGGTGATCTTTTTTTCGCCACAGATTAGTGGAGACTAATTATGATCTACTATAGACTGGATACTGTAATTGGATTGTCAAAGATAGCGGCCTCATTTTACAGAGATGCAACTAAGCATCTGAAAGTCACGTTATCACCTAACACACAGGACTTTTGGGCGGAGCTTGCCACTCAAACCAGTTACTTTAAAACACATGCAGGGAGTTACAATTATGGATTCTACTTGCCTGAAGAAGCTCGGGTCACGAGCGGAACGCATGGGATTATCCACCCAGATGGGTGAGTTTGTCAGCCATCTGGTCTGCCCAGATTGGTAAACCATTTTTTTTGCCTTTTGGTATGATGCACTTTTTATCAAAATAAAGCAGTTTTTCCAAGACTAGCAAGGTCTTAAGTGTTTGGGCTTTTCTAGTATTTCCCTTGTGTGTTTAGTGAATATTCTGGACTCCAGGGTTATACGTGTTGTTGTGATAGATAGATATATATCTCACTTAGCCACAAGAACGGTGCAAAAGCACCCCACAAATGCACTCCACCGAATTGTAAGTTGGTAAAAAAGTACTTTATAAAAGGATCTCCAAGCCCAGGGTTAACAAAATAAAAGCAAACATATCACGTGTCGCTACTGTCACGTAGCTTGATGACATACAAAATGCATACGGCCTATACATTTATACATTTTCTGTGGTGTGGGGTGCATTTAAAGGTCCCAAATAGAAGTCCCTTTCACCTAAACAGCAGCATTTAAACACTGCAACCAAAAACGGCCCTGCTTTGCTCTCCCCGTCACAGGAATGGCAAGAAGTTATACACTGCAACCAAAAACAACTTGGCTTTTGCTTTTCCTTTCACATGAACAGCAGCCCGTTAAACACTGCAACCAAAAAAACGGCCTGGGTTTTTCTTTTGTGCTTATGTAACATTAAAGAACCATGTGGAAAGGGGCCTACCCATCATCATCTACCTGCACTTGTATTTGCAAATAAAAATGGCTTTAAAAAGCCACAATGGAAAAAGATAACGCTGCTCACATAAAAATGTCAGGGAAACATGATGTGGGGGGGAGGAGGAGGGGATCAAAGGGGGGTGACCAAAGCAAAGGTATATTAGGTTTCACCCACAAAACTCCTGTAGCCTGTGAAGAGACACTACTTCAGGAAAAATCAGTTTTGGCTGAGGCAGAAACTTCACAATTAAAAGCTGCACTTCCAGCTGGATATCACAGCTCTCCTCGAACAACCCTGCAATAAAATGTGATGCTGCGGGAGGCATCATAATTCCCTGTTCTGCAGACATGATGGCAGGAATGCAGGGATTTCAAAAGAAGGCAATCCTTGGCTAAAGCAAGATGAAAAGGTGCGAGTTCTTGTTGCACCCACTTCAAAGAGCAAACTTTTAATTTCAAAGAGACTCCTAAAAATCCTCTGGTCACAGGCTGACCAAGGGGAACAGATGGCTGTGGGGGATGAAGCGGCCAGCCCATTTGCTGACAGACACACTGATCATTCATATAAAAAGACTATTTAGATTTTGCGCAGCCATCAGACTGAGGATGGATCTCAATTTGATGCCATTGTTGATGTAATTTCCAGGCGGTTTTAAGGACATACATTGCATTTACCTGGAACTGTAATGGCCAGAGCAGGTTTCTGGCTGATCTGAACATGTAACAATTATGAGATTTGATGAAAAGGTAGAAAATGAAATTAGGAACATGCTTGAGAACTTACATATTCAAAACTGTTGTACATTTTATGAAAATGACAAAAAGGTGGCACATGGCCATTCTACATTGCACGGATTTGGTGGTTGGCTTATCTAATTCCCCATAACCAACTCAAACAGAATATATGTTGCATATGGCAGTTGCTAGCACAATTATGAAGTTACGATACATAACTAGTTTTTGCCAAAAAGATTGAGCTGAGAACAAAGCAGGGTAATAAAGGGGAAAGACAGATGGTGCTCCAAAATCCCTGATCCACTCCTGACTGGGGGCGGACAGAGAAGCTGTCCAATCCTGGCGGCAGGGATAATTACAGGGTACTCCCCCTAGATTGTAAAATTACTGATGTAATTTCTGCTATATAAGGGGGACTGTACGAGGACTCAAGACACACAAAAACCGGGCAGACAGAAAAGGAGGACAGAGAGAAGGCTGCTGAACCTTACCATCTTTGAGAATGCAGTGACCAAACCCTTGCCATATCTGACCAGAGTGTCCTGAGATCCAGCTGGCTTTCCTGAATCCTAAACCAAGGCTTGCTATGTAAGTAGCATATAACCCCAGCCCTACATTGCATAAACCCTTCATTTTTGTAGCAGTGCATCCAATATTCCATTGAAAACCCCAAATTGCCAGTGTAATTCAGTCATCTCCCCATATAATAATCTCTGGTTTGCCTGTGTATGCTAGTATATCTCCTTTGAAAAACCTCTCAGTTGTCTGTGCAAATCCTTAGTATTTTTTCCAAGTAAATCAATTAATTCCCCCATTGAAATTCACGGTTCAAGATTATCGCAATTCGAAATCAACCATCTTGTTCCTGGTGTTTTTATTTAATTGTTATAGTCAGTAAAGTATTGCCTCAAAAGAATTATTCTCCTTCTAACTTAAAACCGAATTTGTCAGTGTATAGTGTATATTACCAAACAAATTCCCATTTGCATCTGTTCTATTAAACGTAAACCGTCCCCATTGTAAGCAATCCCTTTTTACATAGAAGTAAACCTGTTATGAGCCTCTGTCCTTGTCACTGAAAAACGACGTTCCTATTGTAAGCTAAACCTCTTCCCTGAGCTGCCTGTCATTGTAAGCCCCAGTATAAACAAATTTCCATTTGCCACCGTATTTTCCCTTTGCATTTGCTTTTTCTCAAAACCGATTTTCCTACTTCATTTCTATTTTGCCCTTGTGTGCTGATTAGCATTCTCTAAATCGTTGCCCAAGTGTAAACAATACAAATTATCTATTCTGCCTCCTAGCAGTTGTGAGTAATAATCAAAATCCCAATCTGCCATTTTGCTCCAAAAATTGTTTTTTTTTGTTTTTTGTTTTATTGGTTAGTCATATTTAAACCTTAAACATTAGTTCATTACTCCATTATTCCATTATTAAGTCCATTTTCATTCAATAGAAACATATCTAAAGTTTGTTCCCTAAACTGCATCTTGTCCCATCAATTGGCCTGAGGTAGTTAATTAAGGAGTTGTTTAAATAATTATTTAGATAATTAAATAAGTCTAATTTGCCTCCTTAGAATTATCTCAAAGTCCGGTACCCTCTTCCTCCTGGTCCAGGTTTAATAATTCAACAAATTTTAATGCATCAAGGGTTCTGCCGACCTTATCAACGGTCAGAAGCCGTTCCCAATATTCTTCTTCCGTCTCCTCAGTGATGTTGCTCCTATAACTACCCAAGTAGTTCTCCCTTTTCGATTTCAAGGCCGGGCAGGATAACATTACATGTCTGATAGTTTCAAGTTGGTCTTTAGTTTTGCAGAACCTACAGTATTCAGTCGATTTTTCAATTTGCCTTCTTTTCCATTTTACCTCTCTGCAGTGGCAGATGTTAAGTCTGCAGCGCATCAACAGGTCAGTAATGGTTAGATGGAAATTACAGCAGGTAGGGTGGTAGCATATTCAAGCCTTTTTTTCCCAGACAATATTATGACGTTGATTTCTTTTCAATCTTTGCTCCTGTGTTTCCTCCCAGTCCTTTTCCCCGATGGATCTTTTGCCTTTATCTGGATTTTCCTTTAGGGTGTCTTCCGAGAGGTTGACCTGTTTCAAGCTAGCTTTGCATCTTCTTTTCCAATTAAGAATCATAGTATCCTCATTTGGTACTTCCCTTTGCATTAAGATTTCAAATGGTTTGGATGGGTTGTCGAGGATACACTTTCTATACAGGGATAGTTTTTTCCAAAGAGCAATTGAAGCCACAGATTGAAGCCTGAGCTCTGTTCTTATGAGCTCCACCGGTAGCGATGTCGGGAGACGCAGGATCCTTCGCCAAAAGTAGGCCTCACATATGTTCCAAACTTCCCATCTCAAGGCTAAGAGTGCCTCAGCACCATACGTGATGACCGCCACCACTTTTTGCTTGAAAAAAGTTACTATCGGAGTTAGGGAAAATTTGCCATACCTGCGATGTAAGCAGATTCCTTGATTTGTCAGGGCCCTTAGTTTTTCCTGAATCAATGCATAATGTGCCTGTTCATTACAATTTTTAATTTATCATTATCCCAAGATACATTGTAGTTTCCACTTCCTCCAATTTTTCATTTTCCAGAGACAACGTCTGAGATTTTCCTGCACATTTTCTTCCCCTACCAGATCTCATGGTTAGGATCATAGATTTCGTGATGTTGATCTTCATGCCGTTATCCTTTAGGTATTTATTGAAGATCTCAATCCATCTTTGTAGGCCTATTGGCGTCTGTTCTAGGAATACCGCGTCATCCGCAAATAGCATACAGGATATCTCTTCCGTTTACCTTCGGAGGAAATGCACGGATCTGCTCTTGGGTAGTCTTCATGTCGGCCATAAACAATACAAAGAGGAAAGGGGCCAACGCACATCCCTTTTTAATTCCCCTGGAGGTTTTAATCTTCCTAGATAGCCCTCAGTTTCCTGTAATTTGGACCTTGATTGAAGTATCAGTATATAGGGCTTGGATGGCTTCCAACAGGTCCTTTGGACATCCCCACATCTTCATTTTTGACCACAGACGTTCTCTATTTATTCCATCGAAAGCTTGTTCGAGGTCAATGAAAGCTAAATAGAGTTTCTTTTTCCCTGCTAGAGTCTTGGCCTTCAGCAAGTTAATCGAAAACAGATTCAGAGCGGTGCCAACTCCACTAACGAAGGCTGTTCGCCTTTCGTCCAAGATTTTAGCCTGGGTGGCCCATTGTTTTAGATCCCTTAAAAGGGATGATCTAGTAAAACATTTTATTTAAAAAAATAGATAGGCAACATAAAAAAAAAAAATACTAGCATTCTCTGTTTTAAAACTTCCTATGTAAAATTTTGAGCTATTCAAGCTCAAAATTCGCAAAAGCAAGCACATGGGCGCATCCATTTTGTGAAATGGAGGCCCTCCTGTGCTGGCTTTTGCTTTTGCGGCACTAATGAAGGAAAAGCCAGCCAGCTGTAGTAAACAAAAGCTACCGCTGGGTGGCTTTCCCTTCATTAGTGCTGTACGCGGAGGACGGGGACCGGAGACCCGAGCAGGAAAGCTGCAGCTGAATCTCGGTAAGTGCTATTTATATATTTTTTTTTAAAATAAGCACTAGCTGTGCTCGGCTCGGCGGAGCCTGAGAAACTCGGAAAGAAAAACCGCAGCGTTTTCCAACACAACCGCGTTGTTTCTGCCTGAATCTGCTTTCCCATTTGGGGTTCTCGGGCTCCGGGAGCCCGAGAGCCCCAAATGGGAAAGCAGATTCAGGCAGAAACAACGCGGACAACGCGGCATTGCGGAAAACCGCGTTGTTTCTGCAGATTCAGGCAGAAACAACGCGGCATTTAGCATTTCCCATTTGGGTCTCTTGGGCTCCCCACGAGGAGCCCGAGAGCCCCAAATGGGAATTCAGCTGTAGGTAGAAACACTACGCGGCATGTAAACATAACCACGTTGTGTTTCTGCCTGCTGTGGCTTTCACTTTGGGTCTCCGGTGCTCCCCTGGGAGCACCGGAGACCCAAAGTGATAGCCACAGCAGGCAGAAACACACGCGGTTGTGTTGGAAAACGCTGCAGTTTTTCTTTCCAAGTTTCTCAGGCTCCTCCGAGCCGGAGGAGCCTGAGAAACTTGGATAGAAAAACCGCAGCGTTTTCCAACACAATAACGTTGTATTCATGTTTGCGGTCGCTTCAAAAGCGACCGCAAACATAAATACAACGTTTTTAAAGCTGCAGTTTTATTTCTAAGTTTTCCGGGCTCCTCCAGCCCGGAAAACTTAGAAAAAAAACCGCAGCTAGTGCTTATTTTTTTTAAAAAAAATATAAATAGCACTTACCAAGATTCAGGTCCCCGTCCTACAGCACTAATAAAGGGAAAGCCACCCAGCGGTAGCTTTTGTTTACTACAGCTGGCTGGCTTTTCCTTCATTAGTGCCGCAAAAGCCAGCACAGGAGGGCCTCCATTTCACAAAATGGATGCGCCCATGTGCTTGCTTTTGCGAATTTTGAGCTTGAATAGCTCAAAATTTTACATAGGAAGTTTTAAAACAGAGAATGCTAGTATTTTTTTTTATGTTGCCTATCTATTTTTTAAATACATTTTTTTACTAGACCATCCCTTTAATAGAAGTGATGCAAATAGCTTCCGAAAAGAGCATAGCAAAGACTACATGTTGTGCACTTGGCACGCCAAAGTCATGGGCCGAGCTTTGAAGGGTTCGGAGTTGGACCATTGAACGCTGGCCTGAGGCCCCCAGAGGGGGGTTCTCCGGGTGTGGAGCCGTATTTTTCGAAGAAGGGGAGCAATATTTCCTTGATGTTGGATCTAGATTTGTCAAGTAAATGCGTGAGGAATTCCATGTCGTAAATGGCCCGTACCTTGGTTGCCCATGCTTTTTCCCCGGGCATTCCGGGGTTCTTCCATTTTTGTGCCAGGCAGCACCTGGCTGCCACCAACATGACCTGGAGCATGTGGTCATGGGTATTTTCATGATCGTCCCCAATGTAAATTCCGAAAAGAAGAAGCCAGGGGCAGGAAGGCCGCTCCACCCCATCTAACCCCTTAATCCATGTCAAAACCTCCTCCCAGTACTTTTGGACCACCGGACACCTCCACCACATGTGAATATAATCCCCCCCCCCCCTTTCGGTCCTACACTTCCAGCAATGTGGATCGTACCCCGGCCTCATTCTAGCAATCCTCTGCAGGGGGTAGTGCCAGCGATGCAATACCTTGAGGGCCTGGTGGCGATACTGGAGTGAGGCCGTGGAGCGGTTGGCTCGCCTACACATCTCCCTCCACCTCTTGTTATCGATCTCCAAACCCAGGTCCTTTCCCCATTGTGGGCGTGCAGGTGGGGGGTCTTGCGGGACAGAAAAGAGGAAGAGCTTGTAGAGGCGGGATATTATTCCATTGGAGCCCCTCGCCGAAAGGAGGAGTTTTTCGAAGTCTGTAAGGTCTCTCCTGAGGGTGTCCCCCCAGGATGGTTCGGTCAGGACTCCCTTAAGCTGGAGATAGCGAAAGGGGGACAGGGTGCCTATCCCCAGGGCCTCCTCCAGATCTTTCATGGGTAAGAAAGAGCCCCCCCCCACCCAAAGGTGACCAGTCCTGCTAAGGCCTGCCTCGAACCACATCTGGTACGCCGCTGGCTCCGCTATCTTGGCCAGGAAGGGGGGGCCCAAATGCAGCTCAGGGGGGAGGGCCAGGTTGTGAGCCAGCGGTAGTAATCCCCTCCCTCTTTCCATAGGGACCACAAAACTTTTGGGCCTGGGTGATACAAGACACTTCTGGGGATCTTTTTCCTCGGGACCCAGAGCCATTCCTCTATGGTGACGGGCGCAAGAGGCCCATTGTCCATGGTCACCCATTGTTTTGGTCGACCAGGACCCTCAGTTGGGAGGCCCTATGGTATGTTTCAAGGTCAGGGTATCCCACCCCTCCATCCTCCTTTGGTCTGGTCAGTACCTCGTAGGAGATTCTGTGTTTCTTCCCTGACCAGAGAAAGTTGAGGAGGGCTCGCTTCGTTTCCTTAAAACGTTTTGGGGATCAGCACCGGGAGTATTTGGAAAAGAAATAAAAACTTGGGAAGGATTGCCATTTTTATGAGGTTGAGACGTGCCATCCAGGAGAGCCCCGACCCTGACCATCGCTTTGTCTTTCTGAATTGCTGACCAGAGGGGGGGGGGAATTGGCCGGGTATAGGCCCTCGGGGGTCACGGGTGACCTGGACTCCAAGGTACCGGAATCCGTCGTCTCTCAGCCTGAAGGGGAGCCCGTTAACAAAGGTCATCTCTGCGTCTGGTGAATTACCCCCTACGAACGCCACCGATTTCTCCAGATTAACTTTGTACCCCGATAGGTCCCCATAGCGCGAGAGGCCCTGCAGCATTCGGGGGACTGTTTGGGTTGGGTTTGTGATATAGAGCAGTGCATCGTCAGCAAAAAGGCAGACTTTGCACTGCATTTCTCCAACCTGTACTCCCCTGATGGCCGCATCGTTGCGGATCGAGATTGCCCATGGTTCCATCACAAGGGTGTAAATTTGGGGGGACAAAGGACATCCCTGCCGTGTACCACGCTCGAGGGGGAATGTCCTCGACTCGGTCCCATTTGCCACCACTCTAGCAGAGGGGGAGGAGTAGAGCGCGGAAAACCAACCTAGCCACCTCGGGCCCATACCCAGGGTCGTGAATACCTTCCTCATAAAGGCCCAGCTGACCCTGTCAAAGGCCTTCTCCACGTCAAGGGCCAGCAGAAGCGCGCCTTCGTCGCAGACCCCTCTCGAGGCAAGCACATGGAGCGTCTTCCGCATATTATCAGAACCCTGCCTATTCAAGACAAATCCCGCTTTGTCGGGGTGTACCAGGCGCGGGAGGCAGCTCTCAAGTCTGGTGGCCAGGATTCTGGCAAAGATCTTAGCGTCCAGGTTGAGGAGTGAGATGGGTCTATAAGACCCACATTCCGTCTGGTCCTTGCCGGGTTTGGGTATAACGGTAATGAGGGCCTGCAAAAATGTCAGTGGAATGGACTCCCGGTTCCTGATCTGGTTGAACAGTTTGGCCAGGGGCTTCAACAGAACGGGTTGGGTCTGTTTGTAAAAATCGGCTGTGTAGCCGTCTTCACTCGGTGCCTTTCCCACCTTCAGTCTTTTGATGGCGCCCTCCACCTCCACCTCCTCCTCCTCCAATATCTCTCTCTCCAGGACTTCTAGCTCCCCATCGGACAGCCTGGGCAGAGGGTGTTCTGCCAGGTAGGCGCGGATATCCTCCAGTGATTCGCCTGCCTTTTTGGAATAGAGTTTGCTATAATAGTCAGCGAAACGCTCCACTATTTCCTCGCGACCCCCGTGAATCCCGCCCACTCCATCCCTGAGACGAGTGACTCCCCTCTCAACCCTGGCCCTCTGCGCCAGTAGGGTCCCCACCTTATCTCCCCGTTCGTAGTACCTCTGCTTAGTGTATCTCATTTTCTTGATGACTTCCCCTATGAGGACCGTATGGAGTTCCTGTCTTTTGCCCTGCATCTCCTCCAGGAGAGCCCCTCGATCCAGTCTGGCTCACAGAGCGCCCAACTCTGCACAGAGTTTACCCTCGATTAGGCCTCTCTTCCGCTTACGTCTCGAACCCTCCGCTATGAGAAGACCCCTGAAAGTGGCTTTTGCGGCATCCCACACCATGGACATAACTGTCTCGCCGGTGTTGTTTGTCTCAAAATCGGCCAGCATTTCCTGCCTCATGAAATCACGAAATACTGGGTCCCTGAGGAGAGTGTCATTGCAACGCCATCGGGACGATCTTGGGGAGATGGGCAGTGACCAATTCGCTATGAGGAGTTTGTGGTCCGACCAAGTTATGGCTTCCACCTTCGGCTGTTGTGCCACCCCGTTCTTCTCTTCCGAGATTAACAAAAGGTCGATTCTGGTGTAGGTGCAATGAGGGGGCAAAAAGGTGTACCCACCCTGGATTCGGGTTTGCTGTTCGCCAGATGTCCACCCAATAGTGCTCTCTGAGGAGGGCCTGCAGGGCCAGATTGTCCTTGGAGACGCCCCTGGGTGTCCCCCCTCTCGCGGACCACCAGTCAAGCCTTGGGTCCATTATGAGGTTGAAGTCCCCCCCAAGTATCATGGCTCCCTCTGCCCACTCGTCCATGACATGAAAGACCTGGGTGAGAAAGTGTATTTGTTTTGAGTTGGGCGCGTATAGAGTGGCCAGGGTAACGCGCTCTCCCTCACAGGTTCCCTTAATGCCCAAAAAACGACCACCAAACCCCTTCTTGGTTTCTATGTCTTTAAAACGGAACGCCCTGTTCAGGAGGATTCCCACCCCTTCCTTCTCAGAACTTCTGTGTGAGGCCCATAGTTGCCCCCAATGTCTTTCCCCTTGATCTTCGATTCCCTGCCTTGCCTGTAATGTGTCTCCTGTAGGA
Organism: Ambystoma mexicanum; assembly: GCF_040938575.1. Lineage (NCBI taxonomy): Eukaryota > Metazoa > Chordata > Amphibia > Caudata > Ambystomatidae > Ambystoma > Ambystoma mexicanum. Next base: position 852,107,552 of record NC_090930.1, read on the forward strand.
AAAGAACCGTTAGGTGTTGCTTACGGAACATGTTGCTCGTGAGAGATCTCTTGTTCTGGGAGTTAAGGCCCTTGACGTTCAACGTGCCTATCTTTGCTTCAATCATTGTCATTTTTCGTTACGCGCACTGAAATCGCCTCTAAGTGTCTGCTACTCGGAGCCCGTTGCAAAAAAAGTGTCCATAGTTTGAGCTGGTTTTCCCTTTCCCCTCGCACCCCGCGGGGGGGCAACCTCCCCCCCTCCTCCCCCTCCTGCCCGTTTTGTGGGGCGTTCGCCGCCGGGACCCCAGGTTGGGATGTGACTGGCAACGAACCACCAGGGTCGCTTCCCTGGCCCCGGGAAAACATTTTCTTAGATGTAGCGCTTTCCAACCTGTCTGTCTTCGTTAAGCGCCGGCCCTTTCTGATCCGCAGCGGGGAACTGGCTGTAGCAACTCCCAAGCCAGACCCACCCCCCCTCGGCCCTGGTACCTGGTTGTGACTCCTTTGCCCCTGGCGGGGCGTATCACGACATGAGGCCTGGAGAGGCGCCGGCCGTTGTCCGTGTGGAGTCGCCGTGCATTATCCAATAAAACCATACAACAGCCTCTAAATGGGCAACACTTCAACCCTGACCGAAGTCGATTAAACAAAGAACCCTCCCCAGGTCATGGGGCAAAAACACTATGGACGGCGGGGCTCCATGAATCGTCGCATGCTCACGTTGGGTGTGGATCAGGCCTTCTGTACAGAAAGGCGAGCCTTGGTTGCTGCTCGTATGCTCATATAGGATCTCCTCGGTCTGTGGGTGGATGTTTGGTTTTTCGGAATTTACGTGAGCCTTTAACCTTTAGCTTCCCCTGGGAGAGGTCGGGGCCTCGAAGGGCACAAGGGCGGTCTCCTTTGGTTTCGTCCCAATTTTCTGATGGTCCCGCAATGTCGCCTGTGAGATCCTCGGAGGCCATTCGGATTTCCGCCTCCGTGACTAGTTGATATCTCTGGCCCTGCCATTCAAATGCTAGCCCAGCGATAGCGTGTCGCCTTTTCTTGTAGCCATCTGGTGATAGGGCCGAGAGATCCTGGTAAATCGTCACCCTGGAGTTCCCATGTTGAATGTCCCGTAGGGTTCTAGCCCTCTCCAACACCCTAGCCTTGTCCTTATAGTAGTGAAATCTTGCAAGAACAGAGCGTGGACCTCTACCCCCCCCCGCCGGCCCGATGGACTCTATCAAGCAGGAGGGTCTCCCCCGAGTCCAACCCCAGGACAATCCTGATGATGTCTTGGATTTTGTTTTCAAGACCTACCGGGGTCTCTCACTCCGTCTCCTCAATTCTCAATTTGTTTCTCCTCTCCCGGTTCTCCATGTCATCGACCTTGAGCCGGAGGTCCTCCTCGCGGCGGTGCAGTTCCTGAAATCTAGTTTCCATTTGTGCCTCGAGGATGTCCGTCGATGCCTGGTTGCACTCGACTCTTTCTACCCGATCCTCCAACGTTGACACCTTGGCCGTAAGGTCCGCCAACTTGGCCCCCATGTCTGTCCTCATACCCCTAATCTCTTCTAGGATCGTTTGGATGTTACTCTGTATGGCATTCATGTCCGGGGGTTGCGAGGCTGCAGGGCCGGTCTCCATTTCGAGGGACCCAGGCGTGTATTGGTACTGCGCAAGGGTCTCCCTCCAGTTCATGGGGTATCGATCGCACCAAGCTATAGGGTTCTCCCGAGGTGTCTGCCGGGTGGCGGGGTGGCCCAGGCGCGCTCCCGCGACAGCCTGAGCCTTCTCCGGTGGTCTGGTGGGCGCCTCTGCCACTAATCCAGAGCCCCGTGGGGGCTGTGGGGAGGTAGGCGGTTGGGGCGGTGGTCAGGTGCGGAAATGTGGGCCGTTGAGATGGTTCCGCAGTGCGCCGCCACGTCGGCTCGGGCACTGACGAAGCACCGGTGGCAAGAGCAGGTGTGGCGGTGGTGCCCCCATATCCCCAATGATGGATGGGCCGGTCGCCGGCAGCCGTTGGACCTTCTCGGACGGCCTGCCCGGCATTGGGCCCTGTGTGTTGAGCCAGAGCGGTTGGGGAATTCGACTCCTCCCACCGCTTCGCAGCTAGGCGATGTGCGGCTCCCATCCGGGGCCTTCCCTCGGGCGCAGGGAGTTCGCCGTTCACAAGTCGTTATCTCGGGAACGGGGGCATCTCCAAAGTCCGGACCAGCTTCTGGGTAGTCCACAGCGGTTCCCCTTCTCAAGGATCGCTGATAGATGGGGTTAGAAAGCACTTAAGGCATGTTTTTCTGTGAGTTTCCCGGGGCCATGCGGGGAGCTTGAGATTCAGGCGGCCTTCTTGCCCGCGCCCCCTGGAGGCCTCCAAACTTGATTCCTTTGAATGGAAAATTGGATTGGGAAGCCAGCAAAAGGGAAAGCCTGGCACGCAAAGGGCATCGTTTTTGTGGAGTGAATCAGCTGTTAAGCTGTGGCTGCGACCCCCCCCCCCCCACCTGCCGTCTGCTAGCATCTGGATGACTTTGGAGGTGCTGTGGGACACGCGGCTTTTAGCTTTGAGGACGCGGAACAGTAGTGAGCGCCGTAGCGCTGGTTGGCTCCGCCCCCTGCCCGCCCCCAGTGACGCCTACAGGAAGTGATACAAATTCTGCAACCAGGCACCCTTGCGGCGCTAAGCCCGGCGTGCAAAGGGCATCGTTTTTGTGCAGTGAATCAGCTGTTAAGCTGTGGCTGCGGCCTCCCCCTCACCTGCCCTCTGCTAGCATCTGGATAACTTTGGAGGTGCTGTGGGACACGCGGCTTGTAGCTTTGAGGATGCGGAACAGTAGTGAGCGCCGTAGCACTGGTTGGCTCCGCCCCCTGCCCTCCCCCAGTGACGCCTACAGGAAGTGATACAAATTCTGCACCCAGGCACCCTTGCGGCGCTAAGCCCGGCGCGCAAAGGGCATCATTTTTGTGGAGTGAATCAGCTGTTAAGCTGTTTGGCTGCTTGCTGTGGGCTTGCAGGGAACTTAACCCAGTTGGCTGCCGACAACGTTTGATACAAAGTACAATGAGGAGGCCCTTGACAAAATGAAGTCAGTCCCTGCCATCATGGATCTACAAGAAACGGGCTTGCGAACCCGTTTGCAGGGAAGACAACAAATTATTTCCCTCCAAGAGGTAAAGGGGAGCCCGGAGCCTATATTGAAAACAGCAATGTTAAAACAGATCCGTTTACCCTTTGGTACAAAAAAGCGAATGAGTTTAATAGTGGGAGCTAGCCAGATGGACACAGAAATCAACTGCCGTCAGCGGAAAATGTTGACAATTTGTGGTTGGCCCCAAACTCTCCTGAGCTACCCATGGCTTGTAATATCCCTACGGTAATAGAAATTTCAAAACAGTCATCCTCAGTACCTATAATACCTGAGTCGGCCGTTGAAGACACTTGCCGGTGGAAGCGGCTGAACAAACTGTCAGTGAATCAAATGAAATTGTAATAAGAGACAATCCTATCCCAGTGAAAGAGTCCGAAGGTCGACCAATGAAGCCTAGCTTACTGTCAGCAAACACACCTGAAAAAACTCGAAACAATCGGAGAATAGTCACTGAAGGTGAGACCATGGAGACAAGATCAGAAATTGGGGCGAGGGAGAATCTGCACAGCTCGGATTCAACTATGGCTAGCCCTAGCGAAGAGCAGCACCCCCACCCCTAATAAGAATGATGGTGACTTAACTGGAAATTCAAAATCGACCATATCCTCCCAGGATGGGGAATGGGCCGCCCTACATGAACATCCACCTCAGGTGATAACGGATTTGAGATCAAAAGAAACGCTAAAGCTAGGTACACAAGAACTCAGCTGCGTTACGGATAGTACCGCAAGCGAACATCAACCATTAGATGCATCATGGGAACATGGAGGTCAATGGGACGCGATAGATTTGGGGCAAATGGAAGAAGCGTTACAGGAGTCCACCATCCTGAGAAAAAAGATAAAACATACTGCCCCCAGAGAGAGAGCCCGAGGACCACTTGATATCTTTCAACCTTATAGTGAAGATTATGCAAGCCAAGGTCTTTTGGGAAAAAGAAATCAAGATCGTACTCAAATTGAGGAACCTCAACTGCAAAATCCCTAAGGGAAAAAGGGAGTCTATCTGTAAATTCTCCTAATGAAATAAATAAAATAGACCGTACCCTTGGGTATGACGGAGACTATGCCAGGACCCAATTGTGGAGGACGACTTCATTAAGAAAAAGTATTACCAATTGAATCGCAGACCCAATACCAGCGAATCTGAGTAATTCAGGTCTTGCAAATAAAATTATGCAAGACTTCACTATACTGACGGGAAAAATCGAAAGAGAGAAAAAGAGTTTTTGCCTGATAAATGAGAGAATGGCAGCTTTGGACACAGAACAAGCCCCAGGGAGATCTTTTTTAGGCCGAGGATTCGATTACAACATCGATTAAGAATCAGGAAAACAAAACATCAACGAAAGGGACTCAAACACCAGTTTCTGAGGAGAGAAACTTACTTTTACCAGGCTGTACCTTGAAAGAGAACTCCAAAAGGAGCAGCGGGTGAGGAACAGACAGTAAGGGTTATGACCAGCTCTTTAACCTCGGAAGACGCCTACATGCGCTCAGGAGAGTCAGGGAATGAACAAATCTTACGGACAATAACTGAAGCCTGAAAACTTGGAAGAGAAAAGGATATGGAGCATATCGAAAAAGTGATCATGGCTTCGTAAAATATTACATTGGCCCCCTTCTTAAAACTATATGAGGCAATTAAAGGCTCTGTACAAGAGGTGACTAATAGAAATATTCAAATAAGAGACACACGTCCAAATGGAGTCCTCTATGCAGAGTATAAATATACGAATAAACAAGGAAGCAGAACTAACCCAACTTCGGCAAAGTCGCCTCGACGATCTAGCAAGAAGAGATGCGACCGATAAATCCTTGCTGATGGAAGCAGTCCTAGAGGACTGCAAATGGATGAGAAGTGTCCATAAACAGGAACGATGGGGAGCTGTCAGAAACAAAACTCAAAGAAGGCAAAGGTCCGATCAGACTGAAACAGGGCGTAAATGCCCTTTCCAAACAAAAGGAGTCCCAAATGGACGATGTGCTTCTGATCCCTTCTGGGAAAAAGGGAATGGGAAAAGGTACCGCAAATAACCAGTCGACCTTAGCCCAATCGGAACTATCTTTCTTTGCAGGGGCTATGCCTAAGGATCAGGTCCAGCAAAAGAAAAGAGGCAATAAGAAAACCTAATGAAAAGGGGGAAAAAAATCTAAAAAATGAAGCCCTTAAACGCAAAGTAAATAGTTCAAGGGCATTTCTGAGGGATCTAAGAACGCAACCGAGAAGAGAAAATATTTGGTGCGCAAAGAAGCCTAGAAGAGAACGGATGATGAGTGAGCTAGACTGCATTGAGGTTTACGAGATAAAAGATCCTGAAAATGCGATAACAGAAGAGAAATGGGATGATCAGGAACAGCCAGCAAATCTAAGTGATTTAATTGAGCTGATAGATAATAACAGCGAGGAAGAAGATTGCGAAAGTATCAGAATGGCAAACTATAGACTACTGGGACACCACAGATACAATCTCAAATTCTAAGGACCATAAGAAATTGAAGCCTCAACGAGAGACTGTCCCGGAAAACATCGGGAATTCAGGAAGAAGATCAGAGCCATTGGTAAGCGAACCCGATACAGAAAAGGAATCTGTCAAACTTAGAACCCTGGAACAAAAAAGAAAAAAGCAGGATAATAAAGGGATGAAAGAACAAATGAGACAGGATAGCCCCAGTCCAAAACAAAAAAAGACACAAAAGATAATAAGCATATTGAAGCTAAGAAAAGTGAAGTGCTGCCTCTACCACCTCCAAAGAAATTCATTCTATTTAAAGGGTGCTACCTAAAACTAGAAACCGCAGCAAATGGACCCAGAAGGGTGGTACTAAATAGGAGCTATGTGATGGAGCTCTGCAACCAAGTTCTGCCACTACGTATGATATCAACTGAGGATGTAAAAATAGTTGAATTCCCAAAGGAACAGAGGATGGACCAAGTCATTCTACATCTGTCTTCCAATAAGACCAAGCAGAAATTTCTGGCGGCGAGTGACACCCTACCAAAAAGGGGATTTCGGTTAGAGGACCTGGACGATGACTTTAGGCAAAAGAAAGAAAAAACAGCAATGGAGCAAAGAAAAGAAGTGAAGGATGTGGCTCCAGTATATAACAAAGATAAAGCGACAGAGAAAAGGCATACAAAAATTAAATCAGTCGCTGAGACACCAATGGAAAAGGTTGAAAAAGGAAAAGGGGGGAAAAAATTCAAAAAGGAAACCCTGCAACAACTAAAAAAAGCTGAGGCAATGAAAACCTTTTGGTTTACAGTGGACAATTCGGAAAACCCAAAGAGGATAAAAAGTAAGCCAAATAAAGTAAACAACGAAAAGGATTGGTCATGGATGGCAAATGCCTTGAACTCTAAGAAGAAACAATAGAGTAAGGAGAGCCAGCAGAAGCCGGTCCTCTGTGTCTCGTGAAACATCTGCTCTCTAAAGATAGCTCTTTTTTGGCCAAATATGATCTCATTTCAATTCAGGAATCATGGCTACGAGAACCTCCAACATGTGAGTGCTATGAAGTGTATATAAACCCGGCCAGAAAGGGACCAAAGGGAAGACCATTTGGAGGCCTCATGATACTAAAGAAATTGGACAGCCCACTAAAAGTGCTAGAACATCACATGCCGAATCCATACGTGCAGATAGCCAAAATAACACTCACAGCAGATGACCTGAAAACTGTGATACAAATGATTCTGATAAATACCTATTGGAGTGAAAATATGCCAGGACCAGTGAGCTACTTAAATTAAATCCTGAACGTAAGGGATAAATCTATGACGGAGGAGAAAGACCAGCTGATACTATTAAATTGTGACCAAAACATCAAATTGCTGGACAAAGAGGGCAAAATCAAAGAAATAGAACATCTACTAGGAAAGGAAAAAACATGGATGAAGGAAATGAGAATTCGTGAGATGAAGATGTTAAACGGCCAGACAAAAGGAGACTTGTTGGGAGCAAATACATGGCGCAGCGGAAAATCGGGAGCATGTCGACTACTGTTTTGTTGGAGGAAACACGCTGGAGTGGATACATTCCTTCACAATAATGAAACAAACAAGTAGTGATCACTGTCTGCTAGCCATTGAACTCGCCTGGGAAACAAGATCTACTATAGCCAGCGAAAGATCAATGGAAACTGAGGTGTCATGGGGAAGAAATCGATTGAGACTAAAACATCAGATAATCCCAAAGTTGGTACAGGGTTATAAAGATGGAATAACCAAAGATGAGGAGGTGGTCTAGTACAAATGGTTACTGAAGCCTACGTGGTCAAGTACGACTCTACCAAAAGTAAGCAAATTAAAAAAAAACATGCTTATGATGAACAGCTAATAGCTAGGCGAAAACAATATAGAGAAGATCTCAGATGTATAAAAAAGGATAATCGTATAGAGAGACATGAACTACTGAAGAAGTGTCGCCTAACCTACAAAAATTGGCTGCGTGCAACTCTTCATCAATGCAAAGTACAGGCGCTTGGCAGTAAACCCACTTTGTAGAAGTCTGTACCACACAGATTCACTTGGTAGCTGTGGCTGAGCAGTCAGACTTCCCTCAAGAAGAGTTGGGCAGTATACAGAGTATTCACAATAGGTCAAAAAAATACAGTAGAACAAGTAAACGCTGACCAGAGCTTGGTGTAAAAGAGATATAATTATTTATTTAAAACCACGTCTAGTAAAACACACGGGCACTAATGTTAAGCAGTTCAAAAACACGGTCACTAAAAGATATACACTCCCTTAAAAGAATATTAGACAATTCTTAAGTAAAGCCCCACTTATTTTCAGACAGCGGTGAGCGCTTAACGCATATGGCACTCTAAAAATTCGTTTTAACAAGGGAGAGAAAAGAAGAGTATAATTTGAAACCGATCCCAACACTTTCACAAGAACACAACAAGAGAGGAAGGCAAAGTAAAACCGTGAAGTTAGAGTTCAGAAGGCCGGATCCACTTTAAGAGGATCAGAACGAAATGTGTCCAAGGTCACACGGTTGAAGTGCACAAAAGTCTTGAAAAGGTTCAGAAAGAGTTGGACCAAAGAAAGGGACTAGTTAGATGGTCAAGGCGGCCAGCCCAGTCCAGAAGGTTAAGGGATTATTACCTTGTAGCAATCTTTAGAAAGGGAGGACTGGCGGACACGGTACCTTAAAGTGGTGAGAAGCCTCCAGCGGGGGCAGTTGTTCCTGGCAGCGGATGCAAGTCGGTGCTTCGTCCGGGGGTAGAGAGGATCTCGTCAGGGAGGAAGACAGGAGTCCGTTGCACTGCCAGGGAAGAAACCAGCCGCGGAGTTCTCGGGTAAAAGGAGCAGTCCTTTTATTCGCGGTCCAGTGGTAAGTGGCTGTCCGGTTGCCGGGGTGCTTGGCTCGGGCAATTCGACCACAAGACGTCCTGGGATGCGAGGAAAAGAAGGTAAACTGGTTGTGCCCACCAGTCAGAGGAAGAAGCCTCTCCAGCCGGGAGATCTTCTCTGTCGTCAGGAAGTGGTGAGTAGGTTCCGCAGGGCTCCACCGGTGGTGTCGTCGTGGTAGGTCGGCCCAGCTTCTCCCTCATCAGATTCTCAGGTCCTGTGGCAACTTCTGAAGTTCCAGTCCCCAAAGCACTGCTTTTATGCAGCATACCCCCATTCACTCAGCCTAGCTGTCAATCAAACATGCTAAGTGGTGAGCAGGCCGGCTCACCACTTGGGCCAGTCGCACAAGAGTGCGACTTGAGTTATCAAGGTAACTCAGTCCAGGGTGCCTAAACCCCCTCCCACACCCCCTGTGGTACCCAGACAGAGTGCCACCACTTTTGGAGGCTTCTGTGGAGAAGTCCGCCAAAAGTGGAACCAAGGGCTCGCCTTGGATTGGAGTCACAGAAAAGAACACAAACGCCATTTTAGAAAAGAGTCCTGGCAAAAAATACCAACCGGCGAATTAATATTAAATAAATAAACCGGCGGTATGTTTGAGGCTAAGAGAATTAAATAATTAAAGTTGGTAGCCTCGAACAATGGGAAAATCCCATAGGGATATATTCGCAGTCGAATATAAAAAGTAGTATCCACTGCCACCAGCCAAAACTCGTTCAGGGGGGATGGAGACGTGCCCCCTCGACTAACAGACCCCGGGGCAATCGAATTGCCCCGACCAGTACGTCCACAATATGATGGTTTGTACCGGTTTCTGTTAATAATTTGGGACTAGTAAAGCCAATGGTGACTTTACCTGCCCTGGGAGACGGTAGTCAGTCCCAGGGTATGGAGTCTATGGTGGGGTGTCACTATGACACCCCTGTGTCACTGCACGGAGGGTGCTGTGTAACACACATAGTAAAAACACATGAGACCCTATGGACTAAAGGACCCCATAGTCCATAAAACACATTAACAGTCAAAGGAACACCATAATCATGTCCAAGAGTGGGAGAAAAAGAGTCTCACTCTTGGCAGGAGAAAAAAACAAACTCCAGAAATCCAGCAAAGCTGCTGGGGGACTCACTAGGTTAGGAAATTCAGCCTAAACAGAGAATTCTCCTTAACACCTAACCTACAAAAATTGACTGCGTGCAACTCACATCTAAGAATGCACAGGGATGCCGAGAAAATGTTAGCCGCAATATCAACGAATAATACAAGAAGTACATGGGACTTCCTAATAGGGAACTTAATCAATCGGCTATAGGAATTAACCAAGTTTCAGAGGAAAATTGGTTCCAACATTATACTTCACTATATGAAGGGGAAACCCAGGGACAAATCAAAAGAGAGGCCCGACAATACACCATGGGCACTGGAATTTGATAGAGATGATATCGTAATTCTAATAAAAAAACTCAGTACTTCCAGAGCAGCAGGCCCAGACGGCATCTCTAACAAGTTGCTGAAAGAAAATTGTGAGGACTGGGCTGATCTAATATACGCCCTATTTCAACAAATTAAAAAAGCTAGACAAATACCAACTACGTGGACGGAGGCTTACATCGTACCGATCTACAAGAAGGGAGATCGGGGAAACCCCAGGAATTACAGGCCAATAGCGCTCCTAGATTCAATTGGCAAGCTATTTGCATCACTTCTATTAAAGGGATGGTCTAGTAAAAAAATGTATTTAAAAAATAGATAGGCAACATAAAAAAAAAATACTAGCATTCTCTGTTTTAAAACTTCCTATGTAAAATTTTGAGCTATTCAAGCTCAAAATTCGCAAAAGCAAGCACATGGGCGCATCCATTTTGTGAAATGGAGGCCCTCCTGTACTGGCTTTTGCGGCACTAATGAAGGAAAAGCCAGCCAGCTGTAGTAAACAAAAGCTACCGCTGGGTGGCTTTCCCTTTATTAGTGCTGTAGGACGGGGACCTGAATCTCGGTAAGTGCTATTTATATATTTTTTTAAAAAATAAGCACTAGCTGCGGTTTCTTTTCTAAGTTTTCCGGGCTGGAGGAGCCCGGAAAACTTAGAAATAAAACTGCAGCTTTAAAAACGTTGTATTTATGTTTGCGGTCGCTTTTGAAGCGACCGCAAACATGAATACAACGTTATTGTGTTGGAAAACGCTGCGGTTTTTCTATCCAAGTTTCTCAGGCTCCTCCGGCTCGGAGGAGCCTGAGAAACTTGGAAAGAAAAACTGCAGTGTTTTCCAACACAACCGCGTGTGTTTCTGCCTGCTGTGGCTATCACTTTGGGTCTCCGGTGCTCCCAGGGGAGCACCGGAGACCCAAAGTGAAAGCCACAGCAGGCAGAAACACAACGTGGTTATGTTTACATGCCGCGTAGTGTTTCTACCTACAGCTGATTTCCCATTTGGGGCTCTCGGACTCCTCGTGGGGAGCCCAAGAGACCCAAATGGGAAATGCTAAATGCCGCGTTGTTTCTGCCTGAATCTGCTTTCCCATTTGGGGCTCTCGGGCTCCGGGAGCCCGAGAGCCCCAAATGGGAAAGCAGATTCAGGCAGAAACAACGCGGTTGTGTTGGAAAACGCTGCGGTTTTTCTTTCCGAGTTTCTCAGGCTCCGCCGAGCCGGAGGAGCCTGAGAAATTTGGAAAGAAAAACCACAGCGTTTTCCAACACAATAACGTTGTATTTATGTTTGCGGTCGCTTCAAAAGCGACCGCAAACATAAATACAATGTTTTTAAAGCTGCAGTTTTATTTCTAAGTTTTCCGGGCTCCTCCAGCCTGGAAAACTTAGAAAAAAAAAACCACAGCTAGTGCTTATTTTAAAAAAAAATATATATAAATAGCACTTACCAAGATTCAGCTGCAGCTTTCCTGCTCGGGTCTCCGGTCCCCGTCCTCCGCCTACAGCACTAATGAAGGGAAAGCCACCTAGCGGTAGCTTTTGTTTACTACAGCTGGCTGGCTTTTCCTTCATTAGTGCCGCAAAAGCAAAAGCCAGCACAGGAGGGCCTCCATTTCACAAAATGGATGCGCCCATGTGCTTGCTTTTGCGAATTTTGAGCTTGAATAGCTCAAAATTTTACATAGGAAGTTTTAAAACAGAGTATGCTAGTATTTTTTTTTTATGTTGCCTATCTATTTTTTAAATAAAATGTTTTACTAGATCATCCCTTTAAGGGATCTAAAACAATGGGCCACCCAGGCTAAAATCTTGGACGAAAGGCAAACAGCCTTCGTTAGTGGAGTTGGCACCGCTCTGAATCTGTTTTTGATTAACTTGCTGAAGGCCAAGACTCTAGCAGGGAAAAAGAAACTCTATTTAGCTTTCATCGACCTCGAACAAGCTTTCGATGGAATAAATAGAGAACGTCTGTGGTCAAAAATGAAGATGTGGGGATGTCCAAAGGACTGACTACCGTCTCCCAGGGCAGGTAAAGTCACCATTGGCTTTACTAGTCCCAAATTATTAACAGAAACCGGTACAAACCATCATATTGTGGACGTACTGGTCGGGGCAATTCGATTGCCCCGGGGTCCGTTAGTCGAGGGGGCACGTCTCCATCACCCATGAACGAGTTTTGGCTGGTGGCAGTGGATACTACTTTTTATATTCGACTGCGAATATATCCCTATGGGATTTTCCCATTGTTCGAGGCTACCAACTTTAATTATTTAATTCTCTTAGCCTCGAACATACCGCCGGTTTATTTATTTAATATTAATTCGCTGGTTGGTATTTTTTGCCAGGACTCTATTCTAAAATGGCGTTTGTGTTCTTTTCTGTGACTCCAATCCAAGGCGAGCCCTTGGTTCCACTTTTGGCGGACTTCTCCACAGAAGCCTCCAAAAGTGGTGGCACTCTGTCTGGGTACCACAGGGGGTGTGGGAGGGGGTTTAGGCACCCTGGACTGAGTTACCTTGATAACTCAAGTCGCACTCTTGTGCGACTGGCCCAAGTGGTGAGCCGGCCTGCTCACCACTTAGCATGTTTGATTGACAGCTAGGCTGAGTGAATGGGGGTATGCTGCATAAAAGCAGTGCTTTGGGGACTGGAACTTCAGAAGTTGCCACAGGACCTGAGAATCTGATGAGGGAGAAGCTGGGCCGACCTACCACGACGACACCACCGGTGGAGCCCTGCGGAACCTACTCACCACTTGCTGACGACAGAGAAGATCTCCCGGCTGGAGAGGCTTCTTCCTCTGACTGGTGGGCACAACCAGTTTACCTTCTTTTCCTCGCATCCCAGGACGTCTTGTGGTCGAATTGCCCGTGCCAAGCACCCCGGCAACCGGACAGCCACTTACCACTGGACCGCGAATAAAAGGACCGCTCCTTTTACCCGAGAACTCCGCGGCTGGTTTCTTCCCTGGCAGTGCAAAGGACTCCTGTCTTCCTCCCTGACGAGATCCTCTCTACCCCCGGACGAAGCACCGACTTGCATCCGCTGCCAGGAACAACTGCCCCCGCTGGAGGCTTCTCACCACTTTAAGGTACCGTGTCCGCCAGTCCTCCCTTTCTAAAGATTGCTACAAGGTAATAATCCCTTAACCTTCTGGACTGGGCTGGCCACCTTGACCATCTAACTAGTCCCTTTCTTTGGTCCAACTCTTTCTGAACCTTTTCAAGACTTTTGTGCACTTCAACCGTGTGACCTTGGACACATTTCGTTCTGATCCTCTTAAAGTGGATCCGGCCTTCTGAACTCTAACTTCACGGTTTTACTTTGCCTTCCTCTCTTGTTGTGTTCTTGTGAAAGTGTTGGGATCGGTTTCAAATTATACTCTTCTTTTCTCTCCCTTGTTAAAACGAATTTTTAGAGTGCCATATGCGTTAAGCGCTCACCGCTGTCTGAAAATAAGTGGGGCTTTACTTAAGAATTGTCTAATATTCTTTTAAGGGAGTGTATATCTTTTAGTGACCGTGTTTTTGAACTGCTTAACATTAGTGCCCGTGTGTTTTACTAGATGTGGTTTTAAATAAATAATTATTACTCTTTTATAACACCAAGCTCTGGTCAGCGTTTACTTGTTCTACTGTATTTTTTTGACCTATTGTGAATACTCTGTATATGCCCAACTCTTCTTGAGGGAAGTCTGACTGCTCAGCCACAGCTACAAAGTGAATCTGTGTGGTACAGACTTCTACAAAGTGGGTTTACTGCCAAGCGCCTGTACTTTGCATTGATGAAGAGTTGCACGCAGCCAATTTTTGTAGGTTAGGCGACACTTCTTCAGTAGTTCATGTCTCTCTATACGATTATCCTTTCCTGAGATCTTCTCTATATTGTTTTCGCCTAGCTATTAGCTGTTCATCATAAGCATGTTTTTTTTTAATTTGCTTACTTTTGGTAGAGTCGTACTTGACCACGTAGGCTTCAGTAAACATTTGTACTAGACCACCTCCTCATCTTTGGTTATTCCATCTTTATAACCCTGTACCAACTTTGGGATTATCTGATGTTTTAGTCTCAATCGATTTCTTCCCCATGACACCTCAGTTTCCATTGATCTTTCGCTGGCTATAGTAGATCTTGTTTCCCAGGCGAGTTCAATGGCTAGCAGACAGTGATCACTACTTGTTTGTTTCATTATTGTGAAGGAATGTATCCACTCCAACGTGTTTCCTCCAACAAAACAGTAGTCGACATGCTCCCGATTTTCCGCTGCGCCATGTATTTGCTCCTAACAAGTCTCCTTTTGTCTGGCCGTTTAACATCTTCATCTCACGAATTCTCATTTCCTTCATCCATGTTTTTTCCTTTCCTAGTAGATGTTCTATTTCTTTGATTTTGCCCTCTTTGTCCAGCAATTTGATGTTTTGGTCACAATTTAATAGTATCAGCTGGTCTTTCTCCTCCGTCATAGATTTATCAATTACGTTCAGGATTTATTTTAAGTAGCTCACTGGTCCTGGCATATTTTCACTCCAATAGGTATTTATCAGAATCATTTGTATCACAGTTTTCAGGTCATCTGCTGTGAGTGTTATTTTGGCTATCTGCACGTATGGATTCGGCATGTGATGTTCTAGCACTTTTAGTGAGCTGTCCAATTTCTTTAGTATCATGAGGCCTCCAAATGGTCTTCCCTTTGGTCCCTTTCTGGCCGGGTTTATACACACTTCATAGCACTCACATGTTGGAGGTTCTCGTAGCCATGATTCCTGAATTGAAATGAGATCATATTTGGCCAAAAAAGAGCTATCTTTAGAGAGCAGATGTTTCACGAGACACAGAGGACCGGCTTCTGCTGGCTCTCCTTACTCTATTGTTTCTTCTTAGAGTTCAAGGCATTTGCCATCCATGACCAATCCTTTTCGTTGTTTACTTTATTTGGCTTACTTTTTATCCTCTTTGGGTTTTCCGAATTGTCCACTGTAAACCAAAAGGTTTTCATTGCCTCAGCTTTTTTTAGTTGTTGCAGGGTTTCCTTTTTGAATTTTTTCCCCCCTTTTCCTTTTTCAACCTTTTCCATTGGTGTCTCAGCGACTGATTTAATTTTTGTATGCCTTTTCTCTGTCGCTTTATCTTTGTTATATACTGGAGCCACATCCTTCACTTCTTTTCTTTGCTCCGTTGCTGTTTTTTCTTTCTTTTGCCTAAAGTCATCGTCCAGGTCCTCTAACCGAAATACCCTTTTTGGTAGGGTGTCACTCGCCGCCAGAAATTTCTGCTTGGTCTTATTGGAAGACAGATGTAGAATGACTTGGTCCATCCTCTGTTCCTTTGGGAATTCAACTATTTTTACATCCTCAATTGATATCATACGTAGTGGCAGAACTTGGTAGCAGAGCTCCATCACATAGCTCCTATTTAGTACCACCCTTCTGGGTCCATTTGCTGCGGTTTCTAGTTTTAGGTAGCACCCTTTAAATAGAATGAATTTCTTTGGAGGTGGTAGAGGCAGCACTTCACTTTTCTTAGCTTCAATATGCTTATTATCTTTTGTGTCTTTTTTTGTTTTGGACTGGGGCTATCCTGTCTCATTTGTTCTTTCATCCCTTTATTATCCTGCTTTTTTCTTTTTTGTTCCAGGGTTCCAAGTTTGACAGATTCCTTTTCTGTATCGGGTTCGCTTACCAATGGCTCTGATCTTCTTCCTGAATTCCCGATGTTTTCCGGGACAGTCTCTCGTTGAGGCTTCAATTTCTTATGGTCCTTAGAATTTGAGATTGTATCTGTGGTGTCCCAGTAGTCTATAGTTTGCCATTCTGATACTTTCGCAATCTTCTTCCTCGCTGTTATTATCTATCAGCTCAATTAAATCACTTAGATTTGCTGGCTGTTCCTGATCATCCCATTTCTCTTCTGTTATCGCATTTTCAGGATCTTTTATCTCGTAAACCTCAATGCAGTCTAGCTCACTCATCATCCGTTCTCTTCTAGGCTTCTTTGCGCACCGAATATTTTCTCTTCTCGGTTGCGTTCTTAGATTCCTCAGAAATGCCCTTGAGCAATTTACTTTGCGTTTAAGGGCTTCTTTTTTAGATTTTTTCCCCCTTTTCATTAGGTTTTCTTATTGCCTCTTTTCTTTTGCTGGACCTGATCCTTAGGCGTAGCCCCTGCAAAGAAAGATAGTTCCGATTGGGCTAAGGTCGACTGGTTATTTGCGGTACCTTTTCCCATTCCCTTTTTCCCAGAAGGGATCAGAAGCACATCGTCCATTTGGGACTCCTTTTGTTTGGAAAGGGCATTTACGCCCTGTTTCAGTCTGATCGGACCTTTGCCTTCTTTGAGTTTTGTTTCTGACAGCTCCCCATCGTTCCTGTTTATGGACGCTTCTCATCCATTTGCAGTCCTCTAGGACTGCTTCCATCAGCAAGGATTTATTTGTCGCATCTCTTCTTGCTAGATCGTCGAGGCGACTTTGCCGAAGTTGGGTTAGTTCTGCTTCCTTGTTTATTCGTATATTTATACTCTGCATAGAGGACTCCATTTGGACGTGTGTCTCTTATTTGAATATTTCTATTAGTCACCTCTTGTACAGAGCCTTTAATTGCCTCATATAGTTTTAAGAAGGGGGCCAATGTAATATTTTACGAAGCCATGATCACTTTTTCGATATGCTCCATATCCTTTTCTCTTCCAAGTTTTCAGGCTTCAGTTATTGTCCGTAAGATTTGTTCATTCCCTGACTCTCCTGAGCGCATGTAGGCGTCTTCCGAGGTTAAAGAGCTGGTCATAACCCTTACTGTCTGTTCCCCACCCGCTGCTCCTTTTGGAGTTATCTCTTTCAAGGTACAGCCTGGTAAAAGTAAGTTTCTCTCCTCAGAAACTGGTGTTTGAGTCCCTTTCGTTGATGTTTTGTTTTCCTGATTCTTAATCGATGTTGTAATCGAATCCTCGGCCTAAAAAAGATCTCCCTGGGGCTTGTTCTGTGTCCAAAGCTGCCATTCTCTCATTTATCAGGCAAAAACTCTTTTTCTCTCTTTCGATTTTTCCGTCAGTATAGTGAAGTCTTGCATAATTTTATTTGCAAGACCTGAATTACTCAGATTCGCTGGTATTGGGTCTGAGATTCAATTGGTAATACTTTTTCCTAATGAAGTCGTCCTCCACAATTGGGTCCTGGCATAGTCTCCGTCATACCCAAGGGTACAGTCTATTTTATTTATTTCATTAGGAGAATTTACAGATAGACTCCCTTTTTCCCTTAGGGATTTTGCAGTTGAGGTTCCTCAATTTGAGTACGATCTTGATTTCTTTTTCCCAAAAGACCTTGGCTTGCATAATCTTCACTATAAGGTTGAAAGATATCAAGTGGTCCTCGGGCTCTCTCTCTGGGGGCAGTATGTTTTATCTTTTTTCTCAGGATGGTGGACTCCTGTAAGGCTTCTTCCATTTGCCCCAAATCTATCGCGTCCCATTGACCTCCATGTTCCCATGATGCATCTAATGGTTGATGTTCGCTTGCGGTACTATCCGTAACGCAGCTGAGTTCTTGTGTACCTAGCTTTAGCGTTTCTTTTGATCTCAAATCCGTTATCACCTGAGGTGGATGTTCATGTAGGGCGGCCCATTCCCCATCCTGGGAGGGTATGGTCGATTTTGAATTTCCAGTTAAGTCACCATCATTCTTATTAGGGGGGGGGGTGCTGCTCTTCGCTAGGGCTAGCCATAGTTGAATCCGAGCTGTGCAGATTCTCCCTCGCCCCAATTTCTGATCTTGTCTCCATGGTCTCACCTTCAGTGACTATTCTCTGATTGTTTCGAGTTTTTTCAGGTGTGTTTGCTGACAGTAAGCTAGGCTTCATTGGTCGACCTTCGGACTCTTTCACTGGGATAGGATTGTCTCTTATTACAATTTCATTTGATTCACTGACAGTTTGTTCAGCCGCTTCCACCGGCAAGTGTCTTCAACGGCCGACTCAGGTATTATAGGTACTGAGGATGACTGTTTTGAAATTTCTATTACCGTAGGGATATTACAAGCCATGGGTAGCTCAGGAGAGTTTGGGGCCAACCACAAATTGTCAACATTTTCCGCTGACGGCAGTTGATTTGTCATTTCTGTGTCCATCTGGCTAGCTCCCACTATTAAACTCATTCGCTTTTTTGTACCAAAGGGTAAACGGATCTGTTTTAACATTACTGTTTTCAATATAGGCTCCGGGCTCCCCTTTACCTCTTGGAGGGAAATAATTTGTTGTCTTCCCTGCAAACGGGTTCGCAAGCCCGTTTCTTGTAGATCCATGATGGCAGGGACTGACTTCATTTTGTCAAGGGCCTCCTCATTGTACTTTGTATCAAACGTTGTCGGCAGCCAACTGGGTTAAGTTCCCTGCAAGCCCACAGCAAGCAGCCAAACAGCTTAACAGCTGATTCACTCCACAAAAATGATGCCCTTCGCGCCGGGCTTAGCGCCGCAAGGGTGCCTGGGTGCAGAATTTGTATCACTTCCTGTAGGCGTCACTGGGGGCGGGCAGGGGGCGGAGCCAACCAGTGCTACGGCGCTCACTACTGTTCCGCATCCTCAAAGCTACAAGCCGCGTGTCCCACAGCACCTCCAAAGTTATCCAGATGCTAGCAGAGGGCAGGTGAGGGGGGAGGCCGCAGCCACAGCTTAACAGCTGATTCACTCCACAAAAATGATGCCCTTTGCGCGCCGGGGTTAGCGCCGCAAGGGTGCCTGGGTGCAGAATTTGTATCACTTCCTGTAGGCGTCACTGGGGGCGGGCAGGGGGCGGAGCCAACCAGTGCTACGGCGCTCACTACTGTTCCGCATCCTCAAAGCTACAAGCCGCGTGTCCCACAGCACCTCCAAAGTTATCCAGATGCTAGCAGAGGGCAGGTGAGGGGGAGGCCGCAGCCACAGCTTAACAGCTGATTCACTCCACAAAAATGATGCCCTTTGCGCGCCGGGGTTAGCGCCGCAAGGGTGCCTGGGTGCAGAATTTGTATCACTTCCTGTAGGCGTCACTGGGGGAGGGCAGGGGGCGGAGCCAACCAGTGCTACGGCGCTCACTACTGTTCCGCATCCTCAAAGCTACAAGCCGCGTGTCCCACAGCACCTCCAAAGTTATCCAGATGCTAGCAGAGGGCAGGTGAGGGG
The DNA here is from genome assembly GCF_040938575.1 of Ambystoma mexicanum. Lineage (NCBI taxonomy): Eukaryota > Metazoa > Chordata > Amphibia > Caudata > Ambystomatidae > Ambystoma > Ambystoma mexicanum. The sequence goes on from NC_090930.1 coordinate 852,126,602, forward strand.
GAGGCCGCAGCCACAGCTTAACAGCTGATTCACTGCACAAAAACAATGCCCTTTGCACACCGGGCTTAGCGCCGCAAGGGTGCCTGGGTGCAGAATTTGTATCACTTCCTGTAGGCGTCACTGGGGGCGGGCAGGGGGCGGAGCCAACCAGTGCTACGGCGCTCACTACTGTTCCGCGTCCTCAAAGCTAAAAGCCGCGTGTCCCACAGCACCTCCAAAGTCATCCAGATGCTAGCAGACGGCAGGTGGGGGGGGGGGGTCGCAGCCACAGCTTAACAGCTGATTCACTCCACAAAAACGATGCCCTTTGCGTGCCAGGCTTTCCCTTTTGCTGGCTTCCCATCTTGTGGTGGTTGGCTTCACCCAAAATCCAATTTTCCATTCAAAGGAATCAAGTTTGGAGGCCACCAGGGGGCGCGGGCAAGAAGGCCGCCTGAATCTCAAGCTCCCCGCATGGCCCCGGGAAACTCACAGAAAAACATGCTTTAAGTGCTTTCTAACCCCATCTATCAGCGATCCTTGAGAAGGGGAACCGCTGTGGACTACCCAGAAGCTGGTCCGGACTTTGGAGATGCCCCCGTTCCCGAGATAACGACTTGTGAACGGCGAACTCCCTGCGCCCGAGGGAAGGCCCCGGATGGGAGCCGCACATCGCCTAGCTGCGAAGCGGTGGGAGGAGTCGAATTCCCCAACCGCTCTGGCTCAACACACAGGGCCCAATGCCGGGCAGGCCGTCCGAGAAGGTCCAACGGCTGCCGGCGACCGGCCCATCCATCATTGGGGATATGGGGGCACCACCGCCACACCTACTGCTCTTGCCACCGGTGCTTCGTCAGTGCCCGAGCCGACGTGGCGGCGCACTGCGGAACCATCTCAACGGCCCACATTTCCGCACCTGACCACCGCCCCAACCGCCTACCACCCCACAGCCCCCACGGGGCTCTGGATTAGTGGCAGAGGCGCCCACCCGACCACCGGAGAAGGCTCAGGCTGTCGCGGGAGCGCGCCTGGGCCACCCCGCCACCCGCCAGACACCTCAGGAGAACCCTATAGCTTGGTGCGATCAATACCCCATGAACTGGAGGGAGACCCTTGCGCAGTACCAATACACGCCTGGGTCCTTCAAAATGGAGACCGGCCCTGCAGCCTCGCAACCCCCGGACATGAATGCCATACAGAGTAACATCCAAACGATCTTAGAAGAGATTAGGGGTATGAGGACAGACATGGGGGCCAAGTTGGCGGACCTTACGGCCAAGGTGTCAACGTTGGAGGATCGGGTAGAAAGGGTCGAGTGCAACCAGGCATCGACGGACATCCTCGAGGCACAAATGGAAACTAGATTTCAGGAACTGCACCGCCGCGAGGAGGACCTCCGGCTCAAGGTCGATGACATGGAGAACCGGGAGAGGAGAAACAACTTGAGAATTTTTGGCCTTGAGGAGACGGAGTGAGAGACCCCGGTAGGTCTTGAAAACAAAATCCAAGACATCATCAGGATTGTCTTGGGGTTGGACTCGGGGGAGACCCTCCTGCTTGATAGAGTCCATCGGGCCGGCGGGGGGGGGGGGGGGGGTAGAGGTCCACGCTCTGTTCTTGCAAGATTTCACTACTATAAGGACAAGGCTAGGGTGTTGGAGAGGGCTAGAACCCTACGGGACATTCAACATGGGAACTCCAGGGTGACGATTTACCAGGATCTCTCGGCCCTATCACCAGATGGCTACAAGAAAAGGCGACACGCTATCGCTGGGCTAGCATTTGAATGGCAGGGCCAGAGATATCAACTAGTCACGGAGGCGGAAATCCGAATGGCCTCCGAGGATCTCACAGGCGACATTGCGGGAGCATCAGAAAATCGGGACGAAACCAAAGGAGACCGCCCTCGTGCCCCTCGAGGCCCCGACCTCTCCCAGGGGAAGCTAAAGGTTAAAGGCTCACGTAAATTCCGAAAAACCAAACATCCACCCACAGACCGAGGAGATCCTATATGAGCATACGAGCAGCAACCAAGGCTCGCCTTTCTGTACAGAAGGCCTGATCCACACCCAACGTGAGCATGTGACGATTCATGGAGCCCCGCTGTCCATAGTGTTTTTGCCCCATGACCTGGGGAGGGTTCTTTGTTTAATCGACTTCGGTCAGGGTTGAAGTGTTGCCCATTTAGAGGCTGTGGTATGGTTTTATTGGATAATGCATGGCGACTCCACACGGACAAAGGCCGGCGCCTCTCCAGGCCTCATGTCGTGATACGCCCCGCCAGGGGCAAAGGAGTCACAACCAGGTACCAGGGCCGAGGGGGGGGTGGGTCTGGCTTGGGAGTTGCTACAGCCAGTTCCCCGCTGTGGATCAGAAAGGGCCGGCGCTTAACGAAGACAGACAGGTTGGAAAGCGCTACATCTAAGAAAATGTTTTCCCGGGGCCAGGGAAGCGACCCTGGTGGTTCGTTGCCAGTCACATCCCAACCTGGGGTCCCGGCGGCGAACGCCCCACAAAACGGGTAGGAGGGGGAGGAGGGGGGGAGGTTGCCCCCCCACGGGGTGCGAGGGGAAAGGGAAAACCAGCTCAAACTATGGACACTTTTTTTGCAACGGGCTCCGAGTAGCAGACACTTAGAGGCGATTTCAGTGCGCGTAACGAAAAATGACAATGATTGAAGCAAAGATAGGCACGTTGAACGTCAAGGGCCTTAACTCCCAGAACAAGAGATCTCTCACGAGCAACATGTTCCGTAAGCAACACCTAACGGTTCTTTTCCTACAGGAGACACATTACAGGCAAGGCAGGGAATCGAAGATCAAGGGGAAAGACATTGAGGGCAACTATGGGCCTCACACAGAAGTTCTGAGAAGGAAGGGGTGGGAATCCTCCTGAACAGGGCGTTCCGTTTTAAAGACATAGAAACCAAGAAGGGGTTTGGTGGTCGTTTTTTGGGCATTAAGGGAACCTGTGAGGGAGAGCGCGTTACCCTGGCCACTCTATACGCGCCCAACTCAAAACAAATACACTTTCTCACCCAGGTCTTTCATGTCATGGACGAGTGGGCAGAGGGAGCCATGATACTTGGGGGGGACTTCAACCTCATAATGGACCCAAGGCTTGTCTGGTGGTCCGCGAGAGGGGGACACCCAGGGGCGTCTCCAAGGACAATCTGGCCCTGCAGGCCCTCCTCAGAGAGCACTATTGGGTGGACATCTGGCGAACAGCAAACCCGAATCCAGGGTGGGTACACCTTTTTGCCCCCTCATTGCACCTACACCAGAATCGACCTTTTGTTCATCTCGGAAGAGGAGAACGGGGTGGCACAACAGCCGAAGGTGGAAGCCATAACTTGGTCGGACCACAAACTCCTCATAGCGAATTGGTCACTGCCCATCTCCCCAAGATCGTCCCGATGGCGTTGCAATGACACTCTCCTCAGGGACCCAGTATTTCGTGATTTCATGAGGCAGGAAATGCTGGCCGATTTTGAGACAAACAACACCGGCGAGACAGTTATGTCCATGGTGTGGGATGCCGCAAAAGCCACTTTCAGGGGTCTTCTCATAGCGGAGGGTTCGAGACGTAAGCGGAAGAGAGGCCTAATCGAGGGTAAACTCTGTGCAGAGTTGGGCGCTCTGTGAGCCAGACTGGATCGAGGGGCTCTCCTGGAGGAGATGCAGGGCAAAAGACAGGAACTCCATACGGTCCTCATAGGGGAAGTCATCAAGAAAATGAGATACACTAAGCAGAGGTACTACGAACGGGGAGATAAGGTGGGGACCCTACTGGCGCAGAGGGCCAGGGTTGAGAGGGGAGTCACTCGTCTCAGGGATGGAGTGGGCGGGATTCACGGGGGCCGCGAGGAAATAGTGGAGCGTTTCGCTAACTATTATAGCAAACTCTATTCCAAAAAGGCAGGCGAATCACTGGAGGATATCCGCGCCTACCTGGCAGAACACCCTCTGGCCAGGGTGTCCGATGGGGAGCTAGAAGTCCTGGAGAGAGAGATATCGGAGGAGGAGGAGGAGGTGGAGGTGGAGGTGGAGGGCGCCATCAAAAGACTGAAGGTGGGAAAGGCACCGAGGGAAGACGGCTACACAGCCGATTTTTACAAACGGACCCAACCCGTTCTGTTGAAGCCCCTGGCCAAACTGTTCAACCAGATCAGGAACCGGGAGTCCATTCCACCGACATTTTTGCAGGCCCTCATTACCGTTATACCCAAACCCGGCAAGGACCAGACGGAATGTGGGTCTTATAGACCCATCTCACTCCTCAACCTGGACGCTAAGATCTTTGCCAGAATCCTGGCCACCAGACTTGAGAGCTGCCTCCCGCGCCTGGTACACCCCGACAAAGCGGGATTTGTCTTGAATAGGCAGGGTTCTGATAATATGCGGAAGACGCTCCATGTGCTTGCCTCGAGAGGGGTCTGCGACGAAGGCGCGCTTCTGCTGGCCCTTGACGTGGAGAAGGCCTTTGACAGGGTCAGCTGGGCCTTTATGAGGAAGGTATTCACGACCCTGGGTATGGGCCCGAGGTGGCTAGGTTGGTTTTCCGCGCTCTACTCCTCCCCCTCTGCTAGAGTGGTGGCAAATGGGACCGAGTCGAGGACATTCCCCCTCGAGCGTGGTACACGGCAGGGATGTCCTTTGTCCCCCCTAATTTACACCCTTGTGATGGAACCATGGGCAATCTCGATCCGCAACGATGCGGCCATCAGGGGAGTACAGGTTGGAGAAATGCAGTGCAAAGTCTGCCTTTTTGCTGACGATGCACTGCTCTGTATCACAAACCCAACCCAAACAGTCCCCCGAATGCTGCAGGGCCTCTCGCGCTTTGGGGACCTATCGGGGTACAAAGTTAATCTGGAGAAATCGGTGGCGTTCGTAGGGGGTAATTCACCAGACGCAGAGATGACCTTTGTTAACGGGATCCCCTTCAGGCTGAGAGACGACGGATTCCGGTACCTTGGAGTCCAGGTCACCCGTGACCCCCGAGGGCCTATACCCGGCCAATTTCCCCCCCCCCTCTGGTCAGCAATTCGGAAAGACAAAGCGATGGTCAGGGTCGGGGCTCTCCTGGATGGCACGTCTCAACCTCATAAAAATGGCAATCCTTCCCAAGTTTTTATTTCTTTTCCAAATACTCCCGGTGCTGATCCCCAAAACGTTTTAAGGAAACAAAGCGAGCCCTCCTCAACTTTCTCTGGTCAGGGAAGAAACACAGAATCTCCTACGAGGTACTGACCAGACCAAAGGAGGATGGAGGGGTGGGATACCCTGACCTTGAAACATACCATAGGGCCTCCCAACTGAGGGTCCTGGTCGACCAAAACAATGGGTGACCATGGACAATGGGCCTCTTGCGCCCGTCACCATAGAGGAATGGCTCTGGGTCCCGAGGAAAAAGATCCCCAGAAGTGTCTTGTATCACCCAGGCCCAAAAGTTTTGTGGTCCCTATGGAAAGAGGGAGGGGATTACTACCGCTGGCTCACAACCTGGCCCTCCCCCCTGAGCTGCATTTGGGCCCCCCCCCCTTCCTGGCCAAGATAGCGGAGCCAGCGGCGTACCAGATGTGGTTCGAGGCAGGCCTTAGCAGGACTGGTCACCTTTGGGTGGGGGGGCTCTTTCTTACCCCTGAAAGATCTGGAAGAGGCCCTGGGGATAGGCACCCTGTCCCCCTTTCGCTATCTCCAGCTTAAGGGAGTCCTGACCGAACCATCCTGGGGGGACACCCTCAGGAGAGACCTTACAGACTTCGAAAAACTCCTCCTTTCGGCGAGGGGCTCCAATGGAATAATATCCCGCCTCTACAAGCTCTTCCTCTTTTCTGTCCCGCAAGACCCCCCACCTGCACGCCCACAATGAGGAAAGGACCTGGGTTTGGAGATCGATAACAAGAGGTGGAGGGAGATGTGTAGGCGAGCCAACCGCTCCACGGCCTCACTCCAGTATCGCCACCAGGCCCTCAAGGTATTGCATCGCTGGCACTACCCCCTGCAGAGGATTGCTAGAATGAGGCCGGGGTACGATCCACATTGCTGGAAGTGTAGGACCGAAAGGGGGGGGGATTATATTCACATGTGGTGGAGGTGCCCGGTGGTCCAAAAGTACTGGGAGGAGGTTTTGACATGGATTAAGGGGCTAGATGGGGTGGAGCGGCCTTCCTGCCCCTGGCTTCTTCTTTTCGGAATTTACATTGGGGACGATCATGAAAATACCCATGACCACATGCTCCAGGTCATGTTGGTGGCAGCCAGGTGCTGCCTGGCACAAAAATTGAAGAACCCCGGAATGCCCGGGGGAAAAGCCTGGGCAACCAAGGTACGGGCCATTTACGACATGGAATTCCTCACGCATTTACTTGACAAATCTAGATCCAACATCAAGGAAATATTGCTCCCCTTCTTCGAAAAATACGGCTCCACACCCGGAGAACCCCCCTCTGGGGGCCCCAGGCCAGCGTTCAATGGTCCAACTCCGAACCCTTCAAAGCTCGGCCCATGACTTCGGCGTGCCAAGTGCACAACATGTAGTCTTTGCTATGCTCTTTTCGGAACCCGTCAAATATGCAATTATTGGGAACTTGAACTGGTGGGGGTGGGGGTGGGGGGCTGGGAAGGGGTGGGGGGCGAGGGGTTATAACTGGTTTCCTGTTTATTCTTGTTTAAATATGCTCTGCATTTTTGTAACACAGGTGCAAAACCTAATAAAATTTGATTTTCAAAAAAAAGGAATCAAGTTTAATTGATGTTTAGGGGCTGGGGGAGTGTTGCAGGAAGGAGTGTTTAACTGTTGGTGCTAGCACTTTGTGGTAAACTGTTCTTTTCTTTCTGTTTTGCCATTAAAAACCTGAATTAAATGTAATATGATATGATATTTATAAGGCGCCTATACCCAAGTGTTTCAAGGCGCGATGAGGCAAGGGAGTGGGAACAGAGGGGAGACAGACAACGATCTTACTAGGCCAGATGCCATTCAGATTGCGCAAGTGCATGGGAAGGGGGAAGGGGAAAAGTGCGTAGGGGGAGGGGAAAGTGCAGTACATGGGATACTAGAATAAATAAGATAAAGAAAACTGCCAGCCGGTGGCAAGTGCAAGGTAAGTGCAGACATAAGTGCTGGTAGGGGGACTGTAGTGATACGGAAAAACAGCCCCCAGGTGCGGGGGTTGCCAGGGAGGCAGTGCAGGTCTGCAACTGGAGGGGCCTGGGCCCGAGATCCGCAGGGTGGCCAGTTAACCAGTGCAGTTTCAGCCAGGAATTCAGCAGGGGAGAGAAAGCAGAAGCAAAGAGGAAGGTTTTAATGTGCTTCCAGAACTGGAGATGGTTCTCCTCAAGTTTCAGGGAGGCAGGGAGGCTGTTCCATAGGGAGGCCCCAGCTGAAGAGAGAGATCTACCACCAACTCGTTGCTTGGAGAAGTGACTGACCTTGAGGGAGTTGGAGGCGGATGAGCGAAGAGCTCGAGAAGGAAGATCTTTAGGAAGAGAGAGTTGAAGGTATTGAGGCCCCAGGCCCCAGAAGGCCTTGTGGACAATGCAGAGGGTTTTGAACTTAATCCTCGCAGCCATTGGGAGCCAGTGCAGAGATTTCAGTCCTGGAGAGATACGATCCCTGGGCTTGAGGCCAAGGACAAGTCTCGCAGTCCTGTTCTGAATGAGTTGCCGAGGGCAGAGAGTAGACGCAGGCAGATTTAGAAAGAGGCTGTTGCAATAATCCAGCCTAGAGATAACCAGAGCTCTGGAGACAGTGAGCTTCTGGGGGAAGGAGAGGAAAGGAAGACTACCTCTGAGGAGGTGCAGCTGGTAGTGTGACTTCGTAGAGACGTCAGAGATGTGAGGAGAGAAGGAGTGTGTGGAGTCGAAGATGATCCCAAGGTGTTTAGCCTTGCAGGTGGGAGCAGGAAGAGGGCCAAGAGAGGCCGGCCAGAGAGTGGCAGGAAAGGAGGTAGCGGGTGTGCCGATGAGGAGAATTTCAGTCTTACTGGCATTAAGGCAGAGATCATTGGCGGCACACCACTCCTGGATAGCAGACAGTCAGAGATGAGTGAAGGAGAAGAGGTGGCTGAAGGTAGCCTGAAAATGAGCCAAGTCATCCGCATAGCACTGGAAGTTGGGGTAGAGAGCGGCAATGCGGTGGGAAGTGCCAGGTATTGGTTGAACAGCCAGGGAGAAAGGGTAGCTTGACCTGGTTGTTTTGAAGACATTATTGCATTGTGTGTTTCCACAACATTGGTGGTTGTGCATTTGGTCGATTGTCCTTTTTAATTAAATACTAAATTAATAAATATCTTATTGATACACACCGGCCTGGTGCCTAGTCCATTGTGAGACGGGTGTTTGTGGAGGTTAGATGCGAGACGAGGTGGAGGCCTACTCAAAAGAATCTGCAGTATATTAAAAATAAAAAGCTTTTTATTGTGCACAACATTCATTGTAGGGGAAGGAGTTCCCTGGCTGGAGTGTGCCGTGTAATAACCCGTGACAAAGTGGGGGCTCGTGCCTCGATTGAGAAAAGGGTTTTCACCCATGGCAGCATAGCACAGCAGACTAGCCCATTGAAGTATTGTTACATTTAGTGGATGGTAAACTGTGTTACACTGTGAAGGCGCCAGCTAAACTTGTACCCTAGATATCAGAGCGGTGTGGCCAAAGAAAATATTGTAACCATAAACTAGGTAGGAGCAGGGTGGAGATTTGCCGTTGTATAGATAACCCAGCAGGTACTGAAAACTCTTCATAATGAGCACTGTGGAAATGAATATGGCTAGACAGCACCTCTTATCCAAATTGTTCATTAGAGGGGAACGGGCAGATGAAGCCTGGCAATCTAGTATGATGCAACAGGTGACCTCTATAGATATGGATGTGTGGCAGGACAGTGGCCCGTTACATCAAGCCCTGACTGACTTACATGATGCAGACCACCAAAGATGAGCAAACCAAAATGGTCCAACTCACTGCATACATGTACTTCCACATGAAAGTTAAGAAAGAAAGATACCATGAGAGTGTAGCCTCTGGGCAGAATCAATCTGAGTTAGTGGAGCAAGTAAAAGGGGAGTTAAGGCAGGTAGAGGAGAAAATGCGAGAGAGCCAAAATTCAGAGTTAGAAAACTCCATTCAGCAGCTAAAGGAGGAGTTGGCAGTACAGCAACAAAATAATTCAGTGCAGGGGTCCCAATTATCTGCACTAAAAGAGGCGTGCTAAGAAAGGGTTGTTTCCCCTGAAAGAGAGTCAACTAAAATTGAACCAATAAGTGACATACAATAGAGCCTGCTTAGAGGATATGGGCACTCTTCAAAATCAGATTAAGCAATTGGAAGAAGAAAATAACCGGTTGATTATTAAAGAGGTCCATTCCCAAGAGGAAATTGACCAGGAGCTCCCGAAGCTAAGCGCTATGAAACAGCAGAGCGATAACCTGACTTAACAGAATGGCACATTGCATCAGGAAAAAGATGCCCTGTTCCAGGAAGTGTGCCAGTTGAAGGCAAACCTGGAGAAAAATGAGTCAGGTTTTCAGACACTACAAGGAGCACAGAAAGGAAATTGGGCCCTTTGTGATGGGAACAGGGGACTCCATGGCCAAGTAGTAGCAGGTAAGGTCTGTTAGGGAGAATTCTCTGTTTAGCCTGAATTTCCTAACCTAGTGAGTCCCCCAGCAGCTTTGCTGGATTTCTGGAGTTTGTTTTTTTTCTCCTGCCAAGAGTGAGTCTCTTTTCCTCACACTCTTGGACATGATTTGAGGGGTTCCTTTGACTGTTAATGTGTTTTATGGGCTATGGGGTCTTTTACTCCATAGGGTCTCATGTGTTTTTTTTACTATGTGTGTTACACAGCACCCTCAGTGCAGTGACACAGGGGTGTCATAGTGACACCCCACTATAGACTCCATATCCTGGGACTGACTACTGTCTCCCGGGGCATGTAAAGTCACCATTGGCTTTACTAGTCCCAAATTATGAACAGAAACCAGTACAAACCATCATATTGTGGATGTACTGGTCGGGCAATTCGATTGCCCTGGGGTCCGTTAGTCGAGGGGGCACGTCTCCGTCCCCACTGATCGAGTTTTGGCTGGTGGCAGTGGATACTACTTTTTATATTTGACCGCGAATATATCTCTAAGGGATTTTCCCATTGTTCGAGGCTACCAACTTTATTTAATTCTCATAGCCTCGAACATACTGCCGGTTTATTTATTTAATATTAATTTGCTGGTTGGTATTTTTTGCCAGAACTCAATTCTAAAATGGCGTTTGAGTTCTCTTCTGTGACTCCAACCCAAGTCGAGCCCTTTGTTCCACTTTTTGGCGGTCTTCTCCACAGAAGCCTCCAAAAGTGGTGGCACTCTGTCTGGGTACCACAGGGGGCGTGGGAGGGGGTTTAGGCACCCTGGACTGAGTTACCTTGGTAACTCAAGTCGCACTCTTGTGTGATTGGCCCAAGTGGTGAGCCGGCCAGCTCACCACTTAGCATGTTTGATTGACAGCTAGGCTGAGTGAATGGGGGTGTGCTGAATGAAAACAGCATTTTTGGGACTGGAACTTCAGAAGTCGCCACAGGACCTGAGAATCCGACGAGGGAGAAGCTGAGCCGACCTGCTACGACGACACCACCGGTGGAGCCCTGCGGAACCGACTCACCACTTCCCGACGACAGAGAAAATCTCCCGGCTGGAGAGAGTCTTCTTCCCGACTGGTGGGCACAACCAGTTTACCTTCTTTTCCTCGCATCCCAGGACGTCTTGTGGTCGAATTGCCCGTGCCAAGCACCCCGGCAACCGGATAGCCACTTACCACTGGACCGCGAATAAAAGGATTGCTCCTTTTAACTGAGAACTCTGCGGCTGGTTTCTTCCCTGGCAGTACAACCGACTCCTGTCTTCCTTCCCGACGAGATACTCTCTTCCGCCGGAAGCAGCACCCACTGCCAGGAACAACTGCCCCCGCTGGAGTATTCTCACCACTTTAAGGTACCGTGTCCGCCAGGCCTCCCTTTCTAAAGATTGCTACAAGGTAATAATAATCCCTTAACCTTCTGGACTGGGCTGGCCGCCTTGACCATCTAACTGGTCCCTTTCTTTTGGTCCAACTCTTTCTGAACTGATTTCGAGACTTTTGGGCACTTTGAACCGTGTGACCTTGGACACATTTCGACCGGAGCCTCTTACAGTGGGTCCGGCCTTGTTAACTTTGACCTTAGGGTTTTAACCTGCCTTCTTCTCCTACTGTGTTCTTCTGAAAGTGTTGGGATGTGTTTCTATCTTTGCTCTGCCTTTCTCTCCCTTTTAAACCGATTGAATAGAGTGCCATCTTCGTTAAGCGCTCACCGCTGTCTGAAAATAAGTGTTGCTTTACTTAAGACTTGTCTAACTAATCGTTGAAGGGAGTGTATATCTTTTAGTGACCGTGTTTTTTCAACTGCTTAATATTAATGCCTGTGTGTTTTATTAGATGTGGTTTTAAATAAATCCTTATATCTCTTTTACACCAAGCTCTGGTCAGTGTTTGCCTGTTCTATTGTGTTCTGTTGACCTATTGTGAATACTCTGTATACTGCCTAACTCTTCTTGAGGGAAGTCTGACTGCTCAGCCACAGCTACCAAGTAAATCTGTGTGGTGCAGACTGCTACCAAGTGGGTTTACTGCCAAACACCTGTAGTCTTAAATCTTTTGCAGTGGTCCCAGAGGGGAACTGCACAGGTTTCTGCCTAACAAGGTCATAGAAGCCAGTCAAGCCCTAGCAGAGCACAAAGCTCGGGCCTTTGCATACTATCAAGACATAGGGACTGAGAAAGAGAAATCAGAGAGATTAGAGAAGGAGTGTGCTAGGGTTAATAAGGCATTGGGGAAACCCAAACTAGTGGGGAATGGAAGTGCAGCCCCTAATCATGGTGTAGGGCCCTCTGTTCAGGGGTCTCAAGCCAACCTACCACCCTATATGCGCTAGGCGCTGCTACCTTCATGCCTACTAGTTCACAAGAACCGGGAGCCATGAGGCAGCGGGTCTCAACTAGGCCTAGCATGATTGAGCCGGCAGGCCAGCATACATCAGATATTGATGGACATACATCACTGCTTAGGTTCAAAAATATTTTGGCAAATGTATCCGACCAGGACTCCTCCTATGAAGAGAAAATCAGGGAGTTAGATTGACAGAGACATCAGCTACAAAGGGACCATCTGGTCCACTTTGCGGATAAAGAAGAGTGAGTTTAGGCCCCAAAAGAGCATCCTGAAAACCTCCACCCGTTCAGGGAGGGGAGTCGGAGGAGTACTCCCCAGTGCGAAAGAGGTAATCCAAGGGAAGTGACCCAGAGAGCCTACAATACAACAGAGGAGAAGAGACTAGGCCCCGTCATTCTGGAAGAGACTACCAATCTCACAGAATCAGGGAGCGCCTAGACGATGGGGACGGGACATCAAATAGTAGCAGTTCTGAGGGAAAATTGACTTGGGTGCAGCAGAAAAAGAAGGCTGCCAAACAAAGAACTTTGGTAAAAGACCCCATTAGACAAATAAAAGCCATTAGAAATGTCATGACCCTTTACCATAGAAATGCTAAGTGCTCAGTCTGGGAGCATCTGGAGTTCTATGATCAGATGATGACATCATTTGGCATAAAAAATGACCAGAATTCGATGGCGTTGTCCAAGTGGACATTCTCCCCAGAATACTCCAGCTTCTTTGCTGGGCTGGAGGATCAAAATCATTCAAGGTGGTCTACCTACAAGGCAGCCATCTTGAAGCATTCTCCGTGCACCGGAACCCCCAAGCCACTCGCAAGGCAGCCTACAATCTGCAGTGTGGAGAGAATCAGGAACCGAGAGAATTTGTCCAAGAGTTGAAGCGGGCATTTGCACAAACCACTAGACGGGTGCGCACAAACAGTAGGGAGTTCATTAATACCCATTTTCATACCCTCCCTAAGTACATAATGACACAACTTGTTAGGGACTTCCAAGAAGAAAGGACCCTAGACTGGGTAATAGAGCAAGCTACCCAGATCTATGAGGTCTAAAAGCCTGTAGAAAATAATAATTACCCCAAAAATCCCAAACCAACCAACCAACACCCCCACTGCTGCCAAGGTGGCAGAGGTGAAGAATACCCCCATTTTGGACCTAGAAATGGGGGGTGGGCTAAAAATACACCTCCCGCTAACCAACCAAACCAGAGGCATTTCCAACTCACTTTCTCAGCGAGGATGGCTTCCTTTCCATTCCCAACTTAAATTTCACTTCCTTTGTCTGGTCTTTAAATCTCTTTACGACCTTACTCCTTACCTCTTCTCTCTTTTTACACCCCCTCTCACTCCCTTCGTTCTGCTGATGCTCTTATTACTTTCAAGTTCCCCCATCCCCTTGTGCCTCTTCTCGTTTCCGTTCCATTCAGCTCCTTGTCCCCTTACACTGGAACTCCCTACCTTTCTCTATCCGTTCCTCCCCTTCCTATTCTTCCTTCCGCTCCTCATTGAAATCTCTTCTTTTTCACTCCCCTCCCTGATCCCCTTCCCCCTCTTACCCTCCATCTTCTACCCTTCTTTGTTCTTTATCTTCCCCTTCTCTTCTAAATCTCCCTTCCTACTATTCACTTTACTCACTACTCTCTCTCCCCCACCCCCCTCCTCTTCCTCATATGTAAATTGCTCTACATGCTGATTTTCTGGTTTGACTCACGTTTACCGTTATTGCTTGTACTGTTCCATGTTTGATGTACATTTTGTTCATTGTAAAGCGCTATACAAAACAATAAATACAAATGTGTCACCTGACTGCTACCTACCTCAGCCCGAGGCACAAGGGGAACAGATCCATCTTGGGGTACGTATGGACTCCCCCGGCTCAAGGGGGGGATCCAACCTGGCCCCAGGAAATTTCCCGCCAAACTTCCTTCAGGAGGGCAGTAATCTCTTCCCCCCCCCCCCTAGTTTAAGTTTCCTCCCCAGGTACCCTCCAAACCCCAACATTCAGAACAACCCTTCTTTCTCTCCCCGCTTTCAGGAGTCTAGACTTCCAAATCAGGGAAAAGGGAGGCAGAGTATGGAGGACTACCAGAGAAACCCTCCATTCACAAGCTACTCAGGGAGAAGGGAGAGTTACCCGTACCGAGAGCAGCAACGATTTGACCCAAGACCCCCATATCAACCAGAGAGGGTGTCACAACTGGAGCGCCAGGTCCAGAGCTTGACCCAAGACCTGAGTCGCATGTTGAGGGCACAGCAGGACTCTCAAACGAGCATGCCCAGAACAGCTCAAACTCAGGGTCGGGCACCCCGGAACAATGACAGGGAGAGAAACCAGACAACCAACAGGCTCCAGAGGAGGAGGCTCGGGTGGAAGGGGGATGCAAAGCCCTAGAGGAAGCTTCCTTCCTCTAGAAAAAACCCTATAAACCTCTGAACCTGAACCCAGATCGCCTACCCCCAGAAAAGCTGCAACCTAGGGAACAGAGGGCAAGTAGGAGAAACCAATGGACAAAGAGCCATTTTGTGGAGGAAATCAGTGTCATCCAGTTTGAAGGGGGAAGAATCCCTGGAGGATTCTGGGAAGAAAGTTTTCTCTTTCAAGTACAGGGGGATTCCTCCCAAAGAAAAATGGGTCCCAAAAGTCCCTAACTTAGGCTGGGTAAGTATGGGGACTGACCTAGAACCGCCTATCCCTGAACTCCAGAAATGTCATCCTGAGAACTCAGAAATTAATGAGGGATCCTCCCCCCAAACCGTTTCAACTGACTGTGTCCGGGAAAAGGGGATTCACAAACTCACCAAATCTCAGGATGACAAATTTTCTGCACAGATTCCCGAACTCTGACACAGAAAATGGCCCAAGATCACACAGTGTCGGAGGTCACAATAAAGAAATTAACCACCCAGCTAGCCCAAAATGCACATTTTCCTTGCCCCCTTGAGGAAAAAGAAGGTAAGTTTTATGCCCCTGTCAGGGTGCAAGGACAGTGTGCCTTTTCAGCGCTAGTGGATACAGGATCCCGAGCCACCTTCCTGTCCAAAAAGGAATTTGAGCAAATAAATCAATTCAAGAAGGGGGGGTGGGAGGGAAGTCACAGAATTCACCTCACACATCTTCCTGTACAACTCAATGAAACTCGACGGAAATGGAATTTCCGTCGAGGGGACTGCGGATCTGGAGATCAAAATTGGGCGACACAAGGTGAAAGACCCGGTTATAGTCATTACTCCAGAGGGAACCCCCTGTCTCCTAGGAAATGACCTCCTTTGGAGGTTGTCATCCCTAATAGACTGTGTGAACAAGGTCCTCTGGACACAGACTAACCGGCCAATAAAATTAAAACAGAGCAACTATGTAAGCTTAAATGGCACATGTCATATGGTTGAGCAGCGGTCTGACAACATTGAGTTCCATTTTAGGACCAATCAGGTCCCCAACATAAAGCTTGGCTGATATTCAGAAAAAGGGTGAACAGCTGTTCATCCCCATTCAGGTAAATAAGGGGTAGCCTGTTCTTGCCAGAGTATGTCTGAATAATGGAAAAAGCTTCCTCAGCGAAGCGTTATTCAGGAAACTACTAAAAGATCAGACTATTCCCACATTTAAATTGATTGATAAGTGGGAAATGGGCCTGTAAACTCCCAATTCCAAACATCTCCTGCCTAGCAGGTGAATGCTAGAAATGTCCATTGGTGATAAAAGCATAGAGCATAATTTTGGGTCGTGCGAGATGTCCCCTCTGCCTTCTACTTAGGCAGTGACATTCTAAATCGATTTGCAATTAATTTGCACCTCATTAATTGCAAAGTCTGGTCCCGACTGGGGGTAACCCCCTGGGCTTTGACAATCCGGAAAAGGCATTTCGGCCAGGTCAATTGCTGTATGCAGTGGAAGTTCAAACTGGAGAAGAGGTCACCATCCCAGGACTGGCCCGACAATTTATTATCCCCCTAAAAATTAAGAGAGGACATACAATGCAAAGCCCAGACTCTTATGTCAATTTAAATTGTCATCTCCAACAGCAGGGGTTGTATTTGAACCAGACACCATTAGTTGACTTAGAACACAACACCATTCCAATATTGGAGGATAACAGCGAACCTAGGAGTATCACTCTGGGCGCAGTCACTTTTTTTTTTAGACTGGCGATTGATGCAAAACATTTCTCTATTGACTTAGGGAATGAAATCATTGGACAGATCCCCAATAACTGTTAGGACAGTGACAACAACTTACCTCCAGAAAAGATTTTCACCCGGCAAGGGGGGGAATTTCTTGGTGTACTCTTCCTATCCTTACGGGGGGTTGGGAGGGAGGTGGCCTGCGACATCAGGAAGGACCAGGTGGTATTTCAGGCCAACTGACTGCCCTTCCTACCTGAAACAAGCTGGAGGAGAGACAGAGTTTGCAAAATCCGAGGTCTCTCCAGGCTTCAGGCAGATGGTTGAGGAACAGATCAACCTCGCTGAGGCCTGCGAGACGGAGGAGCAAAAGCTGAAACAGGCGTTTCTGGATTTTCAAGACATCTTTGCCGTGGACTCTTATGACTGTGGTCGCAACGAGATACATTCTACAACAAATCCCCACGGACACTGGGACGGCTACCATATTCGTGAAGCAGTATTTGTTGCCTCTCGCATCTATGGAGTCCCTCAGAGATCATAACGAACCTAGAGTCACATAGGATAATTCGTCCAGTCCACAGTACCTATACAAATCTGCTACTGGGGATACTAAAACCTAATGGCCAATGGAGACTATACACAGACCTTAGGGAGCTGAACAAACGGGTCCACATTTCCTGATGGCCTCTTCCCTACATTGACCAGGGACTGGCCCAGATTCAAGGGTCAATGGTGTATACCGCCATTGACCTGACCAATGGATAATGGACAGTAGCCGTGAGTAAGGAAAACCAGTACAAGCTGGCTTTTACCTTCGGGGGGGGGGGGGCAGCAGTACACATGGACCCGGACTCCCTTTGGATATATAAAATCCGGCAATGAATTTAACATTTTTCTGCATAAGGCCATGCCCGACTTGGGTAAATGGGGACACTGGCCTATGTGGATGATGTTCTAACTAAAAGCTCAACTGTGGAGGAACAAATCGCGGCAATCCGCTATGTTCTGACCCAGTTGAAGGAAGCCGGAGCAAAACTGTTCTTCCAGAAGGCGCATTGGTGTAAGACCCGCGTGAACTTCTTAGGGCTTGAAATCACCCCTAAGGGTCTCTGTCCCCAGGCGAAAAAGGTGGACGCATTGCTAAAACTGAAAGACCCCACGACTCTGCGTGAACTGAGAAGCCTTCTTGGACTGACTGATTACAGAAGAAACTTCATAGAAGACTACGCAGAGGTCACAAGACCCTTGGTCCATCCTTGGCTAGGGTCAAGTGGGAGTGGGGTCCAGAACAAGCCGAGGCAGTGAAACAACTGAAGAGAAGCCTCTCACAAGCGCCTTGTCCAGCTTACCCCATTAAAAACAAGGAGTTCTTCTTGGAGACAGGGTTCTCAAATCTGTGCTCAACAGCAGTATTATACCAGAAGCATGACAGTCAATAAAGTCATCTCCTCTGTGGAGGAAAAATTCAACGATTGTGAGAAGGCACTCCTGGCAACAGTGTGGGCATTGAAAAATTACTGCCGGTTCATCCAGGGGGAGCACATCAAATTCGAGACTCCTCACCAGCCTTTGCAATACCTCCAAAGTGACCGAATCCGGCGAGGGAATTGAGTAATTCCAGAATTACTGCCTGTATTCTGTCCACGTAAGGCTTTCCTGTGGAGGTTAGATATGGCCAAAGCAAGAAGAGTCCCCTCGCGCAAGAATTGGCTGACTTGCATTATTGTGCTTGAGAAAACTGTCTTGAGGACAAAAGTCTCAAAACACAAGACAACATGGAGGTGTATCTGAATTCCCCGCACAAAGTCTATGAAGACGACACATGTCAGGGGATGCTCACGGTTTATGTTGACGGGTGCTCTTACCATCTTGATAACAACGGGGAAAAGGTACTGGAGGCTGGCGTTGGGAATGCCTGGGTGAATGATGCCCCAGAGCCCTACACCGAGTACAAGATTGGTGCCCGAAGTAGTCAGGTGGCGGAGTTGATGGCGGTTCATCAGGCCATCCTCACTGCTGTGCAACACGGACTCTACGAACTTGTCATAATCACCAATTCAGATTATGTCCGGAACGGGTTCATGCAGCACCTGATAAAGTGGAAAACTAGAGGCATGCTGTGTGTAAACAATAAACCTCTCAAGCATGGCAAACTAATACAATCCATTGATGATCTGGTCACCTCTAAAGAGATGACCATCTACTGGAAGAGAAGATCAAGGGTCATTCCAGAATAGAAGGACCAGACAAAACTGGAAATGACCTGGCTAACCAGTTGGCAAAAACCGGAGCCATCCATGGGGATCTCATTGAGATAGAGTCCCTGTTGGGGGGAATCCAGGTTGCTGCTGTCCCCAGGTCCCAAACACTTGCTCAAAATGAACTCTCAACTGCGCAGTGGAGTAAGGAGGCCCCAGATGCTGATTTGATCATGGCACAAAAAGGGATTAGATAATTGGGAAATGTTATCAACACATTTAAGACCCTGTGAATTTACCTCTGACCGAAGCAGATTACAACGGGAAAGAGGATCTCCGGGTGTTGATGAAGTTTCCCAAAATTTTCCGAATCAAAGACGGTTTGTTGGTACGGAGATCCATCTCTGGATGTGACCAGTGGGTGGTAGCTCCCTCATTCTGGAGCCTGATGTTGAGTCACGCCCATGATGCGGCCACATCCGGCCATCGGGGGTTTCATACTATTTTGGAAATCTTGCGAGAGGTTGCATACTGGCCACACAAGGGGCAGGACCTTGACCAATACTTGAAGGGGTGTCTTGTGTGTGCACAATTTCAGCCAAGTTCTCTCACACACCAAGGTCCCCTACAGAAAAGGGGGATGACACTGCCTTGGTCAGATTTACAAGTAGATATCGGGCCTGTGATTCTCTAGAGGAAACAAGTACATGTTAACAGTAACATGCTTGTTTACCAAATGGGTGGAATGTCTCCCGGCCCCAAATTGCAAGGCAGAAACAGCAGCTGCCCTGATGATCAACCACATCTTCTCGCGTTTTTCGGCCTTCCCCAAAGGATAGAGTCGGACCGAGGAAGTCACCAGCAAGGTGACGACAAAGATGTGGGAGATACTTGGGGTAAAGAGAAAACTCAATATTTCCTACCGCCCAGCCTCTAGTGGGGGAGTTGAGAGGTACAATAAAACGATTGTGAGCATTCTTAGGAAGTTTGTGGCGGACTCTGGGCCTAGTTGGGAAATCCGACTCCCACTTGTGCTGATGGCCATCAGGTCTACACCATCTTCGGCAACCAAAATGTCACCATTCGAGCTATTGACTGGATGAAAAATGGTGCTACCCCAGCATCTGCTGAACAGAACACAAGAACAGACACTGATTAGCGCGTCCATGACACATGAATGTATTGAGAATCTGAGAACACCTTCAGCATGCTTTTTCGTACGCTCAGCGGAATCTGGAAAAATCGGCAGAGGGGATGGAAACCCACTACGATTTAAAGACCACTAAAAAAGAATATCATGTAGCAGACAGGGTCTACTTGTACAATTTTCAGAGGAGCCGGACTAAGGATTGGAAATTCCTTCCCTCCTGGCGCAGCCCCTCTGAAATTGTAGACAAAATCTCATCTGTCGGCTATAAGATATGTATCCCCAAGGGAGAACAGACAGAAGAAAAATGGGTCCACATCAATCAGTTGAAAAGCTGTCATCCCAGACACGCTTTGCGGCCGATTGATGAGCCAAATGAAAATCGAGCAGAGGAACCATCTGAAGAATGAAAAGGAAGGATGAAAAATCAGGTGGAAATATTTAGATTTATATATGTAACGGAGTAATTTACTTGGTGTTATTGTACAAATGAAGAAAATATAACAAAAGATAAAAATTGTTTATGGGGGCGTGGCTTGGAGCGCCATCGATGTGGTCGCTCCCGTGAGGCCGCCCGTGGGATGTCAGCCGCCGCCGCCAAATCCAAGAGGTTCTGACCGAGTATCCAAGTCACCAATGCCATCTACGGCGATCGGAACCGCTTACAATGACCTCCGAACGCTGGAGCTTTCTCCTAGAACTTAGCGACCGAACCGCTCCCCTGTCGCCATTCGAAGAAACCAAGATGGCGGCCGTGCCGGAACTCAACAATATACTGCGAACCTGATGGGGAAGGCATCAGGGGGGGTCTGAAGAGGAGCAGCAGACGGTCCCGCCAACACGAATCCAGCCAGATCGTGCCGGGGTTGCCCGGTGAACATGTGAGAACTTCATCGGGGTCTGCACTCGGCCAGGTCGACAGGGGAAACACAGAGGCCACGAGATAAGCCCTGAGATCCACCCAGAGAGGCCCGACCTCGCGGGCCCTCGCTTCACGCACCAGTTGGTGCTTCCTGGGGTGCCCCGGCCCACCCATCCAGCTAGCGACCCATTCTGCTGCGGAATCACAGCTACTCCGACGTCTCACTCGCACTCCCATGCTTGAACTCTCCTGGGCGGCTGGCACACAGCTTTGGCCTCGCCGCAACCCTTCCAGCCAAGACCGCCAAACACGATCATCATGTCTAGGCAAACGAAGGTTGGCAAGGGCGCAGATATCTCCACCATGCTCACTACGCTAGATAAAAGCAGGAAGCAAGAGCCTCCCAAACTCACTCCACAGAAACAACGAGAGGACGGGGGAGCCCTCGCTACCAAAGGGGACCTGATGGCCTTCATGGCGGACATCAAATCGGAGTTCCGCTCATGCCCATCAGAACTCACCACCAAAATCGAACAGACGGACCAAAGGTTTACGGAGGCCGAACAGAGGCTCGGAGAAATCGAAGACCATTCGCAGGACCACGCCACCACTCTAGGGGAAATGCGAAGAGCCATTGACTCCCTGCATCAGAAATGCGAGTTCCTAGAGTTTAAACATGAGGACCTTGAAAATAGGGCGTGCCGCAATAATCTCCGCATTCGGGGGGTCGCGACCTCCGTCCCCGACAACAAGCTAGCGGACTACGTGGGACGCTTCTACGAGGCCCTCCTCCCAGACCTGGATAAATCTCAGCTCTTGCTAGATCGCACCCACAGACTTCGCCCGCGTCGTGGGGCTGTCTCTGACCCCCCCCCCAGATGTCATTACGAGGGTCTACTTTTTTACAACCAAGGAAGCGATTTCGGCGATCAGCCGCCAAGGGGAGGAAATTACATTTCAGAGCACGCCACTCCAAATATATCAGGACCTCTCACCACTCACCCTCCAGAAAAGAAGAGCACTCCGACCCCTGGCACTGTTCCTTCAGGAGCAGCAAGTCCGCTACAGATGGCTGTTTCCAGCGGCTCTACAATTCACATGCAAAGGCACCCTAAGCCGGATCAGTCACTTGGAGGATGCGGAGAGGATCATGCATCCATCTTCGCTCCAGGAACTCTCCACACCAACCCCGGAGGGAGCTGAGGACTCCGGGCCGCTTTGACTACCCACCAGTTAAAGTTGCAGCCCCCCGTTGGGGCCCCGCGTTAAAACCTCAAGTGCAGGATGGTACTACAAGATCTCATGACAAACATGGCAGCTGAACCATTGACCCGGACTCCATGCCCACACCAACGCCCCCCCCCCAACTCAAGAGATAGAGAATGGGACACCTCTGGACCACCAGGTTCTGCGAATCCTCTCCCTAAATGTTAACAGACTGAACTCCCCTAACAAACGAAAGGCAATTTTATTAAAGCTCCAGGACGAAAACGCTGCGATAGCTATGCTCCAAGAGACCCACTTGCTGCCGGCGGACGTGACCCGGCTTCGTTCTCGATCATTCCCGCTTCAATTTTTTGCCTCCGGCCCAAGCAAAAAGGGGGGCACAGCGATTCTCTTTAGAAAAGACTTGAACCTACAAATCCTGGAAACAAAAACATGCCCGGAGGGCCGATACACAGCAGTCAAATGCCTCCTGTTGGGAGACCTATACACCCTCATCTCGGTATATGCCCCTAACACGGGACAATCACTCTTCTACGACTCCTTGGGCACGACCCTCGCTAGTTTTGTGGAGGGCCAAACAATCGTCGGAGGGGACTTCAATGGGGTTACCGACCCCACTAAAGACCGGTCACACCCACCCGACTCCAAGCGATTTCGCCCAAGCGCTCAGCCTCCTCCTGCTGTTCAGGTCTCTAGAGATAAGACTCGTGGCGGGTGTTTCACCCCGACGAAAGAGACTACTCCTTCTACTCGTTCGTACACCGCACTTTCTCAAGGATTGACTTATTTCTGATCTCCCCGCACACCTTCCCCTCAGTCAAAGAGGTCTCCATCGGCACAAGAGCCATGTCCGACCACGCTCCAGTGTTCTTGGAACTCCGGGTTCAGGACCCCAATCTCAATAACCCACGCAAATGGTCTCTATATGACCCGATTCTCAATGACATGGCTACGAGAGACAAGATCGCGACAGGAATTAAAAACTTCTTCGACGAAAACCCAGCCTCGGACACCTCACAGGCAAATAACTGGGACGCCATGAAGGCAGTAATCAGGGGCTCCCTCATCGCTCAGGGAGCAGCCTACCACCGGAACAGACGCCAGACCCGAATTGCTTTAGAGGACGAGCTAAGAGAGGCTGAGGTAATCCACAAAGAAAAAGGCTGGTCCCCTAAGACGCAACGGATCATGCGAACAGCGAGGAAGAAGCTTGAAGCCCACTACGAGGAACAAACCGCCCTAATGATGGCAACCTCTGGTCACTAACTAACCACACCTGCTACCCTGTGTACTAGCAACACCCACATCATGTATTGGTGCTTATCAACCCTCCTCCACTTACTGTATACATACAGCAGATATTGGACTAGCCAACCCAACCCTCATCCAAACCAAGACTCCTACACTAGCTCATTTATGGGAACTACCACCCCTTCCTTGTGGCTCAGCACCATGACACCTGCGAATCCGTACCTGGATGATCCAGCACTTTGGATACGCCACTTCACTACTAGACCAACACCTAACCAACCTTGTACAACTGCTATGAGAAACACCAGATTGAACTCAAGAACCAGCCCACCCTCCTCTCCTGTCTCTCGCCAGCCCTTCAGGCATACCTGCCATGATATCATCAACACCTACCCCTGCACAATTCTCAGTAGAAACTTGCGCCTCGTATCACAGTACCCACTCGCTGCAACAATTAATACAGCCACTGGCACTAGCTACCACGATTCGCGCCCCACCACACCTCTAGCCTACAATCCCTCTAACGACAGCATACAGGCTCACCACGCTACCTCAGTTGCTACTACCCAACCTAGCCTACCTTGTGCCTTATCAATCAGGAACCACAAATTAGCATCTAGATGCACACATTGGTCTTACCACACTACCAGCCCTGCATCAGGCAACACTTGCAGTTCCAGCCCTCACAAACCACAACACCTTTTTACTCCTACCTCGAATACTCAACAAGACAACGTTACCACGGTCCCTAAGCTCAAAGGTGCTCTTATAAACGCACGTTCTATCCAAGCTCACGCCCTTGATATTGCTGATCTCATTGTCTCAGACAACCTGGACCTACTTGCAGTCACGGAAACTTGGCTGCACGCAGCCTCTGGACCCTCTCTGACACTCGCTATCCCTGACAACTACACCATAATCAGGTGCGACAGAGATACCAACCAAACTAAGGGCGGCGGCTTAGCCGTCATATTCAAGAATACGCTTAACATCAGAATTGCGGACAGCCTTCAGTTACACTCAGCTGAATCGCTTTCTCTCAAACTATCTATCTCGCCCAATCACACAGCCACTGTTCACCTAATTTACAGGCCTCCTGGACCCACATCTACCTTCGTTGAAGATATCTCCTCTATTCTAGCATCCAGTGCGAAGCCTAGTTCCCAAATCATCATCCTGGGTGACTTCAACCTGGGTTACTTGGACAAGAATGACACCAAAGCCTCAGATCTTGCAAATGTCCTGACTGATTTCGGCTTCACACAACATGTCACAGAGCCCACCCACATCAAAGGTCGTACTCTTGACTGGATTGCCGACATGAACTGTGCCCTTAATGATATTACTGTTTCCCCCTGCGCTTGGTCTGACCACCATCTTATTTCGTTCTCTATTAACACTAGCCCTCCTGAGGACACACAAAACCTCGCACCGCCCACGCGCACACGGAATAAAAAAGACATCACTGTTGAGAAACTCTTACCACTCATCCTCCCATTATTGCACGCAGCTTCAGAGTCCTGCACTGACCCCACAGCATTAGTAGACACTTATAATCGTGTTATGCTAAAAGCCCTTAATACTATCGCCCCTATCAAACTGCGTAAACAAAAACCACGGACCCACTTGAACTCTTGGTTCACTCCGCAACTACGTGACCTACGCAAAGAAAAAAGAAAAGCAGAGGCCTCATGGAAAAGTATCCCCTCCCTGGCCAACAAAAATAATCTTACGCTAGCCACCCTGGCCTATAAAGAAGCCATCCTTGCTGCCAAAAAGGAAGCTTATAACAAAAGAATCACCCAAGCCCGCTCTAACACTAAGGAACTGTTTAAGATACTTAAGGAACTGGAGTCCCCTATCGCTCCTCTCAATAAGTGTACCCCTGACACTGATTGGTGTACAAACATCCAAAATGCTTTACTAGACAAAATCACCACTCTCCAAACTAAAATCAAAGCAAAAAAAAACTACCTCTCAAGTTCAACGAGCACCACCCTGAATTATAAAATACAAGCACTCAATCACAACTTCAAACCATTCAGCTTCTCTCCCCTCTCCATCAAGGAAGTAGAAATCATTATATCTAAACTAAAACCTTCCAATTGCCAAAGTGATGCATGCCCCGCTGTCATCATTAAGGAAGCCGCACCCAAGCTCGCCCCATTTATTACCTCCTTCATAAATGCCTCCTTTGAATCAAGCACCGTACCTGACAACCTTAAGGATGCCTGGGTCATACCATTAATTAAAAAAGCCAATCTTGACCCCAGCAACCCTTCAAACTACAGGCCCATCACCACTGTGCCTTTCCTGCTTAAAATCCTTGACCGCGCAGCCTCTCCCCAAATCCAGGAGTATCTCGAACGCAACAATCTACTAGGGCTGAGACAATCTGGTTTCCGTCCCAGGCATGGCACTGAGACAGCTTTACTGGACCTGAAAACCCAAATCGAGGACCTGAAAGACAAGGGCAAATTGGCACTCCTGCTCCTCCTTGATCTCTCAGCTGCCTTCGACCTGGTTGACCACCAAATTCTCTGTCATCATCTCAAAATCGCCGCCCACTTCTCGGAAGCAGCCACTTCTTGGATCAGTTCATTCCTTGCCAACAGAACCATGAGGGTCTTCTCTCCACTAGCAGCGGCTGACCCCTCCCACGTCCCCTGTGGAGTCCCACAAGGATCCTGTGTATCTCCCACCCTTTACAATGTGTTTACTAAACCACTCTTTGATATCCTTGATTATCTGGGTGTCTCCTACACTAATTATGCGGATGACACCCAGATACTCATCCCTATCACTGGTGATTTTGTAACCGATTCAAAATCTCTTAATACGGTCTACTCCGTCATCCAGGCCTGGATGGCCAATCATGGGCTCTGCCTTAACGACGAAAAAACAGAGTTAATCATCCTGGGCTCCCAAACTAAACTCGCGAAACTTGACGCCAACTACAATTCCTTCACTATTGACGGGATTGACATCAAAGTGGCCAATGTCACCAAAACTCTAGGAATCTACCTTGATTCTACCCTGTCCCTCACACGACAAACCAATGCAGTTGTCTCTGCATCGTCCTACACCTGCAAATTGATTACAGCCTGCAGGCCATTCCTGACTCCAGACAATTGTCTGACCCTCGCGAGAACCCTCATCTTATCCAAAATAGACTATTGCAATGCCCTATACCTTGGGACGAGCCAAAGAAATCTGGACAAACTACAGGTCACACAAAACAACGCCATTAGGGCAGCATTCAACATACCTAGACGGAATCATATAGCCACTATCAGACGCAACATCCAGTGGTCACCTATCTTGCACCGCATATCACTCAAATCACTTGTGCTCACACACAAGGCACAGAACAATGCAGCTCCAGCCTACTTAATATCACGTTTCTCGCATCACACAGCCACCAGACCCTTGAGAGCTGCCCAGGCGCACACTTTGGACATCCCCAGCTTCAAATTACGCTCGGCAGGAGGGTCAAGTTTTCCGGTCCTTGCTGCCAAGCTCTGGAACTCACTCCCCAATGCACTAAGGAACATTCCGCTTTGCCACGTATTCAAAACCAAAGCTAAACTTTGGTTACGGGAACAAGACATCCTGTAAATGTGTAACTGCTCACAGCGCGTACCCTTCTACTGTAACCTTGGGTACTGCTACTTTGTTGTTATTATCTATGTCATTTTCACCCGTTATGTTATACTGTATCATTGTCATTTTCACCGTTCATGTTATACTGTATCACTACCTATGTAACTGTTAACCTCTTCTCCTGGAACCTGTAACTTCTCCTCTGCAACTTGTAACTGCCTACTAAACATGCGCCCGCAAGCCTCCGGGCAAGGTGCGCAATACAAATAAATAAATACAAATACAAATACAAAAGCCAAACAATCATATTACGCGAAGGGTAACAAGGCAAACAGGTTCCTGGTGGCCAAACTAGCCAAATGGAGACGTGTCAACACGATTGCAGGCCTTTGTGATCCTGAGGGGGTCACCCGATACTCGGAGCCCGAAAAACAACAGCTCGCGACACTACCTGACCCAAATCATGAAGGCAACCCCTCGGAAACGACCGCAACAGGTGGAATATCTACAGAAGGCAGCCCCGTCTCGCCAACACAACGAGAGACGAATTGGAGGATCCCATCACGGGGGAGGAGGTCGAGGAGACCATCAAGTCGTTTAAAACACGAGCCCCAGGCCCGGACGGCTTTTCGACCAGATTCTATGAACTTTTCAGGCCACAACTGACCCCCCATCTGGTGACCCTGTTCAACTCCTTCAGAGACACAGGCGCGGTCACCCCATCGATGCAGGAATCAACCACCATCCTCCTGCCCAAACCAGGGAAGGACCGAAGGAGACCGATAGCACTCTTAAACATTGATGCAAATATATATTCAAAAATCCTGGCAAACCGCCTGAATCGCGTTCTCCAGAAGATCATTCATCCCGACCAAGCAGACTTCATCCTCCATCGATCAGCTGGAGACAACATATGAAGAACCCTGAACCTGGTGGACCTCGCCTCTCGGAACTCCCAAAAACTGGTCTTAGTGGCTCTGGACGCAGCCAAGCATTTGATCGAGTAGATTGGCCCTTTATGAAACTTACCCTAGAGGCCTTCGGCTTCGGGTCAACTTTTCAGACAATGGTGCTGGCCAACTATAAGAACCCAAGTACGAGTCTAAGAATTAATGGGCACAGCTCAGCTCCGATCCCCCTATCACGCGGAACCCGGCAGGGCTGCCCGCCATCACCCTTACTCTTCGCTCTCACCATGGAGCCTTTGGCCCAAAGGATTAGGGGAAACGATTGAATTAAAGGGCTGCAGGATGGCCCCAACCAATATAAAATCGCCCTATACGCGGACAATGTCCTACTCACGATCTCAGAAGCCCAATCATCATTGAAACAGGCAATACGAGAACTTAGCACCTATGGTGAGGTCTCAGGCTTCACTATAAACTTTGACAAATCCTCGGCCATGGGCATCGGGCTCACTCCAGCAGAATGGGAGCCACTGATGACGATGTGCCCGATGACATGGGTGAAGAAGGCCATCCCCTACCTAGGGGTCCACATCCCGGCTAACCCAAGAGACACATACAAAGCCAACTTCCCCCGGCTACTGAAAGAACTGGAAGGAGAATTGAAACGATGGGAGACCCAAGAGATCTCACTGCTGGGGCGCATCACAGCATGCAAGATGAACCTACTGCAGAGGTTCCTATACGCCTGCGCCTCCTTCCCAGTAGCGATCCCCACACCAACCCTG
Source organism: Ambystoma mexicanum (assembly GCF_040938575.1). Lineage (NCBI taxonomy): Eukaryota > Metazoa > Chordata > Amphibia > Caudata > Ambystomatidae > Ambystoma > Ambystoma mexicanum. The sequence goes on from NC_090930.1 coordinate 852,154,666, forward strand.
AAGGACATCCAAAGGAAAATGCTGAAATTCATCTGGAAAGGTAAGAGAGCGAGAATCCCTCTCAAAACGATGCTGGGGGGCTCCAAGCTAGGAGGTCTGGGGGTCCCGGACTTGAGGGCCTACAGTGTGGCAGCACAACTAGCACAGTTTCAGGCATGGCAGACCATAACAAACCGCCCCAGGTGGGTAGAGCTGGAACAATCACAGAAACCTTTACCCTTGCGATTTCTGCCACACATTCTGCCCCCCCCCCCCTTAGAACACACTGGGGAGACCTCCTCCTATCAACTAAACACAACCTTAGCTCCTGGGACTGGGCTCTAAAGCAGAAGGGAGTGCCCAGAGGACTGAGCCCACGCTCCCCGGTCTTCCATAACCCATCCTTCTCACCCGGAGGAGACCCCCGCAATTTCCGGAACTGGATAAAGGGCGGGCTGGAGACCATAGACCAGCTATATATGGGAGGGACACCCCTCACCTTCGCCCAATGCAAGGAGAAGTTCCAACTCCAGGAAAGGGACAGATCCGCCTATATCCAGCTACGCCACTGGTGCTCGCACCCCCAGACTCTGCAGGCAGCAACTCGCCCGCCCACCACCCTGGAGCTGACACTGGGGGACCTTCCAACTCGGGGCAGGGTATCCACCCTATATAGGCGCTTCTTAAGGGACTTCCTGTCCACAAAGACCCGCTGCATGGCTTAATGGGAGGCGGACCTGGGCCATCCGGTCGAGGACCAAACCTGGGTGGACATCTGGGCCAGAACACATACCTCCTCCACGTGCTTTACCAATAGGGAATGTGCGTACAAGGTGCTCCTCGGGTGGTATTACCCGCCCCTTCGACTTCACCACATGAGGATCATGCCTGCTGGAGAGGATGTGGTCACCCAGGCTCTTTCTTCCATATGTTGTGGGCTTGCCCAAATATACGACAGTTCTGGAGGACATGCCTAGAGACCATCGCACAAATTACGGGAACGGCGTTTCCTCTGGAACCTGAACCAGTCTTGCTGGGAGCCCCGATCCCCGCGATCTACCCGCGCACCGGGACCAAGTCTAAACTATTGACACACTGCCTTCTGGCGGGGAAAAGGGTGTTGGCCAGGGCCTGGAAATCCCCAGAAGGACCTCACATAGCCCAATGGTGGTCTAAACCCTGGGACATCCTGATCACGGAGAAGGTCACGGCAGCACAGGCGGGAACGCTCCACCGATTTCAGAATGTTTGGAGCCCAGTGCTGGAATACAACCAGCGCTTCCCCGCCCAGACCTACAAACGGACCAGGGCCCGATGGATCTTGAAACACCAAGAGGACCTGGGAGAAGACACATAGACGCTAAGGGTCGAACTGGACAACCCAGAAAGAAAATTCCGCCTCCAAACATGAGGGGGGGAGAGGCCAAAAGGGGGTGGGAGGGAGGAAGCCTGATGGGGAAAATGAGGCCTGGGGATCGAAGAACCTGAATACGCATTGCTCGTGATATGTCATGATTTGTATATTTGCCATCCTGCCTTGATTTAAAATAAACAAAGTTAAAAAAAAAAATAAAAAATAAAATGTTTATGAAACTAGAAGGTATTGTAACTGTAGGTTATTGTTGTGTACATTCTTTGTAAATCTTCTGGGAAAAATGTGTGTACTGAAACCTTTTTTTTTCAACCTTTTATTAGATAAACATCCTTAAATTCCAGCTTCGAGAGGAGAACCCCGGGGACCTAGAAGGGAAGGAAGAAAGGGGGTACTGTGCCACACCATCCAACCCTAAGATGGAAGGGGAGGCTGGAGTGCCCACTCCCAAAAGAAGGAACAGAGGGTGCAATGCCATACCTGTTAGAAAAGATTCCTTTTTATGTGCAACTTTCTCTCCAGTTGTGTACCCCCCAACTTTTTTGCTGATGTTTAACACCATAGTCTGACGTTATCAGAGGAGCCCTGCCTTCTGTTGCACTCCTCTAGACTTTTTTCGCTCACTTTGTATGGGGAAACTGACATGCCCTTAAGACAGTCAGTACTGGGAGACTGTTTCCCTTAGTCCTTTCCCATGTTGCAAATTTGCTGTAACATGTAAGAAGTGTACAATGTACCTTCCAGTACAGTACACTTGGGTCTATTAGTCATTTCCAAAGGCTCTAGATACTCTCGAAGGATTTTTTTTTAGGAGAAGTGCGGATGTCTTGGATAGGGCTGGTGGCAGCTTATCATTTCGTATATTTTTAACCCTTTACTGCCAGGTAAACCGGGATTACCGCGTTTGGCACAAAAAGGTGGCCTAGCTCCAAAATGGCCATGCCACAAGGTTCTTTGTCCTGTCCTTTAGCCATCTTGCCCATTCGCCTTCCCCAGGTCGAGCCGACCCTGGTCAGTACTTATTTGAGCATGCAAAGTTGGGGGCTCAACAGCTATCTAAAAAGGAACAAGGTCATGCTGTACTTAAAAAGACAGAAAGTAGACATTGCACTAATACAGGAGACCCACCTTATGAAAGAAAAGCTAGAGATGATCCAGAAGAAATGGAATGAGGCGGTCATCGGCGCAGCATTCTCAGCTTATGCCAGAGGGGTGATAACTTGGGTGGCGCCGCATCCCTTTCCAATTGTTGCAGTCTACCATAGAAGCGGATGGGAGGATGGTGGCAATACGGGGGCTAGTAGAAAACAAAGAAATAAGCATAATAAACACGTATGCCCCGAATCAAGACACAGTGACATATTTTAAGGCCCTATATGATAAAATGTACCTGCACCTGGGAGAGGCAGTGATATGGGGCGGTGATTTCAACTGTACGTTAGACCAGAGGATAGATAGGTCAGACAAAAAACTAGAAGACCCACCCCCGCGGCGAGCTCTACAAATCCTGCTCACAGATTTTAGGCTAGAAGATATATGGAGAGCGCACCACCCGCAAGATTGACACTATTCGCATTACTCTGCCCCGTAGAACTTGCACACAAGGATAGGCTACATGTTTGCTACGCAGGTGGTCACAGCGGAAATAACACAGAATACAAGCGACGGTCCTATCGGACCATTCGCCACTGGTTTTGATATGGCAATACTGACCCCCAAGGGCCAGGATCCCAACGTGGTGGCTCAGAGTGGAAGCACTAAAGGATGCAGTATTCAGAGAGGACCTGAGAGAAGAAATTGTAAACTACTTTGAAAACAATACGGGGAGTGTAGAGTCGGCAGGCACACTGTGGGAAGCATTCAAAGTGGTAGTAAGAGGGATAGCTGTAGCCAAGTCCAAGGGGCTGCAAAGAGGTATAATTAGGGAACTTCAAACAGCGGAGACCGAATCAGAGACAGTACTAAATAAGGGAAGCAGCACCAAGGAGGAAATGGAAACCGTAAAACAATTGCAACAGAAATGCGCAAGTCACTGGGAGAGATTATGTAATTTAAACTATAAAAAATATGTAGAGAGACAGCACGCAGGGGGAGACAAACCTGGGCGGATGCTGGCGTGGTTGTATAAAAATGAGACCCCCAGACCACCGATTAGAACAATAGAGAAAGGAGATGGGCAAATAGACACCCAAGAGGGCGTAAATAGGGAGTTTTTTTTAATTGTATGGGGACGTAACCGCAGGGAGATTATGGACGCATTGGAGAACATAGGCTTGCCACAAATAAGTGCAGAGGAGAGAGAAGAACTAGACGCCCCCATCACGCTAGAGGAACTAGATGCGATAGTGACACAACTACCCACCAGCAACACCCCAGGAGCGGACGGACTCGCCAGCGAGTTTTATAAAATGTATAGAAATGAGGTGCTCCCCCCGCCAATGGCGATGCTGCAAGCAGCATTCGAGAAGGGGAGATTACCTGAATCCCTAAGAAAAGCAATAATCATACCACTCCCTAAACCCAATAAGCCAAGCAAAGACTGCGGATCATACAGGCCGCTGTCGATGCTGAACCAAGACAGCAAAATCCTCACAGCGGTGCTGGAAAACAGTATGAAACGGGTCATAGGCAAACTGATAGACCCTAATCAGACCGGATATGTCCCATGTAGGAGCATATCTGATAATCTCAGACGCCTTCTTTGGGTCATGGAGCATGTGAAAGGAGACATGATTGAGATAGCAATTGTCACTTGATGCAATAAAAGCTTTTGACTCAGTCAAGTGGCCTCGGCTGAGCGCAGCCCTGACTCACTACGGGATAGGGCCGGGATAACTAAAATGGGTTAAATTACTGTATAGTGCAACGCTGGCTAGAATCAAGACGTGCGCTGTCGTCTCAGAAAGATGGCAAATAAGCAGAGGCACTAGACAAGGATGCCCGTGGTACCCGATGTATATTTTGGCACTAGAACCCCTAGCGATATAGTTGAGGCAGCAGTATGGGGTAATAGGTGTCAGCATCAAGGAGGAACAGCACTTAGTTTCGCTGTACGCCGATGACATGCTGCTGTACCTAGGGTATCCTGAGGAGAGCCTCCAGTTTCTCCTGGAAGTGATAAAGCGCTTCGCGCAACTATCAGGCATCACAGTAAATCCTAGGAAATCATGCATATTCCCACTAGGGAGATATATAGGGATCCCGAGAGATCAATTGCCAGTATTGCCCATACCGTGGGAGGTAAACACGTTCAGAAACCTAGGGATAGACATTTATCACATGGTGGAGGCAGAACATCAGCACAACACCAAGAAGGCGATAAGGAACAGACAACAGCATGAAGTTTTGGGCTAAGCTCCCTTTAGCCATGATGGGAAGGGGGGCATCGTTAAAAATGGTAGTGCTGCCGATATTACTACATTTCTTTGGGCATATACCATATCTGATACCGAAGCGTTTTTTTGTCAAGCTACAGAGCGTATGCAGGGTATTCCTATGGCAAGGGACCAGAAACAGAATCGCCCTTGGGAAGTTGCAGAATACGCATGACAACGGGGGCATATACTGCCTAACTATGAGATATATTACCTGGCCAGTCAACTACAATACGTGGTCAAATGGTTGTCAGAAGTCAAGACTTCAGAGTCCAGACTATTTAGGCTGGAGTGCAATCCATTTTTTCTCAAGGAAGTGATATGGCTATCTAAACCACAGATGGAGAGGTGCCCAGAGATGATGAAACTGGGATGGAAAGTATGGCATAAAGCTTGTCAGGCTATGGAGAACGCAGCCCCATGCTCTCCACAATTGCCGTTACTGCCGCTGACGATAAGAGATGATATAATTTGAAGATAATAATAATTGAAGACGATTCGAAAGCACTGGGAACCGGTGGGAATTCCAACCGTTGGAGACATATGGCAGGAGGGGGGGATAAAAGAATTCGGGAGGCTGGTGGAGGAAACAGGGTTACACGCTGGGCAATATATTGCATATAAGAGAATAGTACAGCGGATCAAAGAGACATGGTCCGAAACAACGCTAGCAGAGCAGCCCGACATGACAATAGAAACAATATACGACATAGCAGAGGGGGGGGGGGCATGCGATCTCCAGATTATATGAGCTATTGATGTCCAGAGTGGGGAAAGAAGTGGCACAATTAAGACAGGACTGGGAAGAAAAAGTCGGGGCACCCATGAGTGATAGAATGTGGGAAAGGGCTCAGGGGTACCATAAGAAGGTGTCTAGAAACGCAAGGTTACAACAGATACAACTATATGTAACCCATCAGGCTTACATGACCCCCGAAGAGAATAGCCAAATTCCCGAACAAAGACCAACAAACATGCCCCAAGTGCGGGGAGGAAAACGCCGGGATGATACATGTTTTGGGCATGCCCGGAAATCGGGAGGTTCTGGGCGGAAATAGCTAATCGATTAGATGAGAAAGGGGTCAAGATAAATGTAGAATCAGTGTGGGCATGCACGATAGGAGGGTTCCCTAGACCGCGCAAACTGAAACATGTAAGCAAGCTCAAGGACTTGGCATACATACTAGCCAGGCCATGGGATGGAAGGCATGTAACAGACCAAGAATAGAAGTCTGGTGGAAAGACCTTCAGAAATGGGCAGAAGCAGAAACAGCAGTATGGCAGGGGGCGGGTAATAAGGGATGGGAGGACGAGGCAATAACCCTGATGGCTTGGAGACAATTAGTAGCCACACTTTATGGGCCCACCCAGGCCAGATCAGATCAGGACTCCAACGATGATGCAGGAGAAGAATTCCCTCCCAAGAAGTAGTAGAGGCCGCGAAGTGGAGTAGGATCGAGTTGGGGGGAGGGTAAGGGGTAGGCAGCAGGCGCAGAAGGAACAAGTTACTTACCTGTAACTGTTCTCCAGCATGGGTCTGGCATGGATTTACATGCTCATGAATATTCCCCGTCGTCAGGCTGGGAATCCTCGGTAAAGAAAAAAATCAGTATCAGTTTCGTTTCTGATCTGTCTTTCGTAGTAGTAACCAATCACTGATCTCTGCGTCATACTGACCACAGCCAATGACTGCCCTCTACCTAAGCCCCGCCTCTGGCAGCCATCTTCAGTTTTGGTAGCACGTGAAGTGGCAGTATGACCAAGTGAAGAGCCGCAGAGGGGTAGGCAGGAGGGTTCGCATGTGAATCCATGCCAGACCCATGCTGGAGAACAACAGTTACAGGTAAGTAACATGTTCCTTCTCCAGCATGGGGTATGGCATGGATTCACATGCTCATGAATAAAGAATACATAGCAGTACACACATGCACAACCACAGGAGGTGGCAAAGGCTCAACATTAAGAATTACATCAAACTAAACATTAAGCAATTCTTACCTCCTCACCAGGCTTATCTTAGGCGAACAGATTGCGCAGCACTGCTTGGCCGACCCTGGACTCCTCCCTGGAATCCCGATCGACGCAGTAGAATTTCGTGAAGGTGTGCGTCAACCTCTACGTAGCAGCCCTGCAGATGTCCAGCAAGGGCACACCAGATAGGAACGCCGTGGTAGCTGCGATCGCTCTGGTGGAATGGGCTCTCGGACGGCCAGGCAGCGGTCGGTTTGCCAACCGATGACAGTGCATGATACAGCCGGAGAGCCATCTGGAAATGGAGGCCTTTGAGAGAGCCTTCCCCTGATTGACAGGTCCAAAGTTCACAAAAAGTTGTGATGTCTTCCAAAAACACTTCATGCGGTCCACGTAAAACTTCAGCGCTCTAGCCACATCCAGCGAGTGCAAAGTCCTTTCGGCCGGCGACGAAGGCGATGGGAAGAAAACAGGCAACACCAAGGGTTCGTTGAGGTGGAAGTCCGACGGCACCTTGGGCATGAAGGAGGGGTGCGTCCTGAGCACTACCCTCGTGTCGTGAAAAGTCAAGTACGGGGGCTTGCAGGAAAGGGCCTGGATCTCTCCCACTCTTCGTGCGGAGGTGATGGCCACAAGAAACGCTGTTTTCCACGACAAGAACTTCAACGGAGCCGAGTGCAGAGGCTCGAACGGAGGTCCCATGAGCTTGGTCAGCACCACGTTGAGCTCCCATGCCGGGGCCGGAGCCTTCACCGGCAGGAACGATCTGAACAGTCCCTTCATGAATTCTTTCACCAGACGACGAGACCACAAAGACGTCCGCCCCGTAGTTCTGGTGTATCGGGAGATCGCAGCAAGATGAATCTTGATGGACGCGTGCGCCAGTCCAGCCTTGGCCAGCGTCAGAAGGTACGGCAGTACCTGGGGAGCCGTAATCCGTAGAGGGTTAATCTTCTGTGCGTGGCACCAGACAAAGAACCTCTTCCATTTGTGTCCATAGCATTTAAGAGTTGAGGACGCCCTGGCCTTTGCAAGAACCTCTCTGCAGTCGGCCGGTATGTCGTATCCTCCAAACTCTAACGCTGCAGGAGCCAGGCCTGCAAGTTCAGCGACTTCGGGTCGAGATGGAGGATGGCGCCTCCTTCCCTGGAGAGAAGATCCGCGTCCACTGGCAGCTTGATTGACGGGGACGCTGACAACTCTAGAAGGTCCGGGAACCATATCTGCCTCGGCCACGCAGGTGCGATGAGGATCATCCTGCACCGTGACCACTTGAGCTGGTTGATGAGCCGGATCAGCAATAACAATGGAGGGAACGCGTATAGAAACAGGCCCTCCCAGGGGAACGAGAAAGCATCGCCCATGCTCCTCGGCTGGGGAAACCTGCTGGCGAACCTCCGGCACTTGGAGTTCGTCGCGAACAGATCGATCTGGGGTGTGACCCACCGTCGGAAGAGGCGGTCCACTAGATCCTGTCGTAGTTCCCACTCGTGGCACGAGCGCAGCTCTCTGCTGAGCGAGTCGGCGATGGTGTTTTTTTATCCCTGCCAGATGAAACGGCACCAGAAACATCCCTTGGGCGACGGCCCAATGCCACAGATCCTGCGCCTCTTTGGACAGGGCTGGGGATCTGGTACCGCCCTGCTTCCTGATGTAGAACATGGTGGCGGTGTTGTCGGTGAAGATCCTCACCACCTTGCCCTTGAGGGACGGAAGAAAGGACCTGAGGGCCCAAAACACCGCACAGAGCTCCAGGACGTGGATATGGAGGGACTTCTCCGTCGGAAGCCAAAGGCCTCTCGTGTGCAGATTTTCGGTGTGCGCTCCCCACCCTTCCAGGGAGGCATCCGTGGTCACTGTCTCCTGGTGGCCGGGGGTCTGGAAGTCCATGCCCGCCGTCAGATGCGCGCGGGTGCCCCACCACCGGATCGCTCGTCGGAAACTCTCGTCGAGTGTGATCCTCTCCTCGAAGCTGCCCGTCGTCTGGATCCAGCGCGCGTCCAGGAACTCCTGCAACGGGCGCATCCAGAGCCTGCACAGGCGGATGAGATAAATGCAAGAAGACATCATTCCGAGGAGGGAATTGATGGACCTCACCCTGGCCGCGTCCGCAACCATCATCCGCTGCACCTTGCCCAAGATGGCCCTCGTCCTTTCCTCCGACGGAGAGGCCAGAAGCGACACTGTGTCGAGCTTCGCTCCCAGAAACAGTGCGTCTTGCGCGGGCACCAAGTGGGACTTGGCGTAGTTTATGGAGAATCCCAGGTCCGTGAGTAGTTGGACAGTCCTTGCCGTGTGCTGCACGGCGAGCTCCTTCGTCTTTGCTCGGATGAGCCAGTCGTCCAGGTAGGGGTAGACGTGGATCCCCTCTCGGCGCAGCTGCACCGCCACCGGTGCGAGGCACTTGGTGAACACCCTGGGTGCCGACCTCAATCCGAAGGGAAGGGCTCTGAACTGGTAGTGACACCCTTGGACCACAAACCAGAGAAACTTTCGGTGTCCCTTTAGGATGGGAATAAGGAAGTAGGCATAACCCAAATCCAACGACGACAGGAAATCGCCCTCCTCCAGTTGACCCAGGACGTGTTGGAGGGTTACCATCCGGAACTTCTGTGCCTTGATGAATTTGTTCAGTCGTCGTAGGTCCAGGATGGGATGCCATCCTCCCGTCTTCTTCTTCACGAGGAAGTATCTTGAGTAAACTCCGGAGCCCCGAAGCCTCTTTGGGACGAGTTTGATGGCGCCCTTCTTGAGCATTGCCTTTACCTCCAAGAGAAGTTGAGGGACGTGATGTTCTTTCCTGGCCACAGGGGGGATTGCGGGCACCTCTTTAGAAACTCGAGCGCATGACCCTGAGCTAGGGCGTCCAGCACCCAACTGTCGGTGGAGATGGACTTCCACACGCTGACGAAGCTCGCCAGCCGGCCTCCCACCGGGGTGCTTCGGTGGGGGCCCGACCCCACGGCCGGTTCAGTCCTGCTTCGACGAGGCTTTGCCGCCTTGTCCTCCTTGGCAACGACGGCGGGGTCCGCCTGACTTGCCTCGTCCCCTGTAAGCTTCCTGTGACGACGAACGGGCCGCTTGACGGTAGGTTGAAAATCCGCCGCTAGAACCTTTGGAGGCACCCTGTTTGCCTCCGCCGCTCCGAAAGGGCGGCCGCTGTTGCTGGAGAACCCCAAGAGCCCGGGCCGTCTCCGTGTCTGCCTTGATGGCTTGAAGGAAATCGTCCACTGTTTTCCCAAACAGGTTGTTTCCGTCGAACGGCATGTCCAAGACTCTGGTCTGCACGTCCTGACGGAAGTCTGTAGCCTTGAGCCATCCACGCCGCCTAAGGCACACGCCGTTGCCCAACTGGCGAAATCCAGTGTCAGCGATGTCTGTCGCAATCGTAATGGCGTGGTCCGACGCCACCTCTCCTTCCTGCAAGATCTCTAGGGCTTCCGCCCTCTTGTCGTCTGGTAGGAAGTCCAGCAGGGGGGCCAGTTTGTACCACAACTCCCTGTCGTAGCGGGCTACGATAGCCAAGGCGTTGGCCGTCTTAATCGTCGTTGCTGCCGACGAGATGACTCTGCGTCCCATCGTGTCTAATTTCTTACCCTCGCCGTCCGGCGGGGAGGTTGACGTAGAGGCCGTGCCCCCTCCGCTTTCTTCCTGGCCGCTGCGGAGACGACCGAGTCCGGGGTCGGCTGTGCCCGAAGGCAAATGGGGGCCGTGTCCGGGACTTCTTCTCGTACCGATCCCTTCTAGCCGGCGTCGTGGATGGGTTCTTGAGGAGGGCGAGGCCCTCATCCCAAATATCGTCTAGTAGAGGTACAGCGAGGACCGTCTTCCTCTTGGTCTCGCGCCGTTGATAAAGGAAACCTTCCTTCTCTTCTGGGCAGAGCTGGAAAAGCTCGGATGCCCTGGCGATCATGGAGTGAAACGATCCAATCTCGTCGGGTGGGGAAGCCCAGGTGGGAGGTGACGACGGGAGATCCTCATCGTAAACCTCGTCGTCTGTACCCGTTGCGGCCGTGTCAGTCCCCCGTATCATCCCCACGTGTCGTGGACGGGGAGGAGGGCTGAACAGGGCGCAATGGCTGAAAAGGAGGTGGAGGATGAATCCTCCTTCTCTTAGGGGGAGGGCTGCCAGAAGGGCCTGGCGCCGGGTCCCCCGTCGGGAGCGGTTCCTCCGTTGGTGGTAACGGCAGTCTCGTCCTTATCTCCGAGCATAAGGACTGTATAGCCAACAAAATGGCCGCCGAGTTGTCTTGCGGCACTGGTTGAGGGAGATCCGACGGGCGATCAGGAGCCCCGTCGGCATCCTCGGCGCCCTCGTCGTCCTCCACGTCGGGGTCCCTCCCGACAGGATGGCCTTCTTCCACGCCAGAGCCGTGGCCTAAGACTTCGATCAGCTCCTCCTCAGAGGTTGAGGCCGAGTCCACGACAACCTCCTGCCCCCATTTTTCTTCTCCGTTGGAGGTTTCACGGGGGTCCTGTCGATGGGCATGAAAGAGGACTCCCTCCACGGTGGCAGGGAGATTCTGGGCCCCGGGGTCGCCACCACTGGTGTAGCCTCCACAGGCTGAGCCAGGGCCGCCACAACTGTCTCGATAGAGGCCTTGACCGGATGGATCAAGGCTTTCACCACCTTAGGTGCGCTCACCGCCTTCTCCTTGGGGGGAGGGTCACCACCTCGCTCCCCCTCCGATGGGGCCTTAGGGCACGACCGGGGTCTCTCCAGGAGCTTCGCCGGGTGCTCGGCCTTCCTCTTACCCGAGCCAGAGCGTTGGCTCGTGGTTGATGGCGCCGGGGAGGATGCGCCCTGCCTGGCGCCCGTAGAGCCCGACCGCTCCCGGTGCCAGCGGACTCGCGGTGCTTGGCCTTCTGTTGAACCCCCGTCGCCGGGGCGCCCTCAAAGGTCTTAGAAGACCGCTCGGACTTCTTCTCGCCTGACGGGCTCTTTCCTTCCAGCTAGTTGGCGAGACGTTGATGGCGGTCCTTCATGGTCCGCTCCGACATATTGCCGCAAAACGCACAGTCCTTCTCCACGTGCGTCTTGTCCTCATGTAGGCAGTAAAGGCAAAGGGAGTGTTCGTCCTCCTTAAAGACACATTCTGAAGCTGGCATCCAGGGCAGACCCTGAACAGCTTTCCGGGTGTCGAGCTTCCCTTCTCCTGGGCCATGTCCGAGATGGGCCTGAGAAACTTCTGGAGTCCTCCAAAAGCGTGGCTCGACGAAATCTTCACCCTTGAGGGGCATAGACGAATCCGACACGGGTCCCCGTTGATCGGATGAAGAAACGGTGGAGCCTGAGGCTCTTTTGACCGAAAAAAGAGAATTTTTTTTGAGAAAAAACGTGAAAAAAAGCACGAGAGCAATAGCACGAGGATCCCAACACTTGAACGTGCGGTAAAAATCTGAAGATGGCTGCCAGAGGCGGGGCTTAGGTAGAGGGCAGTCATTGGCTGTGGTCAGTATGACACAGAGATCAGTGATTGGTTACTACTACGAAAGACAGATCAGAAACGAAACTGATACCGATTTTTTCTTTACCGAGGATTCCCAGCCTGACGACGGGGAATATTCATGAGCATGTAAATCCATGCCAGACCCCATGCTGGAGAACGATATACGCAAATTGTTGGATATTATTACATGCACTGCAAGTTGTTTAGGTTAACTGTTTGTTGAAATTAATAAAATTAAATAAAAAAAAAACTTTCAAACACAGTTCATAGCTACCGAACGTCACAGCGTTCACATTTTCACTGAAACGGTCAACTGTAATCTTCTACTCCCAAATCTGATCATCGATCATCAATGCTTTCCGATGTCTGCTTTTAATACAGTGAATCTCATAACTTCTTTGCGTATTGTTGACACACTTACTCCCACAAATTCTTAGTCCACTGTTTTGAAGGACACATAACGCCACCCTTCATGTAACGTTCACAGCGTGCCCGAGTCAGTTTTGTTTCTGGAAACACATGACAACAATTAACACCATGACTGGCAAACAGTGTAGTACAAAAACAACCAACTATTTCAAGTGAACCACACATCACAATATTTACTTCCATTTTACTGGTATCAACGCCCCGGTTTACAATACATTTTCTTTAAAAAAATAACCGTATCCGTGCTGCACACAGGCACATATTTCCCTATATGTCAATAGTAATGTGCCCCCTGCTCTGAGCTATAAAAAGCATTTCCCTAGCACACAGTTGTAGCGGCCATATGGAATATATTGTGAAGAAAACTAGTTTGTCAGAAAAAGCTGCAGGTAGTGTGTTCCCACGGGCCGGAGAGCTTTGTCGATAATACAAGGATCTTCAATTTCATCCTTAAAGCAACCACCAAGGCTGCACACGTTGTCCAGCATAATTGCTGGAACTTCAAAGAATAACACTGACAAAAATACAAATGCACTCATCACGTAAAAGTGTAAAAACACGAACAGTGCAGTACAAGCTTACTAGCTTATGTATACATCTATTCTCACAATCATATGCATTTCTGCATTCATGCACGCACGCACGCCTCATTGCCCTGTGCAGTAAGATGTAAATGTGCAAAGTTGCATGTTCATAATGCACATTGGCAATACAAATTCCTTAGTCCGTTACTTCAATGTTGGCTATCACTGTGGCACATACACTCTTCGTCTATTGCAATCTGCAGCCACTTAGCATAGTATTAACTTTCCAGCGTGTCGACACTTCAATTACTTTATTCATTTATTCCTTCATTATTTGTGAAGCCCCTAAAACCCTGGGTGTTTCCAGGTGTAACTTGACAAGCAAGGAAACAACAAAAGGAAACAGAATAAATCATCTTACTAAGCCTTCTGTCATTCATATCACACAAGTGCAACGGAAAAGGAGAGAAGTGGCAGGGGGATGCAAGGGGAGAGTGCAATAAACAAACCTCCAGTAAGTGCCACCGGGGTGGCCAGTTGTAAGTAAGTGCAAGTAAGTATAAGTAAGTGCAAAAGGCTTACTTACAACTGTGCTTGCAGATACAGTCCATAGTGCATGGTGGGCCCCAACAGTGCATGGAGCTACTGGTGATAAACAACCCATTCCCCATAACGTTTACCAGGTGGCCAGGTAACCAGTTAGTGCAGCAGAATGAAAACTTCAGCAGTGGAGAGACGCAGAGAAAGCAGAAGCATAAAGGAAAGTCTCAATTACTTGCAGAGCCTGAGGTTTCCTGCTCTACTTTCAGAGAGGAGAGGCAGGGAATCTAATCAAGACGAATTCACCCCCCACCCACCCACCCAGGTAGATGTAACGCTCACCTGACTCCCACGGAGGCGAGGGTCTGGTCTGGGTTGCTGTGGCCTCTTCGAGCGTGATGCGCAGAACTCGGAACACCGACTGAACAGAACCCTCAAATCTTGCTTGTCTGGCCCGTAGGAATATCCTTCTGCAGATGAGAAAGGGGATTAACAGTCTGCAGAATAGTGTGCTTGCTCCCCCCTTTATTCTTCTCTAACTTCCTCCGAAATCCCCGGTTGAAGCTCACCTTATGGTTTGAAAGGATGAACTCTCCATCCTGCTTCTGGTGCAGGGGCGCGTGTTTGTCCAGTTACTTCACTGGTTTTCAGAATGGCGCAGGCAAAATCCACTTGACTTTTCCGAGCGGAACGCCGTAAGTATGAAGATTACAAAAGTTCAAGTGTTGAGCCTCCTTTTCTGTTGCCTTCCTAACCTGTGATCTGTCCTTTATTTCAGGTGCAGAATGAAGGTGATGCGTTGAGGGATTGACTTGCCGATGGTAAACTCAGGTGAGTTAGCGATGGGGGCGATCCCTCTTAATGTCTTTATATTCCTCCAGTAATGTCTTTTGTCCTTTCCCCATAGGGGCCGGGGTGCGGTATCTGCCAACGAAGCGGCACCGACCCGAAATGAGGAATGATCCACCAACAGAAGACCGGTAAGTGTTATGGCGGAAAATTAGGCTTTCCTCATATGTTCCTTCTGCTCACCTTTTGTCTCTTCTTCTCTCCCCTAGACGCAGAGATGTGGCGACCGGTGTAGACAGTCGCGGTGGAGCCAGAAGAACTCCCGAGGACAGGTGAGTGAAGCGCGGCGCTGCAGCGAGCAACGCGGTGCTTTTAAATGAAAATCTTTTCTCAGGAACGCTGGCGTGAAGGTTCCAGATGCAGGTAAGAAGTTTGATAAAATTCTTGGTTTTCACCTTTCTCTTCTCTTCTTTCCTTACAGGTTTTCCAGGATCGAGGCGGGCGTGGCTGAAGACCAGATGCAAGAGCAGACACGGTGAGCGTTCAGCTGCTTGGATGCAGAACAACGCGAAGCGTGAGCTACTGTCTGGCCGTGGCTTAAATAGCCCCCAAAGTAGTTCCAGGTAAGTATCCTTTCCTGGCCACGCCCGAGTGGCAAAATAGTCCCAATGAAAAAATAGTCCCTTTCAGGTCTCAGGGCGGCCTGAATCTTGCAGCATGGTCTGCATCAGGTAAGTGCACAAAACACCTACCTTTATGAGCCTGGCGCCTATGGCGCCAGGACTGATATCCAACATGAGCCTGTCACCAAAGGCGCCAGGACAGAGTCCAAAGAGCCCCTATAAGGGGCCGCTGGGCTTTCACCCGGGGGCATGATGCCTGCTCCCGGGGGTGCTGGGCCTGGCCTGGTGCTCCAGGGGTAGGCATCATGACAGTAGAGAAATCAACACCTCCATTCTCTACCTACAGAAGCGCCAAACCCTCAAAGAGTTGGAGGTAGTAGGCGTAAACAGCTGAGCAACAAAGATGCTTAAGAAGATAAACTTGCATGTAGTGTGGTCCCTAGCCCCCGAAAGCCTTGTAAACAATACAGACCGTCTTGAAATTGATCCTTGCAGCTACCAATTGCCACCAGTGTAAAGATTTCAGGACATGAATATCATCCCTTCAGTTAAGGCCAAGCACAAGTCTTGCAGTGCTGTCTGGATAAGTTGTACAGGTCAAAGATTAGAGGCAGTGAGATTTACAAAAGAGGCTGTTACAATAGTCCAGCCTAGACAAAACTATAGCTCTTGCGACAGTGAGGTTCTGGGGAAAGTGCCAAAAGCAACAATACCTCTTACTGACTGCAGCTGGTAGTTTAACTTCTTCAACACGTCCATAATGTGAGGACATGCGGACAGGGTGGAGTGAACGCCAAGGTTTTTGTTCTCACCGGAAGGCGCAAGTACAGGACCCAAAGAGGACAGCTAGATTGAAATAGGGAAAACAATAGCAGGGGTCTAATAAAAATCTCAGACTTACTGGCATTAAGGTACATATTGTTGGATGCCCACCATTCCTAATTCGCACATACAAAGTCAGCAATAAGCGAGATAGGACAGAAGAGGATGCAGCACACAGCTTGAAGTTTGTCAGCCATATAAAACTTAAAGTTAGATAGCAATGTAGACATTAGGTGCACAGGAGGTGCCAAGTAAAGGTTGAAGAATACGGTCCCTGATCTTTAGGCCTATGATAAGTCAGCCTTAATTCAAATTACCTGCAGTGGGCCACGAAAGAAAGTGCGTAAATTAAAGAAAAGGCTGTTTCAATAGTACAGCCTACAAAGTACCATTGCTCTACATGGGTTCTGTTTCTAGGTAAAAGTAAGAGGCGGACGATGAGAATGGGGTAGCGCAATAGGGCTGGGACAACATTCAATGAACTCGTACATATGTTCATTGCAGGAACGAGGCATTCAAAGGCAAGTCTGCACACACCAGCACTGTGGTGTCCATTTGCAGAATAGCCACAGTGCATAAGATACCTTTCTGGTACCACACCTTCAGCGTCTCCAACCCTGCCCCCTTGGGAGCACATCATCACAGGTGCCAACTGCCATTAATACTTGACGGGGGGGTGGTATGTAAGGGTAAGGCGAGTGCCATAGACCAATGAATGTGTTACTGCACACCAATATGTAACAATATATGTAACAATACGCTTATATGTTTGAACGTGTAGTGCACTCACAGAGGTGACTCATAACTGTTTACCTGCAACTATTAGTAATATTTGTATTTAGTTTTTGTTTTTTATCCCCCCGAATGGCTCAATTTCATAAAACCTCAAATTATAAACACTTTATAATCCCACTACATGGCCTCTGGCCATGCCCCCCAGAATATAGCCACTGACCACAACACAATTAACTGCATAACAAGTATGTATCATACACGGTCCTCTAATGAAACTCACCCGCACCCCCCTGCAATCAAAATTATATCTGCAGACCCCAAAATTCACTGCAGACCCTGCAGCATTCCCAAACCCTTTTTTCACCTATAACAGCTCTACATTACTTTCATTCCACTTCCCTACCATTTCACCCTCTTTCAGCCATCAAAATAACCCAAATGTCTTTCCCAAGTTGTCTGTTCAAAACTCTGCCCACAAACTACCACGCGGGCAGCTACGGCACCTGCCTGGCCTTTTTCAACTTACAAAAACAGCCCCATATCTTTTTTCCACTCCCCCACCCTCCCCAGCAAGTCTTTCCACAACCAAATAACCAACATTTTGTTTTTCAGATGTTTTCAATTTATAAGCCATCTACAAATGTTGAGGACCCCCCCCCCCCTAATGTTGCCCCCGCTTGAGAAAATCCCAAACATTAATATCTAGGTCTACAATCGTTTTGCGTTTTGCAAAATGATGTGCAGATTTGTCAAATGGCACCACATTTATAAGCCTTTCAAATATGCCAATACCTTGGTGAATACCATTGGAGCCGAGGCTATTCCGAAGGGCAGCACCTTGAACTGGTAGTGCTTGTTGTCCATTTTGAAACGCAAGAATCTTCTGTGCGCTCGGAACATTGAAATATGAAAATAGGCATCTTTCATGTCCAATGTTGCCATGTAATCCCCCTTTTTAGTAGGGGTATTACCTCTTGCAGTGTAGTCATGAAGAATTTTTGTGGCTTGACCTTTGTTTGCAGGGCGTGAATCTAATACTGGGCAAGTTGGTAGATCTTTTTTTGGCACAAGGAAGTAGGATGAATAAATACCCTTGTTTACCTGGTTGCCTGGGACGATGTATATGGCGTCCTTTGTAAGCAGAATGGCGATCTCCTTGAGGAGGATTTTCTGATGGTCCAACGAATGTACCTTCTGTCACGGAGAATGGTCGTGGGGGCGCCCTAGTAACTCTATACAATATCCTCCGGACACTGTGGACAGCACCCATCTGTCTGAAGTGATCCCCCTCCCATGCGTGGGTGAAGGTGTAAATGAGCCCCCCTGCTGGGGATGCATGGGAGGGGACCCTAAGCAGAACGTCACTGATTACTGGGTGTCGTACCACCTCTGGCAGGGCTGCGCCTACCCCTGGAGCGGCCTCTGCGCTGCCCTCTGGGGAAGACCTGTGATGACTGGAACTGATTGTGGCCCCCATGAGGTTCCTTGATTTTGATAGTAGTGTGAACCCCTTTGGGAGCTTTGGCCCCGAAAGAGAAATTGTTTCCCCTCTGACCTGAGGGTTTATTTTTGAGTTGTCCGAGGGATTTTAGGGTATCATACTCATCCTTAGCTGTTTTTAAGGCTTCCTCCACTGCCTTGCCGAATAGTACGTTCGGCTCTACCGGCATGTCTATAAGAGTGGCTTGGGTCTCGGGTTTGAACCCTGACTGTCTTAGCCAAGTGTGACGTTTTATAACCGTGCTTTCAGCGATTAGTCTTCCCGCATTATCTGCTGCATCAAAGTTTGCCTTCAGTATGCATCCTGATACAGACCTTCCATCTGCTGCCAATTGAGCCAACTGGCTCTGTAGGGGTTCTGGTGCGGAAGATACTAAAGCGGCTACTTCTTCCCACTGGTGGCAACTGTAGCTTGCCAAAAAGAGTGGTACTGTTGGCAATACGTGCCTGATAGGCAGAGGTGGAGGCAACTTTCCTACCCAGAGTGTATAGTCTTTTGCTCTTCTTATCAGGACGTGCTTCGGAAGAAGCAAGCGGTGTACCTGCCCTCTTTCTGGTGGTGGTTATAACCAGGGAATCCGGTTTTAATTGCCCTCGAATGTAAAGGGGGTCGGAGGGTGCAGCCCGGAATAGTTTCTCAACTCGAGGATTAACCGCACGAGTGAGGTTTGGGGTTACGAGCGAGGGATCAATCCTACGCTGGATGGATTTTAATATAGGGATGGCCTGAGTAACGGCTTTCCTGTCTCCTAAAAAAATCCATATCTTGTTGGACCCCCGGCGTGTCAATGTCAAAATGGGCTGCTGCTTTAGCTAGTACCTCATTGAGGAGCGGTTGATTATCTACCGGCGAGTCATGCACCGGGGAGTCCTTAGGAATAGGGTTGTCGAGATTGTAGGCCTCAGCATCATCTTCCTCCTCATCCTGGTCCTCGTCATCCCCATAATAAGAGACCCCTGTCTGGTATTCCACCAATTGTGGTTCAGTTTCCTCACAATATACCTCAGGGTGGTAAGATTCGGTCACCAAAGGGTCTGTGACAAAGCTCTGCGCCGGGACATCAGAGTGGGATTTTTTAGTAGGGGGCTGAGAGTCCTTGTACCCCCGAGTGTTAGCATAGCTATGAAAGTAATTAGGGTCTTTCTCATAGTAGTCCGCCATAAATGACATCCTTCTCATGACCCTGTCAATATCGGCTGCATTCCATTCTCTGGAGCTAAGAATGAAGTGTTCTGGTTGCTCTTACATGCACATATCTTGAGCAGTGGGAGGAATGATTTTACTTTTAGTGGTAGGGCCTTGGAGTTTCCATTAGATTTAGGGGCCTTCTGTTTATCTTTATGAATATGGAGTTCAGAAGACTTTTCATGCTGTTTATGCCCCTTCCCATAACTAGAGGAAGGTTTTCCAGTATATTTGGGGGCCTCCGGGGGATTTGACGCCTGGCGTTGAGAATCGGAGGTGATGCGAGAGTCAGAGGTTGTCTTGGAGGAAGGACATCGAATCTGGGATGTAGATGCAACGTCTTGACTGAGGATAGTGGTCGGAATCGTCTTCCGACGACTGGACCTCAGGGACTATTGAAAGTGCGACACCCTTAACAACCGCAGACGGTTGGTCTTTGTCATGAGGCGAACGGGAACGCCCAGAGGACACAGATTCAGTAGACCGCTCTCTTGGTGTCTTTCGTTGCCCATCGCTCGACACGCGTGTCGAGTCACAGCTGGGGCTAGTGTGTTTAGTGGAGGTAGTATGTGTTGCGCTTTTGCCGCCGGGTGTTCTCCCCACAACTTGGCCGCCGGCCAGTCCTACAGGGTCAGGGGGCCTGCGTGTGGGTGTCGGAAGTCACCCCTCTGCCCTCGCCGTCCGATTTGGCAGCGTTGCTGCCATCGCTGATCGTTCCCATCCACTTCCATGGCCTCTGGATGCCTGACGTAGTGGGCCCAGCGTTTAGTCGAGCGGTCTTTAAGTGTTTTAAGCTTTAAGAGCGTGCAAGCTTGACAGGAGGCCTTGGGATGGTCTCGTGGGAGACACAGATTGCACGTGTTGTGCTCGTCTACCCAGGGAAACTTCCTGTTACACTTTGGGCAGAACTTAAATGGAGTACTCTCCATATGTTATAAAATGGCAGCGGGCGGGATTACGTTTGGAAAAAAAGGTGGAAAGAAGCCTGTTATGACAACCCCCCACACTCCCTACTTCTACAGGGCCGGGGCCAGAGGCCTTCCAAGGACCGGGCCGAGGCCAGAGGCCTTCCAAGGACCGGGCCGAGGCCAGAAGCCTTCCAAGGCCCAAAGTCTGTCGTGCAGTCTCGACAGCTGGTTTCATCGATCTTCACCAACGTCGATCTTCGGCGTAGTGTGGAACAGAACGGGGAAGTTATTTTAACGATCATTTTAGTATAATTGGCAAATGCCAAGGGAACTCGGCAACATGCGTCCGACTAGTATGGTGGAAAAAACAATCTGTGGGTCCTACACGCATGAGGGATCATGGTTACAGGGGATGTCACACTAGGGATAGTATTACTGGCATGCCCTGGTCCAACGCCCCTTTTCGAGTTTCGAAAAACAAACTAATACTCTGCAGCTTCCACTAGATGTCGGCCTATGCACAGCATGTGATCTAAGCAGATTGCACAAGCCTCAGAAATAAATAAACACACACATATATATATATAAATACACATAGATATAGTAGAATAATCCATTTGGTTCAAGTCACACACATGTCATAACACCACCTAGTAACAATCACTGGAAGTATACCTCCAGTTCAGAACTTGCTGCTCGGGTTACTCTAGGTGTGGCGTTGTGGTATGTGGGACTTCGCTCAAATGGATTGTTGTACTTCCATATTTCAAACCTGAGAGAGAACGCGCGCGCACACACACACATTGGACTGTTTGGATTCCTCAATAAAATACCCTCAACAGGCTGGATCTGCCCCTTATAGTTAGATGTATGCAGAAGCAATATTTAATTTCTCTAGAATACTTGGTATCAGTGCAGCCCTAGTAAATAACCATGAACATTCTCCACACATTACTAAAGAATAGGTGGCAGGAGTTTTGGGAGATACTCTAATCTAGCACCTTTTATCTTGACGCTGTAAATTAATATCCGTTTCCCAGAGAGGCATGAACCCCCTGTGATGGCGATTCACTGGCAGTGTACCCCAATATGCTGCTCCAAAATGAAAACCATTAATAGAATTACAATGAGATGAACAGGGCACCGAATCCCATTTTGATTATATGTAAATGAGCAATGATCCAATGTTAAAAGTCAGAAACCTGAAACCTAACAGAAGTGTCCATTACCCATTTTCAACTAAGATTACTATAATGTACTATAGATGAAGAACTCTGCAGACAAACATTGCATTATATTGAAATACATTTATATTTTGGTTGCTAGATTCACTTGCAATTAATATATGCTAATTGTAAAATTACATTTACCGGAAGCCCAGAGACACTGAGCAGACAGGAATTAATGTGCGCAGTCGAAAGTGCTTTCTGTGTGCTTTGCCTTCAAAAATGACCTCCTTAGAAATGTAAGTGCTGACTTCCAATGTGCAACCAATAAGAAAAGTTAATTCAAGGCCTCTGGCAGCTTTGCATAAAAGCACTCATCCACAGACCATTAGATAAAGTTGATGTAAATACATTTTGCCTGTCACACTTATGAGTGAAAAACAAGCAATTTCCTCTGCACATACACAAAAATATATACTTTCAAAGCTCAGTGCACTGAAGCGTCTCGCTAGGCTTCAAAAAACATAAGCGCAATGATAACTTCAATATGGGCACACCAATGTCACAGCGGAAGAGTTTCTGACAGATTTCTTTTATGTTAAGTTACAGTCAGTGCAAAGGTGAATTTGTCTCATTCTTGTGTTACTTTCTGAAAATCAAAGGAAATGGCAAATGATTTATAAAAACACAATTCATCTAGAGTGTTCCATTGCTTTCGACTATATACCACACTGCAAAGAACAAAAGAAAGCATCCACTTGAATTTCAAATACTAGTGCTTCACAGTTTAAGAGATTATTTCAGGGGAAAAGCTTTCTTCAGTCTGAACTTCTCCAGTAAACACAAACCAGCGTTCATAAAAAGAAAATCAATAATTTTTGTTAAATTTTAATAATTCAGCAGACCTACAAATAAAACCATCAGCAGCTTGAGTTGAGATGACAGTTAGCTGCGTTTCTATGACAACCTAGTGAAATAGTACAAGCCCTGGCTTGCAGGAAAAAAAAGATATGAACAGTGTGACATTTACCCCATACAAGAAAACTCACAGCTCTCCTTTCAAAAAATCAATTTCTCCACTAACATGGATTTTTACTAAGTGTATTGCACTTTTAATTAAAGACAAGTTTTTTAAAGTGTCCTATAGGATTCAGAAACACTTTTTGTATCCTTTCTACTTGTTACGTGTTACGTGTTTAAACAAAACAACGTGCGGCAATGTCTACACACAAATGGTTTTGAACTTACTGTAAAACAAATGTATTTTTGATACTGAAGTTATTTTATAATTGTGGTGTGAAATGCAGGGATTTAAACGCAAACCGTGATGAAATAAAAGTTCAATATCAGGTCTTGTAAAGACACCTTTAGTTGATAATAGTGCTTTATAACATTTCTGGAAATGTTGATAGCTAGCTATAGAATAGACGACACATAAAAAAGACCAATATCTACAAAAGGTTTTAGTTCTGATTCAATGCTAAACAACCAAACATCATAAGCACAATTTTTACCAGTTAAACGCAGAGGATATGGGGGTCCACATTGGCACATTGGTGATTAAATACACTCATAATAAACACAACGTGAGTTGACGAAATGAAAGAAGATTTCTAGAAATGTGCCCGACTACTTGTGTTAGGTGACCAGCGCCAATTCCAGTGTACCCCACTAAATTCAGTTCAACTGTGTTAAGGCCATGGGTATGCTTTTTCGCTACCTGGGGCTGCACAAGATCACAGCCTAGATACCAGCTACACACTTATTCTAGACACTGATCAGCGCAGAGGTAGCAGAAATACCCAGCCTTCGCATCCATTTATTACATATCCTTGGCAAGCTTATCTTTTCCACAGGACATTGACGCCCATGTTATCACAGCACCCGCTGGAATTGCTTGTGTTGCGCTGTGCAGGATTTTAAAGTCGTGGCAGGTGCAGTTTCTGGCAGGAAAGGCTTAGACTTGGTTTTGTTGCCATGATGATTTTCAGCATGTTGTGCTTATACGCATTATATCACTAAGGAACCCAGATGATGGTCGAAGGGGGAAGAGTGGCTGGCCCTTTGACAGCGGAAGATCGCCCCAGACACGCACCAAGGGCAGAGAATAAATACACAGTTTGGCACGAATCGCTGCAAAGTGCACGAGTGCAGTTTCTGGCAGTGAGTGGTCGGTGTTCTCTTCAAGTGCTCCTAATCTGCCGAATCTGGTTGCCTTGGCCCCAACGTATTGCTTTCAGAGGAAATTGGGTAACCACCTTTGCAATACCCACTTCGTAGTCACTCATGAAAGTCAGGGATGCTGGTTATAATTCCCAGAGCATAGTAGTCGGAGGGGCACTGAATAATACTATTTGCAGTCCGAACTCTGTCGATGAATTTTGCTTTTGTAATTGTTTACCTACCCAACACAAATTCACTCAGCATGGTTTTGAACGGCTTCGAAGGAGCAAATGAAGCAGCATGTTTAAACTTGTCAGAATACAACTCTGCTCCAAAATTATGGCGACAATGATTTTGCAGTAATGATTGGAAAAGATCATAATAATCAAAGGAAGAAAAAAAGACTGGTTCGATTCTAAATACAAAAACAAACAGACTTTTTTCCTATTAAGAATTTCATGGCCTCTGAAAGCGTGATGGCTCAATCTATTCACTCACAACAGCTTTCTCCTGGGTGAAATGATATAATTAGGTCTGGTGGAGCAGACCCCTCTAAAGATGTGCATCCCAAGGAGGAGTCTCAAAGATTTCAGTGCATCAGCAGAGATGTTTGTAGGCACCCACGCAAGAGCACTTACTGAGTAGTGCCTTTAATTCTGCAAGTGAGGGGGGTAAAACACACAGTGCAACACGTGAAAATAAAGGAAGTGGGCAAGGGGACATGTTCAGCATGAATACGTGCAGTAAGTGTAATAGCAGTAGTTGTACCAGAGAAGTCAAGGAGAGGGTGATAAGAGTGTGAGGAAGAGCAGAGATGGAGAAAAAAAGGAGCAGGGAGACTACTGCAAGGAGGTATTTAGTCTAAACATGCAGGATAAAAGAATGTTTTAAGAGAGGCGAGTTAAGTATCATCCTGAAGCATATATGTGTTCCTACATCCCGAGGGCCAGTGGCAGTTCTTTCCATAGTGTGGCACCAGCAGCATGCAGTGTTCTTCCACTAAGTTTCTCTCCCATGAAACACCTCCAATGTAGCATAGCAATGCTACCATTTTCCATGAAAAGGAAGGGAACACCCATCCAAAGAAAAGAAACTGAATATGAATAAGATATTTGCTCCACTACATCAATATTACATAAGCAACCAAGCATAAGAATATTGAACCAATTTATCGGAACACCCTGTTCATACGAGAACAATAATTGAATGATTCACCCGTATAAAGCATATTAGGATGAATAATGATCAGCCTTGAAAAATCCACTTTGGCGAAACACTAGTCACGTGCACTTGTGTTGTTGGCATGTAGTATCACAGGCACAACATCATAATATGCAATATGATGCAGTATAAGATTGGATTAATACATCCTTGATTAATTTATGGGAATTTGATACAACTTATTTCCCTGGAATGGCCCTCATGTCCCCTATGCGCATTTTAGCCCGAAGGATGAGAAACGAGAGATGCCAGTCGCTGTTTGACCAACCCCGAGGTGGACCGGTGCATTCGACGTATGTGAACAGCTATTCTCTTAGAGAACCATCCATACCCTATCCAGCCAATTTCTCCATAGATACAGGTGCCTCATCACTGGACCAGGCTGACTAATGATAAATATCCAGCTGTGCTGACATCATTAGTGACAACACGACATAGCAGCATTAGTAACGAAGTAAACTTGCATCCAAGCACGAAGTTACACAGACATACACGTAGAACATACACACTGTTCTGTAGATAGAGGACAGACACACATACATACATACATACATACATACAGTCCGAATCCTTTCCTTTTTCACTACACAAACGCATAAATACAAGAAAGCAATGTTCACCCGGAGCAATTAGCAACCGCTTATTGCAACTAACCATACGGAGCTACAGGAACGTATAAGGAACCTGGAAGGGCTTGAGTACTACTAACCTCTAAAAAAAATAGAACATATAGGGAAACCATAGAATAACTAGTGATTTCACATGAAACCATAGGCCTCAGAATAAGGGAAGAAGAGATGCAGACTCTACAGGGCGACGCCCAGAGCAGAGCCAGTGCTCGCAGCCAAAGACAAGGGCGGGTGGAAAATTCCTGACTCCAGGGGTAGGGAGCCACCTGCAAAATAACAGAATAAAATCCTCAGTAATTGCAGACCGAAAAGCTCAGTTTTGCGGTCCTCACCCACGTAGCTCAGCCCAGCTGAACAATGACAATTTACCTAAGGTGGGAAGAGAAGCCGTTCCCAGCGAAGACAGACAGAATTGATTCATGTGTTGTCCACCAAACATTGCAACTGGCAGGCACTCTCCCAGGCTAGGTGGCTAGGTCAGTGGCAGCAATGGGGACGAACAGTGTCTCTCATTACCTTGAAAAGGTACACTGAGCGCTGCAAACAGAACAGGGTGCCAGGCCTGAGGAGACCTGCTCCAGCCAGTCAGGATGCCCAAATCCCGGGGTGGTGTGTGAAGGGCCAATGGTAGTCCTGCAACAATGTAATAGATCGTTTTTGGGGAAGTCTCAGGCGAACACACCCGACATGGCAAGGCCAATCTAACAACTCCTATAGGGGATCTCTATAGGTGGTATTATGCGAGCTACCCAATGGGTTTGGTTCTTAGGTTTTCTGAGAAGCGTTAGGAATTGTGACATTATTATGGGATAAAAGCTTGTGACCCGAGCTCAGGAGTTGTGATTGCTGGATATTCTGGGATTTCCTGTATGTTTGGAAAATAAAGGACAGTTCTAACTTGCCCTATGGCTGAGTCCCCCGTCATTGACAGGGGATGGTTCGATGTGCCCTGGGTAATCTGCTAAGCTGTGATTTTGTGGTGCAAACCCCCGGTCCTCTGGCATACCTTACAAATTAGTAGCAGAGGATGGTTCACTACGTTCGATCGGCACTGCGCCGTCTCTTCCGTTGCAACGCCTGGAGGGCTGCGAGGTGACCCATGTAAAACTAGGACCACACGGAAGGTGCACCCCGTGAAGAGGCTGTCAGGTGTCCCCTTGGAGAAAATCTTGTCTGTGGGATGCCCAGCAGACCAGAAGGGCGGAGTGGCAGATTTGGGGAGAGCCGGTGGCCGAGTGACGTCAGCGGATCACTGAGTTTAATTGGGGAGAGCCGGTGGCTGAGTGACGTCTGCTGATCACTGAGTGTAAGTATTGACTCAGCCATACGGCAAATAGGGGGAGTGGTGAAGAGATGTTGGGTAAGGGGTGGCATTGAATATTGGGTGGTGAAGGAGAGGTGGATGTTAATTGCTTGCGGTTAGGGAAAATGTGATCTTGAAGTGATCAGTTGAGGCAGTTGGCCTAGACAATTGACTCAAGGGTACGGATGACAAAAGGTTTGTAAATATTGGATTTCCTGTGGGTTGGGCGTTGTAGCTCGGGTCATGGATGACAGTATCCCTGTGTAGAGGGCTTAGCAGGTGAAGCTAGCTTGAATCGCGCAAGGTGTTCTTCTGGTTAAAGTGTCACAGAGGTGTTTTATCTATGCTGTAGGTACAGATTGAGCATGTGAAATATTGGCATCCCCTGTTAGGAGGCAGGAAGGCGGCCGTGGATACATTTTGTTTGTATTTGTCGGAGTCGTGGTGTTACTGGGAAATGTTTTTTGTTAATTCTGTGAGTGGGCGGGTAACGACTATTCAGTTTCCTTCACTTGCGCATTATTGTCCTGGGAGGATAGCTCAGCGGCAGCGTGCGCGCCTTGGAAGCAAGACGACACAAAGCAATACAGGTTCGATCCACGGGATTTCGCTTAGAAACCTCTGGGTGTTTAAGCGCGTTATAAATACGCAACTAAGACAAAAACATTTAAGCAACTAAAAAACAAACAATTCCTGTAACAGCGCCTCGATGCCCGCGGGCTGTGTGAGATCTTTAAAATGTAAATTAAATAAATAAAATAGATGTGACAGCACCAGTAAGGTTTGTTTATAGGACTCGGAGAGCAAGAGGTGGTGCCGAACTTGTTGACGATCAACAATTGACAGTTGCAGTGTTTTGTGGTGGTGCGGGGAAGGCGCATGCGCAAGGTTAGTGGATGTGCCCGAGAAGGCAGAGAGTTGCAGAAGGGCGGTGCGTGAAGCACCCCCAGGATATTGGTTGAGAGCCAGAGAGGCTTTTGATTTTGTGAACTGAACTGTTATTTGAAGTTGATATAAATTAAAGTAAGTATTAAAGTGATTGAGGCAGCAACATGGGGGACACACCCCTAAAGCACATGTGTGGTCCCTTTCGCGATAGAAGATCAACATTTGTAAATATAGCGCGGAATGAACATGAAGCACAGAAGGTAAATTACCTAGTGAATGGCAGGGCGGTGGGAGCTTCTCCAAATGTGTGCAGCAACCATTACACGTGCATATACACAAGGTCTTCAGGGAAGACATTGAATAAGCGAATGGCTATATTAGAACTGTGGAAAATGTTCCAGGACGATGGAGGGGATGAGGCACGGCATCACTGGATGATGAACCAACAAGAGGCCACAGGCGAGAACCCCCTCAGCCCCTGCCCCTCCTCTTGAACATGAGAGCAAAAGCATAATAGCGGGAGTCCAGAGATTATATCCAGCGAGGGAATGGAGAGCAGCAGCAAAGTACACAAATACAATTTTTGCACATACAGCAGTAGGGAAGGGCAGAACGAGACCGGACAAGGAAGCGGAAAATGGGGGGGGGCGAAAAAGAAGAGCGCAGAGAGAGCAATGCGTGCATAGAAAAGAGCAACATGGGGATTGAAAGGGGACAGAAAGTACTAGAGACTAAAGTATCGAACATGTGGGTAGGTGGACAAATATTGCTTAAGCTTCCAAGATAATATCGACAGCGACGGTGGAGATACCGGGTCGGATGACTGAGTTGGTGATGACGAGGAAGTGGGTCGACCTGCCTGTTGGTCCACAGGGAAGAGCCCAGACCGAGACATGATATGGGAAGCCAACAAGGGCACGGGTGGACTATGGGGTGACAATGATGAGAGGGCACATCACTGTAGGGCTATATCGCACAGCGCACATAGCGTTACTCTATATACGCAGCGGCTCAGGGACATTCCAGCACGAAGGAGGGGAGAATTGGCAAGGGCGTTCACAGCCAACGAGACAATGTGGGAAGACCAGACTGGCGCAATTCTGTGAGGGGGAATGCAGATCTTAGTTGGACATCACTACCCCAGCAAACAGATCGGTGGCAAGTGGGGAACAAGGTCAGTGCTCGTGGTCCCTGTGGATAAGATTTTTCACAATTTTTATTCTGTGAAAATTTCCATCCAGGATTTCTTCTCAGGGTCATAGGTTTATATGGAGGTGCTGATACCTAATCACATTCATGGATTTCTTCTTATTTGCATCCACCAGGCACCAGGATGAGATTACCCTCTGCACCTGCTTCACATGCATGATCCTGTGTTTCAAGATCAGCATTTACTGTGACAAATCCCAAGGTATTGTCACTGTGTTAGATGGGGAAGCCCCCCTCATGAGGCCAGGGTGGTGAGGCCACCATCTGATAGTCCATCTTGGGGTGGTGCTCAGCAGGAGGATCCCATGGAGAAGGAGGACCCCATTGAGGACACTGACACTAGAGGGAGAACACAGTATCCCCTTAACCCTCCCACCTTTACCCAAACCACTTATCTGTACACTTCAACCAGTACCACAATGTACTGTTATGCTGCTCCAGTAACATCCACTGAAGAAAAGAACACTCACCTAGCAGCAATAGCAGGACTGTGCTGAGGAAGAGGATGCGAGCAATGAAGATTGCTCACAGGAACAACAGCATACGTTTTAGTCCTTCCCTTAATGCAATTGGATGCCTGTCATTTAAAGATCCAGCGGGAAGGATGGCATCTTTGATCCCAACTCGGTACCGACCGAGAACTTTGCTGCACAGAGGAAGCAACTAACAGCGAAGAGGAGAGGCAGACCCGTGGGCGACTGACAATTTAAGAGGTGCAGCAGAAAGGACGAGGCTTACCTGCCGGTTACCAAGGCTGCTCAGCCGATGCTGACACAGAGGCAACTTGCTGCAACAGCACGCAAACCGCAGAGGGCTCTGCAGAATGGGAGAAGCTGTCCCGACGCCTGGGAGACCCGTGAACAACCAGAGCATCAAGGCCATGGCCCGACGGATACACGGGTGGCCAGTCAGAAGGTTGGTGAGACCCAGAGGGCAAAGGGACCGTAACCTGGGGGAAGAAAGGAATACTTACGGGGGCAGAGGGTCCCAGAAGAGAGGGCCTGTGACCGGGTGCAGACAACTAAACCGCACACAGGAATAGGGGAAAGTACAAACTTTGTAAATATGAAGCACATTCATAGACCTTGGCAGGAGAGAGAACCAAGGCTGTGGGTAAAGGAACAGCTATCTGGAGGTAAAGGACTAAGGTCTGGGACCTACAACACATTAAGCATAAGTACAATACAGTTTGGGATAAAAGAGCCAGGCTGTTTTACCTTGTCACAGCCCTGGGAAGCAGGTCTGCCAATAAAGAATCAAGTTGGTGGAGTATGGGAAAGGCTGTGAAGAAAGGGGGATTAACCCTAAGCCTTGTAGAACCTCTATTTACCTTTTTGGCACCTTGATTGAACTTTAATTTGGAACTTTTGTTTTGAACATAAGATGCAGCTGCAGGTTGGCAAATAAAAAGATATTATCCCCTTTACCTTTTCCGAAATTTAGCATGCGACGGAAAGGATAGGTTTTAGATACAGGACAGTGGAGTATAATTTGGACATCCTGACACAGAGTATCCTTAGTTAGTTTTGTTGCTGTAGGCAAACTCCTGAGAGATAGGGGGGGCTAGTTAGGGATTTCGCCAACTCCTCTTATTTTGTCTTGAATAAAAGTATTAATCAATCAATATGCCACATTTGTGTCTGTCTCTTACTCCCAGACCCTCACAATACCCTCCCTGTATACATTTAGATTATGTTCCAAAATTAAATCTCAAAGTGGACATTTCAATGGCGTCTTAGCATTGACAGGCAACCCTCTCAAATTCCAATT
Source organism: Ambystoma mexicanum (assembly GCF_040938575.1). Taxonomy (NCBI): domain Eukaryota; kingdom Metazoa; phylum Chordata; class Amphibia; order Caudata; family Ambystomatidae; genus Ambystoma; species Ambystoma mexicanum. The sequence continues at coordinate 852,185,217 of NC_090930.1, forward strand.
CAAAGCGCAATGCTGGTAAGTAACAGTTTTGAAGATCTTACAGAAAGAGCCTTCTAGCAATGGCAATGGCCAGATCCAAAACTAATTAAAGACCTTCATGTTTTACTTGCCATCTGCGAGAGACTGTCCCAGGGAAGGAAACCAATTGGCGAGCAGCCTCATTTACTCTATCTCTCACTTACAAGGACATATTTATATCTACAAAGTCATCAAGCCACATTTCATGTGGTTGTCATTACACAGCCAGTGATTTTATAACACTTGTCCACGTGACTGAGGACTCCTCTCTCTTTTCATTACCTGTAGGATTACGGCTTTCTGTCCTTCACAGTCTCCCTCAGTAATCAGTACGTGCTTCCCGGATTCATCTAGCATTCCTAATCAAACTGACAGCTGCACTATCAAAGAACATAACTCCAATTCAACAGAGATGTCCAAAAGAAAAACAAAACATGCTAAAAGGACATGGTTTACAATGCTCGTTTGTTACAACCAAACTGTATGGAAATGGCAGACCTCATCAATGTACACATCCTGTACCTTTTCTTTATTACAGCAATGTGGCTAATGAAATCGCCAACCCTCATGTTCAAACCAGAGGACTACAACATTAGAAATCAAGCTGTGGCAAAGAAAAGAAATTGTCATTGCGGTATGCTTTTGCTCCAAAAGAATAACCACACAAGCAAACTCTTGAATGTTTTCTGCCTTGCTGCCAATCTCCTCTTTCAACTTTACATTTTCTATACTTCATCCATTGCCCAGAATGCCTAAACAATTGTCTTTCCAGGTTGTTTAGTGAAAACAATCAGTCAATGCTTCATAACACTTTATGATCCATCAAACCTACATCTATTATGTTCAAGGTAGCACCCTCTTTTCTTCAACGAACACATGCCATTTACAGCAGTTGCGGTTAATGCTACGAAACATGAAGAATTTGCTCTGACCAGAGGTACATGTCCCCCATGTCTATTATATGAACCCATATGGCAGAAGAATCAGAGCCACTCCGGTGATCCAGGGTTTACAAACAAATACTATTGTACATTAAATCGCTCATTTGGATGATATTTTGCCTGTTTTCTACCTGTTTGGGTAGTGGGTAGATTGTCCTTAGCCCTACATGGTTATACATTTCCATAGATTATATCCAGGCTTTGTTTGCCTAGTATTACTCATTGTTGTCAGTGCAAACATTTTGCCACTGATTTAGGATTAACAGTTTTTTTTTTAGAAACACATTTTGAAGATTTTTATTTTCCATTTTTTTCATTGCATGTACAAATATTGCACTGGTTTAGGTATACAATGCACATATTTATTTGCAGCGTCATTTACCATATTTTTCCTAAAGAATTCTTATTTCTGTAAAGAAACAATTTGGAAAACCCTCTTCGTTTGGATTCCCTCGCACATTATGTGGTGATGTTACTGCAGCATTTCATTAGTGTACATAAACTGTTAATAATAACTCTATTCAGGTACTACAAACTAATGGTATACAAGTAACAAATATTTGTATCCACATGTATCTCATAGTAAATTAATGTTTCCCTGCACAAGGAGCATTAGAATATATCAGGACACCTTTGACCTAATTTAAGACCAAGAAAATTAGACTACAAGCCTAATGCAATAAAAGAACAGATATCCTGCCGGCCTTTGTTTCACCCCACATTTGCAAAGTAATCAAATAATTCTTGATGAGAAAAAGGAATCATAAATAGGAACACTCAATGTATATGTAAAATGGTTACAAATATTAAGTATTTTGTAAAAATGATACAACACATTTTAATAAAATGTGTTTATAAGAACTAAATGATAAAAAACCTATTTCTCCTTTTGTTATTTCTGAACAATAAAGGATTCACATACAGCCTTCGAAAAGAGCACATGCGTAAAACAAGTGGCATGTGTCCGCTTTTTGTTGCATCACAATTAGTTTACTTTGTGTAGAATCAATTTATGAAATTAGGCATGCACTGACGCACAATATATCAGTTTTTATTATGAATGAACTTCTATTCATGGAACATACGATCAACATCAGAATATGTATATTATGACGAATTCTTGTGGTACGTACAATAAACAAAATCAATTTCTTGAAAGGTTTTGCCTTGTCCAGCAAACTAATTAATGCAGAATCCAATTTCACTTAATTACATCAGTCCTTGATCTGCCCTGACAACACGTTTGTTTCTACCTAAAGGTTTCGAATGGCACAATCTATTTTACATATTACCTATACCTTTTGCTCGGATATAGCACATAATGTTGATTGTCTCTTTACAATCAAATATTCCGGTTAAACCAGTATGACAACAAAAAAGAGGAAAGACTGGCAACATATACTTTTGTTAAAACTTGACTAATAATTACAATTAATTCATACCCAACAACCCTCATGTATATTGTTATGCCTTGTAAGGACCCTTACTTAGCAGTCATATATCCTGATATGTAGTTAATATATTGAATTAAAACGAATAAGCATGGTTGCTCCCAATTAGCCAAAAATCTAATCTAATTGTATATGGGCCTTCTTAATTGGTAAAATGCACTAAAGTCATGTATTCAAAAAAGATAAAAATGGCTTCATCTATGCACATAAGAAAGAAGTATGAATCCCTAATATGTTCTTATAATTTTGAAAGGTAGCCCAACTTAGAGGTGTATCCCCAATTAAAAGAGTACCCCTAATTACGCTCAGACCGGAGTAAATGCACCCCTCTAGAGAAGCAAGGCCAAGAGTCGTATCTTGCAAGTATAACAAGTTTAATCATTACAGAAATGAGGATAGGGAAAAGAACTCTGCTCCCTGAATGGTGTATTCTGTCCCTTAATCGTGCCCAGCTCCTCCAGAATCTAGCCAAAAAAATCTCCAGACTTCCAATCCCCTATTTTCTGCACCGGTACCCTTATTTCTGGGGATACTTCTTCAGGTTCTTGTAACCTGACCAACCTTTCCTCCAATGATCAAAACTCATTTAGATCTGCTTGTGGACCCTCTGGGTAGACTGATGCTACGAATATGTCAGCGCTGGTGGATGGGTTATCTGGAGGTGTGGGTGAAAAAGCTCTTGCGTCCCCCTCGCCCCCCAGTTGCTAATCCTGATAATCCTGTTGACGACACCCTCTCTACCACTGGCGGCTTATAGACTGGGTTTGTATACCCTACTGCAGGTTCATGTGTTACAGGGTATATCCCCTTACATTGGATCTTTTTTTCACCTTCCTTATCTTCCATATCCTCAAATAATTGCCAGAGATCTAGAATCGCTTTTCTTTTTTATACTTTTATTTTCCTTTAGATTTTGCTGCTAAAAAGATGGACATTTTTTTCTAGCATGCTTTTGTTCTTGGAGCCGTGCTCTAGCCAGGAGCAGGACACCCCCCCCTTCCTTTGTTTCTATCCATTTTTCATTTATTCCGTCACAATACAGTGGAGGAACCCTATGCACGTGTTTTATTGGAGTTTCTTCCTCCACAATGTTGCGCGCGTCCCGACTGCTTCACTTACACCCTACTGCTATGCTGCAGCTTATTACACAAAAATACAGATCAACTGATCCAATTGCTTTTATCGTCATAAAAGAATAACGCCTAGTACTACCTTCTCAATCTGTTATGGCGGAGGATCCCTTACTTCCCAGTCCTTATAGCCTGGGGCTCCCTTTCCTCTCAGTCTTTATATGCTGAGGTCCCCTTTTTCCATTAGAAAAAGTAGAAAACAATATGCGGCAATTTCAATACATAACCCACCTCCTATCCAATCTACTCCTTAACACATCACCTGAAATCCTATTCCATAACACATCACCAAAAGTCCTATTCCATTGACCTTGTACATCATCCACATCACCATACTATCATTCTCATCACCATACTATCATACATTCATACATGTTGCCATGTTGTTATCACTTGCAAGAATATACTCACATGTGCGTTGTTCACTCGAGTTTCCTTCTTTACGAAGCTGACCTGCCTTTCTCTCTGGAGCCACGCCCTGATTCAGTGAGTGGAGAGGATTCCTTTTAAAATGGCTCCTACTAAAACTGGTCAGTGTACATGTGTTCTTTTTATTTGGGGGACCGGTCTCTGTAGATGGGCGCGACTCCTGGGGTCTGGCCGGTGGCTTCCCAAAGTACGGGGATAAAACTGAGATCACGTCATGGGCTCACCACTTAAAGGTAGCCCAATTTACAGGGGTATCCCCAATTATACGGGTACCCCTAATCACACTCACACCAGAGAAAAAGCACCCCTCTAGGGAAGCAAGGCCAAGCGTCTCATCTTGCAAGGATAACAAGTTTAATAATTACAGAAATGAGGATGGGGCAAAGAACTCTGCTCCCTGAACAGTGTATTCTGTCCCTTAACCGTTCCAAGCTCCTCCAGACTGGTGCCAGGCAGGAGCCTTATATACTGTTAACTTGCTGTAGTGGCATCTCTGGATATGGGCATGGCTCAATCAAAAACAGTCCTATTTCCATACAAAGGATACTCCAGTCTTCCTTCTTGGTTGGATTTCTGTTTAGGACATACTATTTAACATATTGCTAGCCTAGGCAAGAATACACTGTAGCTCCCGTTTATCATTTTGCTATACTGTGAACATTTATATATAAACACATTTTCCCGTCATGCCTCCATATTTCATTCATTTGATTAATATTTTTATCTGGTCCTGTAATTTCCCTTACACTCTTGTTTTTCATAATTTTTCATGTCGTGCATTGAGCATGTTAAAATCCCCATTTAGCATACATGGGCTTTTGACAGACAGCAAACAGCTGCTCAGCCACTTCGTGTGCTCTGCCAGAGCTTAAGCCTCAGTGACGCAACACTGCATACTCTGCGATCCATTTGTAGCGCAGGCCACATTCCTTCCGGGAAGGGAGGGGGAATATTTGACTTCTACCGTGCTTTGAGATTTTAAAACTAAATAGAAAAACATTTACAAATGTATTCAGCCGATAGTATTTAAATATAAGGTGTAAATAACTATCTTCATTTAGTGCCCACCCATGTCTGTGTGTGATTATATTTGCATGAGACAGTCAAAAGAAGTCTTGCCTAATTCTAAGGTGCTTGGGAATGAAGCAAGGCGTTAGCTCTGTCCCAACATTCCCCCCTTTCGTTACTTCGACAGTAACAAACTCATCCCCACCCGACATAACCCCAGAAATATTAGTTTCAGTTTTGCTGTTTATTGTATGGGAAGGTGTTTTAGATCCCCCAATTAATACCATCATCTTTGCACTATTAGGGACTATATTAACAACATCGGAGACCCAATCGGCACGTGTAGAAGAGGACCAAGAAGAATACAAAAACCGGAACCACTCAAAGGCAGGCAATAGCCAATCCGTGTTCTGAACTCCACCTTCCTTCTTCATTTGAACACCTAGATTGTGCACCACCTCGATGGCGCGGGATAGTGCCCCATTCTCAGCATCCTCCGGGGGTATAAAAGTGCAGCAGCTGCTTGTACCGTAGGAGCCAAAAAAGATGAAAAGAAAGTCTCTGCTGAGCTAAAAAAGTCGATACTCATCAGGTATTCCTCTGATCAGTGTGGAAGAGTCTTTTGATATGTAGTTCGACCTCCTCTTTCTTCCCCGCTGTTGAAATCGTCCTTTTTCTGGCAGCATACCAAATTCCTGTGTGATCTGCAAGCTTCTTTAGGTGCTGGAATGGCTGTTGGCATCTTGACGGGCATTTCTTCCCCCTTTAGGTGTTCTTACAGGATTACTAGTAGCACTGAGTGCAGGGTGGCCAGTGTACGCTTGCCCCTACATGAGGGTGGGAGGTGCAAGTAGGCTTGTTGGCCACAAACCCAGCAGTAATCCATCACTGCCGCCGTACCTTTCGTCATATCAGGGATCACAAGAGTGTGGTTGCACTGTGTGTTTGCGCCAACAGGAACTAGTCTATGGCTCTATGTATTCGCACTGGTGTCTTCATTGTTGCAATCTATGTCAGCCATGTGGTGTGTTGGGACCATATTTGCGCACACAGTCTTCTATTTGGGATATTGCTTCTCCGCTGTACTCTATCAGTCCATCTGCCGAGCACGTCATTGTGGCAACCGGCCATTTGTCGTTGCCATTTGAGTAACGTCCCAAGGAAAAATATGGTACTTGTAGACACTGGTAGTATTTCGTGTAGCCATTGAATAACGCTGGGTCTAGATCAATGCTCCTCAACTGCAAGCTGTGAGCTTGGAATGTGCCCTTTATTCTTCATAGTGCAAGATGTACTAGGCATTGTGCCTCTATAATTGGAACTGGATGTGGAACTAAAACCTTAGGAGCCTCTGATGCGTGCGATAAGTGCACACACGTAACAGCTTTCATTGACTATATTCCTTCCTGCAGTGCGCATATTGGAGTACCAGCTGTACAATGTTTCTAAATGCTTGGTGTCAGAAATGGCGTTAAAGCCCAACCCCTTATATAAATCATACATCATTCGTACTTCCTGCTTCATTCGTCTAAGAAAACCTGTAGGGGTGTGTTATGATAATGTCTCAGTTTACACTGAGGTTGTATATAATGTTAGTAGGATGCTTAGTAAGAAGAATGACATGACATAATTGTTAGATCCATGTGGAATGTTATGGCAATCTCATTTAGAATGTTATCCTTCGAGTACTGTCAGTTGATTGATGTTGTGGAGAGGGTTGGGGGTCTCTGGCTTATGACTTGTATATCATTAATAAAATACTTGTCATAGGAGTTCCCACCACCTATCTTCATCACCGATATGTCCGGGAAGGAAAAGTAAATGTACCATTTGTAAGAGATGGGGGCATTTTGAGATTTGTTGTTCTAACTATAACATAGGTACAGGGAGAAATACGATGGTAATGGAGGAAGTTGATGGACCATCATCAGAGGAATATGAAGTTTCTGATAGTGAAATAGTGACGGTGAATATGGTTCAATGTAAAGAGATGGATGAGTGCGAGCACCCCTCAGCATGGGTTGAGGTTAATGGGAGTCAGGTTAGAATGCTTGCTGATTTATGCTCAAAGATTACTTTGATGTCTAAAGCAGTATATGAAAATGTGGTTGGTGGGAGGATGAATGAATTGAGTCCGTCAGACAAGACACCAGGTGGGTATAATGGAAGCAAAATTGAGGTTTTGGGATGTTGTATGGCAAGATTTAAGTTCAAAGACCGGGTTACATGTGGCAAATTGTATGTCACAAAGCATGGTGAGACGTTGTTGGGATGGAAGGAACAAAGGGGTTTGTGCATCAGATTAGACCCCAATAGCGAAGAACAAGTTTTAAATGTAGGGAAGGAATCTGAGCGTGATGGTCTGGATGTGTTGCCCAATAGTTGCTGAATATCCTGATGTTTTTAATAAAAGGTGTTGGTTGCCTCAAAGGTATGGTCCATAAAATAACTCTAAAGGATGGTAGTAAACCAGTAGCAGCTAAACTTAGACCATTAACGTTATCCATGCGTAATGCGGTGAGTGTAGAGTTGGAGAAATTGATGAAAGCAGGTATCATCGAGCCAGCTAAGGCTGTTGAATGGATATCCCCAGTAGTTGTCGTTAAAAAGCCAAGTGGAGAGTTGAGGGTGTGCATTGACCTCAGAGAATTAAATCGTTGTGTGATAGCAGACCGACATCCTCTACCCAACATGGGGGAGCTGTTAAGCAGGATTGGCAATGCTAAGTGTTTTGCTAAGTTAAATTTGGCGAGTGCCTATCACCAAATCAATCTAGATGTGGAGTCACGTAAATTCACAGCGTTCATTACGTATGATGGTATTTACCAGTTTAGGCGCATTCAGTTTGGTTTAATCTCAGCATCTTCTGTTTTCCAAAAGGTGATGGATGGATTGTTCAAAGGTATTGTCAATGTGTGGTGTTTTCAGGATGATGTATTAATCTTTGGTAATACTGAAGAAGATCTAAAGAAAAAAGTGAAAACTGTGTTGGAAATATGTAGGGCCCGTGGCATTACTTTGAGAGGTGAGAAGTGCGTGTTTTCCACTCGGGTAGTGGAATATTTAGGCCATCAAATATCTGAGGAGGGTGTGAAACCAAAAAGAGAGCTAGCTGATGGTATAAAGAAAATGCAATCCCCCAGGAATAAGGCAGAACTACGCTCATTCTTGGGGACAATAGAATTCCATCATCGCTTCATAGAGAATTATGCCGACAAAGTTACTGCACTGAGGGCACTTTTGAGAAAAGGGGTAGAGTTTGATTGGAGTTTGGAATGTGAAAGAGAATTTCAAGAAATGAAGGCAAAAATTGACATGGCTAAACCTTTGGCTATGTAAGACACTAAAAAAAGGACTATTCTAGCGGTGGATGCGAGTGAGAGTGGAATTGGGGTGGTGATGTCTCAGGTTGGAAGGGATGGATTGGAGACGGTGGTATTACATGCCTCACGAATGTTGAGGGGAGCTGAACTCAATTACTCAGTTTTGGAAAAAGAGGAATTAGCGTGACAATTGGGGAATTGAAAAGTTAAAAAACTTTGTGTGGGGCCAAGACTTTATATTGAGAACTGATCACAAACCATTGAAGGCTATATTCGAAAGTAAGGGACTGGACAAAGTGTCAAGAAGAGTTGCGTGTTGGGTCACGAGACTACAATGTCACAAGTTTAGCATAGAAGTTGTTCCAGGGAAGGACAACATACAAGCTGATCATGCTTCAAGGTTAAGAGTTGAAGATGAACATGGTATCGATGGACATGATGAAATTGAGGCTATGGTGTTTACCACTGGAGGTAGTGTAATACACAAAGAGGAATGGATCAATGCGTTTGCTGTGAACGATATGTGGAAACGCATAATCTCATTCATTGGAGGAGATTGGCCTGAAAAGAGGTTATCTAGTGATGAAAGGGCCTACTGGGAGGTGAGGTTTGAACTATCCGTGAAGGGTGGTTTGGTATATCGATGGGACAAGTTAGTTGTGCCTAGTTGTCTGAGGAGAAAGCTCATTTATATGGCACACCAAGGTCATATTGGTACGTATAAGACTAAGGAGGTGATCAAGGCTGATTATTGGTGGCCGGGACTAGACCGAGAGGTTGAGAGGGTAATAGGTTGTTGTATTGATTGTACCAAGTCAGGAAAGAACATATCTGCAGTTGCACAGCCAATGAAGGGTGTTGAAAGTCCCAAAGGTGTTTGGCAGGATTTGGCAATGGACATTTTAGGACCGGTAGATATGGGCAGGGGCAACTTTATTGTTGCACTGGTGGATATGTTCTCGAGGTGGACAGAGTTTAAAATCATGAGGGATGTGGCAGGAGTGTCCATAGTGGCATTCCTGGAAGATGTGTTTGGAAGGGAGGGTCTACCAAGGAGTATGTTGACGGATAATGGCCCACAGTTCACGGGAAGTATTTTTCAAGAATACATGTACAAGTGTGGTATTAAACACAAAAAAACTGCATTATATTATCATCAGGCCAACGGAATGATTGAGGGTCAATCGTTGCATTATGGAGGGTATCAGGAGAGGTAGTGCTATGGGTCTGGATAGGAAAGTGACTGTAAAAGAACGAATGTATGCTCTGAGAATGGCTCCCAACACTGAGACTGGAGTCAGTCCGTTTGAGTTGATGAGAGGGCGGAAGGGCAACACAGTACTGTCACCAGCTTGGTTAGGCCGGGCGAGAGAGACAGATAAAGTTGTGGAAGAAGTAAAAAAAAAGGGTGGACGAGCGGAAAAATAGATGGGTTGAGAAAATCAACAAGAAATTTCCCAGGAGAAAGACGAGTGTTGAGGGAGGAGACATGATCAGAATAAGAAAAGCTGTCATAGCAAGAAAGGGGGACCCACTGTATTCGGATCCCATTAAAGTAGCTCAGGTTTTTGATGGTGCTGTGAAATTGGAGAGTGGACAAGTGTGGAATTTATCGCGAGTTGCCAAGGTGAGAAAATAACATATGTCACTGTTAGTAATTTACTAGTTGGCAATTTTTTTTTGCAATTTCTTGGCTTACTAAATTTAAGTGTCCATGTAGATATAGTTTATTTTGATAAGGGAGGGGGGTGTGTTATGATAATGTCTGAGCTTACACTGAGATTGTATATAATGTTAGTAGGATGCTTAGTAAGAAGAATGCCATGACATCATTGTTAGATCCATGCGGAATGTTACGGCAATCTCATTTAGAATGTTATCCTTTGAGTACTGTCAGTTGATTGATGTTGTGGAGAGGGTTGGGGGTCTCTGGCTTATGACTTGTATATCATTAATAAAATACTTGTCAAATCCATTGCTGGAGTGGTGTTGCGCTTTCACAGGGTGGCCAGCAACAGAATCTGCACACCACCCTTACTCTGTCGATTGAGCTTTGCCTCGTCTCAGGTGCTCATTGGACATCCGAGAATTGCACCCAATATCTAACTCCTTCATACGGACAGCGAGAGGAGTACAGAACACCACCTTATATGGTCATACAAAACAACATAATACTAAAAAGACTCACTGCATAATTTCTAGAACAAAACAGAGGTTGGAATACGTCGGTCAGGTATCCTTGCGTATTCCCGGAGAGGAGAAAAAAGGTGAGAGAAAGAGAAAAAGAAAGAGGGAGAAAGACAAAGAAAGAAAGACAAAGGGAGAGAGAAAGAAAGAAAGGAAGAGAAAGGGGGCAAAAAGAGAAAAAGAAAGGGAGTGAGAGAGGGATAAAGGGAGAGACCCTTTTTCCACCAGGGCCGACCGGGTTCTGGACCTTCAAAAATGGGAAAAATCAAAAAAATTAAAAAAGAAAAATGTCCTCCCCCCCTTTATATGGCCACCCCATATAACAGACATACCTTCATCCACTCCAACAACCAGTGTCATACAAAACAACGTAATGCTAAAAAGACACTGCATAATTTCTAGGACAAATGTAATTTATCTTTACTTTATCCCTATATAACAGAGAGGTTGAATATGTCGGTCAGGCATCCTTGCTTATTCCTGGAGAGGAGCAAAAAGGTGAGAGACAGGAAGAGAAAGATAGAAAGAGAAAGGGAGAGAAAGAGAGGGAGAGGGAGAGACCATTTTTCCACCAGGGCCGATGGGGTTCTGGACCTACAGAAAATTGAAAAAATAAAGAATAAAATAAAAAAAATAAAGCGTGTGCCACTGCACACCACCCATACTCTTGATTGAGCTTTGCCTTGTCCCAGGTGTTCATCGAACATCCGAGAGATGCACCCAATATCTAACTCCTCTTCTTCATACGGACGGAGAGAGGAGTACAGAACAGCACCTCACATGGACCTTCAAACCTGGGGCTGATCAGTTCCCCAGGTAATAATGGTCCAGTTGTAATATAGGCAATGCTGTGTGTGGAACTATGGTCTAACTTTCTACAGAGGTGGTCACTATTTCTCCCCCCTTTACCGTGCCCCACTACCGCCCCTGTGTGCCTCCGTCCCATCACCTGTTCAATTATTTTTGATCCATCAACATATACTATGTCTCCTTCCATCAATGTATGAGCCATTCATCAGAGTTGGAAAATAAATAAAACTCCTGTGTATAATCCGGAGTTGCTAAAACACGGGCCGTGTAAATAGCTTATTTTAAGTCCTCAAATTGTCTAGTCATTTTGTCAGTCCATTCCAATTTACTTTTAAGTCCTCTGTCCTTCCCTGAGAATTTGTAACAGCGGCCTTCTGTAGACTGTGTAGTCTAGGATCCATGCCCTACAATAATTACACAAGCCCAAAAAATTGCTGCATTTCCTTCACAGTACTGGGCGTAGGGGTGGCATGTACTGTAATATTTTTTCCCTGTTTGCAAAAATGAGTTGTCCCAAGTATAGTACCTCCTGTTGGCAGTATTGTAGCTTCTTCTCATCTGCCTTGTACCCTTTGTGAACCAGCAATTGCTATAATGCAACAGGATCCCTCCTGCACCGTTATTCTTTTTCCCTACATACCAGCAGATCATCCACCTACTGAATGATTGTGCTAGGCACCTGACTTCAATGTAATCTGTACTGGGGTGACATCTCTCAGTAACCCAACATTTTGTGCATTAACAGTCCATAATTGTGCTGGCGCATATCCTCCTAAAAAAATAAAGACTGAGTCACCACTGCCATCAGGGGGCACAGTACCTTCCCTCACCATGATATCACAGGGGATGCAGATCTCCAAATAATCTCCCCATTCACTGTCCTCAAATAACTCCTCATCAGTCATTTCCTTTAATTGTACTATCGGATCTATACATAATACTGTGCGCCACTAGCACCCGTCCTGGTCTGTTCCAATCAGGACTACTCATTTGTTTGACACTGCTAGTCCTTTCAAATCTAATGACAATATTGTCCCTGCCACCATCTCGGGTGGTACCATGGGTCGGAAAATAAAATCCGTGGGCACTCGCCAACACTGTCACAATTTGAGGCACTGCTTTTACTAATACCTTAATACCATAATAAATATATCTGGGACCACAGGAACCCCATGGACTACTGACTCCTTTGCTATTGCATTGATTATTCCCATTGCTCGAGCTACACACATCCTGGAGTGTAACACTACCCCTTGATCTGTGAATTATATAGTTCTATTTAGTTCACAGAGCAGATCCCTACCCAACAAGTTCACAGGGAATCCCTGTGTGTCAAGAGTTTTACCCGATAATGGAAAGTTCCCCTCCATAAATCATGATTTAGTTGCACCTGAATCGACCATACATATAAATTGCCTGTTTCCCATTTCCTCCTCCACCAAGGGCTCCTCTTCAGGGTGTGCGGTTGTCAATCGGATTGGACATACGAGTGTTCCCTGTGGGCTGTCCTAATCAGAATATGTATTTGTCCCGGGAGTGAAAAAGGGCTGCTCCCGCCATTGTAACTCCTTGGAATGGGGTGCCTGTTCCCCTTGCCATCCTGTTACACTGTGTTCCCTCACCCTGCTGTGGTTGTTGCCCACTTTGCCCCTACCTGTCAGCCCCATAAGGGAACTGATTTTGAACCCCCTCGCCCAAATTGATGTCTCATTCCTTGAGGCTCTTGGAATCCCTGCCCTCGAGATAATGTCCCATAATTAAATCCCATCCCAGGCCTGTTCCTGCATTCCCTTGCAAAATGCCCCCATCTCCCGCAATACTAGCACTGTGATGTTCCCAATCCTCCTCTCTGGGACCCTATAACCCCCCCAAAGCCTCCCGATCCTCAAAATCATCCTCTTCCCCTTGGTGCTGCTTCATACTGCCACTGTATGTTGGGGTACTGTTTCCCCCCCCCACCCCATTGTCCCTGTCCTCCTTTCGCACCATAGTGCCGTAATTGGGGTATTCACAAGTGTCTCCTGTCCTTTCCCCATGAGCCGGTGCCGTCACCAGTGCTTGGACGACAACCTTATTTAGTTTCTTTTACACAAATTTTGCCTCATCCGTTTGCCGCTTCTGGGCTGTCTCCCTGTACAGCTCCTTGATTCTCATACAATGGTGGGCAATTATACTTTGTATCACTGCCCACCCTTTGGCTTTAATTCCCAAAATTTTATCTAGTGCCTTCTGGACCTCTTTTGGTAAGCCCCTCTTTACGATAACATAGAAAAATGGTACTGTCTCAACTCTCATCATTTCCTGTAACTAAGAATAAACCTAACTGGGTCCTCATCATCACCCATTGTGCACTGCATCAAAGAATGCAAGTCAGGTGTATCTGGGTACATCCTTCGTAGGGCATCCCATACCCTTGTCCTTACCTCATTAAAGGCTGCTCCATCATGTTCATTATTTGCAAGACTTACCCCAGAGTAACCCGCCCTTGCCCATATGTCCCCAGCCTGGTCCCCAACTATGGCAACCAGTAAACTCTTAAAATCTCCTAGTGCCAAGGCTACCCATGCGGTTTGTTTTCCAAATTAATAGATCCATTTACTAGCTCTGAATATAAGCTGGGGTAGAGCTTTAATCAAATTATTTTTGTCCATTACAGGCCATGGCACATATTGCATTTATACCTACTCCTTTATGTATAAGAGGCATCTGCATATCCATTTTGTTTTCTACCCCTTTTTTCTTCTGATTATGTACTATCACCATTAAATCTGGTCTATTTCTTGGTCTGTCCCTCCTCACTGCCTCTTGTGGCAGGGACGGGTTTCTCGCTCGCCACCTCCTCTCCTTGATCTCCTTCTTGCTCTGCCTCTTCATTAATTTTTACCACCTTGATATTCCCCTCCATTTTCCCTTGCTTTTTCTACTCGTTGTCCCAGGACCATCCATCTCCTCTGTCCATCATACTTTTCAACACAAATATTTCTTATTGCCCCAGGGTTGAACCTAGCCCAAACAAATCTCCCGAATTCCAATCCCCCATTTTCTGCACCGGTACCCTTATTTCTGGAATGATGCTACGGGCATGTCAGCATTTGTGGATGGGGTATCTGGAGGTGGGGGTGAAAAAGCTCTTGCCTCCCCCTCGCCCCCCAGTTGCTAATCCTGATAATCCTGTTCTTGACACCCTCTCTACAACTGGAGGCTTGTAGACTGGGTTCGTATGCCCTACTGCAGGTTTAGGCCTTACAGGGTATATCCCCTTACATTGTATCTCTTTTTCACCTTCCTGATCTTCCATATCCTCAAATAATATGTTTTATTTCCTTTATATTTTGCTGCTAAAAAGATGGACATTTTTTCTAGCATGTTTCTGTTCTGGGAGCCCTGCTCTGGCCAGGAGCAGGACAACCTCTACTTCCTTTGTATCTATCCATTGTTAATTTATTCTGTCACAATATAGAGGCAGAACCCTATGCATGCGTTTTATTGGAGTTTCTTCCTCCATAATGTTGCATGTGTCCCTAATGCATCACTTAGACCCTACTGCTATGCTGCGCATGCTTCAGCTTATTACACAAAAATACAGATCAACCCCCTTTTTCCCCCCTACCCCCTATACTTTTCCACTTTGATTTCACACACACACTTCGGCTCATCCACCTTCCTTCCATTTTTACCACAAAAGACAGCAAGAGAAAATATACAAAAAATAATGGACTAAAATCCAGGCCCATTCCTTATACCAAGCCACTACTGTTTTTCCTTCTATCCTTTGTAATACCATCATCGCAGCATTTTTTAATATGCCGAGGATCCCATTGCTTTTATCGTCCTAAAAGAATGCCTGGTACTACCTTCTCAACCTGTTTTGGCTGAGGATTCCTTACTTCCCAGTCCTTATAAGCTGGGGCTTCCTTTCCTCTCAGTCTTTATAAGCTGAGGTTCCCCCCTTTTCCATTATTAAAAAGCAGAAAACAAAAATATGCGACAATTTCAATACATAACCCACCTCCTATCCAACCTACTCCTTAACACATCACCTGAAATCCTATTCCATAATACATCACCAAATGACCAATTCCATTGACCGTGAACATCATTCACATCACCTTACTATATTACATTCATACATACATGTTGCCATGTTGTTATCACTTGCAAGAATATACTCACATGCGCGTTGTTCACTCGAGTTTCCTCCGTTACGAAGCTGGCCTGCCTTTCTCTCTGGAGCCACGCCCTGATTCAGTGAGTGGAGAGGATTCCTTTTAAAATGGCTCCTACTAAAACCGGTCAGTGTACATGTGTTCTTTTTATTTGGGGGACCGGTCTCTGTAGATGGGCGCGACTCCTGGGGTCTGGCCGGTGGCTTCCCAAAGTACGGGGATAAAACTGAGATCACGTCATGGGCTCACCACTTAAAGGTAGCCCAATTTACAGGGGTATCCCCAATTATACGGGTACCCCTAATCACACTCACACCAGAGAAAAAGCACCCCTCTAGGGAAGCAAGGCCAATAGTCTCATTTTGCAAGGATAACAAGTTTAATCATTACAGAAATGAGGATGGTGCAAAGAACGCTGCTCTCTGAACGGTGTGTTCTGTCCCTTAACCGTTCCAAGCTCCTCTAGACTAGTGGCAGGCAGGAGGCTTATATACTGTTAACTTGCAGCAGTGGCATCTCTGGATTTGGGCATGGCTCAATCCAAAACAGTCCTGTTTCCATACAAGGGATACTCCAGTCTTCCTTCCTTCATGGTCGGATTTCCGTTTAGGACATACTATTTAACATATCGCTAGCCTATGCGAGAATACACTTTAGTTCCTGTTTATCACAATTTTTCTATATTATGAACATTTATATATAAAACACATTTTCCTGTCATGCTCTCCGCATTTCATTCATTCGACCAATATTTTTATCTGGTCCTGTAATTTCCCTTAAGGCCTTGTTTTCCATAATGCTGCACATCGTGCATGGAGCATGTTAAAATCCCCATTTAGCATACATGGGCTTTTGACAGACAGCAAAAAGCTGCTCAGCCACTGTGTGCTCTGCCAGAGCTTACTTAGCCTCAGTGATGCAACACTGCATGCTCTGCGATCCATTTTTAAACGCAGGCCACATTCCTTCCGGAAAGGGACGGGGGAAGTATTTTTGACTCCTACCGTGCTTTGAGATTTTAAAACTAAATAGAACAACATTTACAAATGTATTCAGCTAATAGTTATTTACACCTTATATTTAAATTATATCTTCATTTAGTGCCCACCCATGTCTGAGTGTGATTATATTTGCATGAGACAGTCAAAAGAAATCTTGCCCAATTCTAAAGATCTTGGGAATGAAGAAAGGCGCTAGCTCCTTCTGAACAATTTCTACCTACATGGTTCCCTTGATGAGAACAAAGGTTTGACGGGTTGAAAATATAAAGTTATATTTATTGCAGCAGACTATCATGTTTATTTATCATTTCCAAAATTAAGTTTACAAAGAGATGGAAGAGTATTCTCTTACCATTCTTATTTCAGTGCTCTTGTCATTAGTTGCGTCCATTTGGTATTTATTGTGACCAACAATCCATACATTAAATTCTATGATCCATTTTTTTTTTTGAACCAATTATACTGAGTGTAATGGCTACAGAAAGAAATATGTATACCAATTAGGGTTATGCATTAGTTGGTTACCCGACCACAATTGTGCTACACTATTTATATTCATCAAGTAATTAAAATCACCAATGAGAATTGTTGATTACACGATTCATGCAATTCTCAATTCCTTTCAAAAATAAAAAACAAAACAAGATCATCAACATGATCTATAAAGTTTTTGTCTAATATCAACTGCCCATCTTTGCATTTATAAATGCATATTAGTTACTCTGAATTTGGGATGTTCTGCATCCCCGCTGTGCTCAGAGAATAAAGTTCTCAAGTGTTGAGTACCTAGGCAAAGGTTTTACATTGTGCACAGTTTGAAAATATCTAAATTAGTGATTACTAAATTGTGAACACTATCAATAAATTAAATGAAACTAATCACATTGATTTGCAATAGCCTAAAATAAATAAGGTAATATATGTTGCATCTTTTTTTTGAAGAACAGTTTGAATGTCTCCAAATATTATATTTTATCAAGACATACAAATATAACAAGACACCTCTTCTCCATTAAACCCATTCATCTATAAAATTAACTTCTTATATTCTGTGGGATTCGTTTTGGCCACATGCTGCCGAAAAGAATTCCATAAATGCTTCTTTTTTTAAGAATTTCACACACTTCAAGTCTGGTCAACATCCATGATTCACCAAGGATCAAACCATTCTTTTAGAAAATTCATGCCATTGGTGGTTCTGCAAGAATAGTTAATCATCCCGCTTCTTAACCTTATTCACACAGGTTGATTACATAAGTATTGATTAAAAACACATTGTGCATCAGTGTACACAGAATGTCATGTACTGGCACAGAGCTTTTCCACTATCTGAGGGAAGCGAACGCAGCAACCTCAGACTTGATTATTACAAACTCTAGGCGCAAGAAACAGTTTGCCATTTGTGTTGGGTAGAATCAGAATGGCATTTCCCTATGCTAAAATAATTAGTTTATTCCATGTATAATTAGACTTTCTTACTGCGTTTACTTAAATTCAATGGGAATCGCTGCTTAAATTATGAAAACATACTGTTTTTTGCTTTAAGTTCAATTAACTCCAAAAATATATTTTTGAACCGTTATGAATACTATGCTAGAAATCGATTCCAACAAAATTGTGTTTTACAAATTAGCACAATAATCCTCAACTTGAAATACCAGCCAGCATAGGAGGCAGGACATTAGTGGTTTAATTCCTTTGAGAATTGTAACCAGTCATGTCAATCACCAAATATAACTGAATGGTGAACCATGAATATAAAGCATTGAAATTGTACATATTCTGGGTTTCTGCTATTGCTTGCTGTCTTGATTATTGTGCTTTATCTGATGTTACTTTTACAGCTTTTCTCGGCCCATATTAACAGGCTCTGTGCAAATCACATGAATAAACGCATGACATGTAGTGTTTTCATGCAGATCAGGAAGAAAACATTGGAGACAGTTGAAAAAAATGGGAGATAACACCTCAATTAGTTCAGAATGTTAAAGAACTAACAACATATACACACTCTCCAAAGATCTTTAAAGATATGGAAACAGATCTATGGAATGATATGGAAAGCTGCACCTTGCCGAGCACTGCGTCTATGCTAAATGCTTCCCTACTGCCTAACGCGCTACTGCGAATGCTACTGTGCTACGTTTCCATCCAACGCTGTACCAATGCCCAATGTTACCTCTCACTGAACTTTGCGCTAACTGGATTATGGCACCAGGCCTTAGTTTATACCAATGCTGCTAGCTCTATTGTTACCAATTTGTGGTCATAATAAAAAAAATAAGAAAATGCATCTAGCCTAACACTGTTCTATTGTTACCTTTCACTGAACCTTGCACCAACTGGGTTATGGCATCAGGCCTTAGTCTACACTAATGCCGATACCTCTACTGTTACTAATTTGTGGGAATAACGACAAACTTGCATCTAGCCTAACATTGTGTTATTGTTAACTGCATCTAGCCTAACATTGTGCTATTGTTACCTCTCACTGAACCGAGTGCCAACTGGGTTATGGCGCCAGGCTTTAGACTATACCAATGTTGATACCTCTACTGTTACCAATTTGTGGGAATAATGATAAACTTGCATCTAGCCTAACATTGTGCTATTGTTAAATGCAACCTGCCTTTATCTGCCCGAACGAGGTATAACTCACCAGGCTCATTGTTGCTATCTAACCAAATATTACCTAACTCTGTCCCAACGGGTTACACTACATCAACATCAACTCAAATCACTGCCAACTTTGATTGCTACATCATACTGATCCTATGACAATCTGCCTAAGTACCTAGTCTTAGCCCAACTACTTAAAGCAAACCATGCTCATGCTCCAGCACATTACCACCTACCTTCACACCGTACTAAGCTCACTTATCCACATTACTATGACCTCCTGCACCACCACCACACCGCCTGCCATCCTCGATCAACAAGAGCGTCATGATCAATACTCCCAACATACTACAAGTGACACCCATGAGATTATCTGCGCTGGATGGAATACCACCTACACGATTCTTGCCACAATGCCTTCTTACAGCCTCCATACCTTCACCTAACACAACAGAGTGCCCCTACAATCCTTAACTCAACGCACCAGACCTGTGGATCAAACATTTCACCAAGAAACACACACCTAACCAACCCTGCTCCCTAAAATGCAGAAAAGATAGATTAGGCTCTAGACCCGCGCTATGTCAGCCTTTACCCATGAAACCCACACCTAACCAACCTTGCACACTGAAACGCAGAAATGATAGATTAGGCTCTAGGCTTGCACTATCTCAGTCTTTACCCAAAATTCAAACTCCTCCCACGATACCATATCCCGACACCTACACCAATAACTCCCCTAATAATCCCACAAGCCTAATCAAGGGTGCTTTGATTAATGCTAGGTCTCTACCAGCACATGCCCTTGATATTGCCGACACCATATCCTCACTCGATCCTGACTTCCTAGAAGTCGCATAGACGTGGCCTCATGCTGCAGCAGGGCCCTCCCTCTCACCTGCCATCCAGACAAGTACTCTATCATCAGACTTGATAGAGAGTCCAATCAAGCCAAAGGTGGAGGCATTGCCTTCATTTAAAAAATTACACTAGGCCTTAGGCCTGTTTCCAACCTAACCCTCCCATCAGTGGAACTATTATCTGTCAAACTACCCATCTCTGTCACTATACACCTTGTATACAGACCACCTGGGCCTGTATCCACATTTGAAGAAGATATTACTCTTCTCCTCCCAAACACCAAACCTAGCTCACAAATAATCTTACTTGGGGACCTCAACCTTGGGTTCCAAGATACAAAAGACACCAACGCTATTACCCTTTCTAGCTCCATCTCAGAATTAGGCTTCAACACCGAATCACTAAACCTACTCGCAACAAAGCTAGGACCCTAGACTGGCTAGCGGACCTCAATTGCATCAACATCCTATCGAACTCACCATGTGCCTGGACAGACCATTGCTTTATATCTTTCACGATAAAGGATGAAGGTTATCAAATTAACCTTCATAACCTTGCCCACCCTACACTAACGAGGAACAGCCGCCGCAGAACTGTGGATAAGCTACTTCCATTACTTCAACCAATTATCAAGGCCACCAATTTGAACCACTCAGACCCTACAGTCCTAGTGGATCTCTTTAACCAAACTGTAATCAAAGGCATAAACATTATTGCCCCCCTCAAACTACATAAAGATAAAACCCTGCGTGCATCTAAACTCGTGGTTCACCCCGCATCTTGGATCATTGCGCAAATCTAAAAGAAATGCAGAAACTCTCTGGAAGAGTCACCCTATAGCCTCTAATAAAGATAACTTTCTATTAGCCTCCCTTAATTACAAAGAAGCAATCTTTCAAGCCAAAAAAGAAACGTATAATACCAGCATCATGCAAGCGAAATCAAACACTAAAGAACTCTTCAATGTACCTAGAGAGTAAGAACCCCCGGCTCCACCACCAGTCACCTACATTAAAGACACCACATGGTGCATGAACATCCAGTCAGCACTTCTTAACAAAATAATCTTGCTACAGAATAAGATTGAGTCCAAAAAACGTTTAGTCTTGGCACTGCCTCTAAACCCATGACCGCTACGCCCCTCACAAACACTCCAAAACTCTTCAATCAAGATGTCAGGGAGACATCTGCCCTGCGCCCATCATTAAAGAAGCAGCTAAAGAATTGGCGCCCCTCATCACCTCCCTAATCAACGCCTCTTTCGAAACGGGCATAGTGCCTAACAACCTCAAAGACGCCTGGGTACTTCCATTACTGAAGAAGCCAACTCTAGACCCCATGATCCCCACAAACTATAGATGTTACGCTCACCTGATTCCCACGGGGGCGTCGATCTGGACTAGCCCGCTGTTGCTTCCACCAGAGTAACACGTAGAGCCTAGATGACAGACTGGACAGACCCACTTAGCTTCGTTTGTTGGACTCGTACGAATATCTTTCTGCAATGGAGAAAGGGAATTAACCTCCCATAATCTGAGCATTAACCCGCCTTCCCACTCCCCTTGTCTGCCCACAGAACACTCCTGAAGTTCCCTCTTAATCTCACCTGAAGATTTGGAAAGATGAGCTCTCCATCCTGCGTCGGGCGCAGGGGCGCGGAGACGACCAGTTACTTCACTGGCGTGGAGGAATTGGTGAGTTCCAGTATTGACTCTAAGTCCAATTGTTCGTAAGAGTTCAAAAGTCTGATCTTCACTCTGCCAGATTCCTTGCAGGTTGCGGATTTAAACCACCAGAAGAGTTCCAAGTGGCAATTGGTAAGATCCTGGTAAGTCTATTGTGGTCCTCCCCTTTGGGGCCGGGTACAGCGATGATGCAGAATTAACTGCGCCGACCCGAAATGAGGCGAGTACCCCCCTGTGGTAAATCAGGTAAGTCTTTGGGGTTAGGTTGTATTGTCATTGTTTTTTCCCCTTAGGGGCCGGGGTGCGGCGGTGATGCGGAATTGACTGCGCCGACCCGAGTTGAGGCGAGTACCCCCCTTTGGTAAATCAGGTAAGTCTTTGGGGGTGGTTTATATTGCCCTTGCTCACCTATCTATTCTTGTCTCCCCCAGGTGTTGAAGAATGGCTTGGAGATGCTGGATTCGCGATGGAGTAAAGGAATGCAGCCTTGGTTGGCGAGTTCAGCGCGGCTCTGCGAGGTGCGTGGCAATGCACCTGAGAAGGCTTCTCTCTTCCAGATCGACGATGTGCTGGATCAAGGATTCAGGTAAGGGTTTTGTTCTGACCTCTTCTTCTCCTTTTCTTGTTTCAGGTGTTCCAGGGCTGAAGCGGGCGTGGCTGAAGACTGGAGCTGCTGAAGACACGGTGAGCGTTACGCTGCAGCAAGCAGAATAACGCGAAGCACGTGTGGCTGTCCGGGTGTGGCTTAAATAGCCTTGGATGAAGTCCCAGGTAAGTATTCTTCCACAGCCCCACCCAAGAGGAAAGGAGTCCCTGAGGTAAAGTAGTCCCTTTAAGCCTCATTTGGCTTGTGGCTTCGTGCAGCATGGTCTGCATCAGGTAGGTATGCAGCAAGGTCTTCAACAGGTAAGATTTCTGTAATGAGCCCGGCGCCCATGGCGCCAGGACTGACTTTATTCTTATGAGCCTGGAGCCACAGGCGCCAGGACTGTAGCCAAAGAGCCCCTAACTAGAGTTTTTGGGCATGCTTCAAGTGTCATGATGCCTGCTTTCGGGGGTTGCTGGGCCTGGTCTGGCTTTCCGGGGGCAGGCATCGAGACAATAGACCTATCACTACAGTCCCATTTCTTCTAAAAAATCATCAATATAACAGCCTACCTGCAGATTCAAGAGCACCTAGCAACCAACAACAAATCAGGCTTCAGGCCAAGGCACAGTACCGAAACAGCTCTAATTGACTTAAAGACGCAAATTGCGGAGTTAAAAGACAAACTTGCCCTCCTCATCCTCCTCGACCTGTTGGCGGCGTTTGACTTAGTAGATCATAAAATTCTCTGCTCACACTTATCTTCTGCAGCACTCTTTTCCAATAAAGCCACCACGTGGATCTAGTTCTTCCTCAACAATAGATCGATGAGTCTCCCCCCCCCAAATCAGCATCGGCTGACCCCGCACCAGTCCTGTGCAGTGTCCCCCAAGGATCTTGCATAACCCTCACCCTCTACAATATATTTACAAAGCCTCTGTTCGATGACTTGGACCATCTGGGTGTCACCTACACGAATTACGCAGATGACACCCAGATACTCTTACCTGTCACCGGAGACTATGTCAAGGACGCCAAATGACTTAACAACATTTGTAGCTTGGATGGCGTAACACAGACTTTGTCTCAAAGATGAGAAGACAGAGCTTCTCCTCTTATCGATGGCAACTCTATCAAGGTGTCCAAAGATGTGAAAATGCTTGGCATCTACATCGACTCCTCGCTAAACCTATCAAGACAGGTCAACGAATCAGCCTCCTCTACAGCTTACACTTGCAAGTTAATTTCCGCCTGCAGACTGTATCTTTCTACACCCAACTGCATTTCCATAGCTAGAGCGCTAGTACTCTCCAAGCTAGATTACTATAACGCTCTCTACCTTAGAACTAGAGTCAACAAAACCTGAGAAAGTTTCCAGTTCTACAACATTATTGCAGCTCAGAATATTCTGAGATCGCAACATAGATCTGAGATTAGACGTAACCTGAACTGGCTATCGGTTGTTGGGTGTCTTGACCCAAGTTCAAGTTATTATGCTGCAACATTTGGTGCTGTGGGCTTAGAAAATCCAAATGGTGGAAAAGCCCACATTTGCGCCAGAATCCAGGAGAACCGCGCAGTTTTGCGCACACCAAAATGGTCCCCTGACCTGCCACCCACCAGTGCAAAGAAAGATGGTTCTGTTTAAAATCTGTTTTATTAATGTCAAAAACTGCTAAGATCATGGGCCCAGAACCACCAAACAAAAATCCAACTCAGGTTGAGTGTTTTACTTTACTCTACTGCAGATCCACATCAATGACATGTTAAGCAAGGATCATATACTATCACGTAAAATCCTCTCTTTTTGAAATGTATTAATTCAAGACAGCTGTCAAAAATAGGTGCAGTACCGGCATTGTACACTGACCGGTGATGGCGCTCTATAAATCCTGACAGGAGAGCTGTCTTGCAGAACTGTGCAGTGAACAGAAGGGGGTCTTATGTAATTAAAAGTTCAATTCTGGAGAAAGGAGAGGCCTGTGATCTCTGACTCACCAAGCTTCTGGGGGCGGGCTAGACTGGATTGTGGATTCATATTGCAGCAAATATATGTTTAAGTTAAATGCTTCTGAAATATTGTATTAAGCGTACAAAAATTTACAATTTGGAGATCCTTAATCTGAGAAATGTACCCACAATTTGAGACCAGACTCAACTCTGTACCATGTTCTGAGGCAAAACCCCATGAATTATGGAGATTGCAGACACAGAGTTTATGGTAGAAAAATGAAAATTTACTGGAATGTGTAGAGAGGCGGTGTACATCTGTGTAACTTTTGGTAAAAATCCAATAATGGTAAACAAACCAAAAAACAAAAAATGTTGGCATTTTTTAACCCTAGCTCTTAGGAAGATCAGGGTTAGACAAGAATATACCTTGAGCAATCCGTCATGCAATTTAGGTAATATTAACAAGTGGGGTATATTGCAAATGTGGGTTTTATGAAAAAGAAGATATGTTGCACGAACACAAAGGGGCGTTTCTTCAATAGATCAAATCATGAGAGGGTTGGGCATGCAGAATGAGCGGACCCACCCACCCACTTTCAAAAGACGTAAAAAGAGCAACTGAAAGCCAGACAGGGACATTCACTTCCCACTTCAAGCTAATTTTTTGCGGAGCACTTTGCCAGAAGACACCAGATCCAGCACTTAGACTTCAAATCCAGACAGAGACCAGAACTAAGAACTCAGACTCCAGAACTTAAAGCAAAGGCCTAACCCACAAGCTGAGTTCTCTTCAGCAGGCCTCAAAAGCCTTTGCGGGCTGCGCGGTTTGCTGCTTGCTAAGAATCCTGTGTATCCAGAACCGTCAGATCCAATTCAAGAGACCAGACACCAGACCGCTCTGCAGTGCCAAGAACCTTTGCCAGAACCAGAGACCAGACCCAGACCAGATCGCTGTGAGCAGAACCGGTACTAAAGACCGTCCGCGGCGAGAGAACCAGCCAACCTGACCAGACCCTGATGGCCTATTTCAAATGTATAGTGTGAGTACTCAGCTAGAACTGTGCCAGAACCAACCTCTTATTTAAAATAATCTGATTCAAAACATTTGAACCTGTCCAGAATTGCATCATAGGAATCATGTGTTCATTCTGTCATTTCAAAGCTGTAAAAGTGTCATTTTTTCATTCTGAAGTTTACTTTCATTTCGAAAACAAATTCGTCCGTATCTCTGGAACCGCGTGCGCTAGAACGAGATTTAACTCATTTTAAAGCTAAGATTCTAAGCTTTCCAACAAGCCTAAAACTACTCAGAGTTTTTCCGTAATCGCACTCGACGCACTCGAAAAAAGTGCCGCGATTTGGTCCAATTAGCTCCTGTCAAAATAGCCGCTTTTGCTAGAACTGCTAAAATTCGTTTTCAACCTGCTAATCCCTCATTGAGCATCGCGAGTGTGACTTGAACTAATCTTAAATAGCTATCACCTACCCTGAACCTCCTACAGGGTTAAAAGCATTTTTAGCATATTTTACTTCATTGCCACCACATTTAAAAGGATTTGCCCGCTTTAAAATCATACCTGTTTTCCTCTAAGCTCGCTGGGGGGCACTGGAACTTTGTATTGCATTTAGTTTGTATTCCTGAAAATTGTGTGCTCTCCTTCAATCCCCTTATATTGCATAGGGGGGGGGGGGAGTGAATTGCCACAAGGGGAAAAGTGAACATATCTCTTGTGAAACCCTATCAGTTTATTTCTGTACTGAATTATTTCCATCATTGTTTTTCCTTGAAACCATAAAAGCATTCTCAGTTACCTTTTCCTTCCTATACCAACTCCTAAGTAATTAAATAAGCGTATAATTGTAATATTATCCATTGTTGATCACGGTTATATTCTTAAGTGTGATGTCAAATATTAATTTATTATAAAAGTGTGATATATATATATATATATATATATATATATATATATATATATACATATAGTTTAATTTTTCCAATACATCTTTTAAATTGCAAAACAAAACTACTTCTTGGCTCAGTGAGGTCAGGGGGATTCAAAGAGGGGCGTTATATAAGGGTTTATCATCCAGAGTATAACTTGTCACAAAAATATATAAATAATGGCTTCCCTTGGGTGTCCCAGACGAGGCACTGACTTAGTGCGATTGCTGAACTGACGTCACTTAACAGATTGGGGGCTCGAGCCGGGGATTCTGGATTAGATCTATCACTTGTGCAGATTAATACGGTGTGCTAACTGACAGGATACATAATCCTGCTGGATCACCACGCCGTGTTACACTGTAAAAACACCCCTCAAAGGAACGCTCTAAGGAAACGGTCTGTTTTCCAAAATAAAATACAAACTTCTGTAAGTCAGAAAGGAAATCAATTTCCAGAATGACGACCTTGGTAGATATCAAGATAGCCAGAGAACACTTCTTACATAAGCTATTTGTGAGAGGTGAGTGGGCTCATCAGGACCAGGCGGTCTGGTTGCAGGCAATCGCACCCCAGATCACTGAAACTGGGTCAGATATATGGAGAGCTCAGGGTCCCTTACATGTGGCCCTGAGTGACCTATATATGGCCCCAAAGGCCAAGGATGAGCACAACAAGATTGCCAGGGTAGCGGCATATGGGATACATTACTCACCGTAATCGTATTTCTGATGCTTGTATCTGCTTAGATTCACATGCTGTGCATAGGCCGACATCTAGTGGAGGCTGCGGAGTATTACAGTTTGTTTTTCGAAACTCGAAAATGGGTGTCGACACAGGGCGTGCCAGTAATACCCCTACCCCCCCCCCCGGCATCAGGATCAAGGCCCTCAGCTCCGGGAGCAGGCATCCAGACATTTGTTTAAACCTCAGCAGCCCCGGCTAGGGGCCGTCTGGGTTTAGTCCTGGCACCTTAGGCGCCAGGCTCATCATAGAAATCAGTCCTGGCGCCATAGGCGCCAGGCTCATAGACTTTACTTACCTGATGCAGATCATGCTGCAAAAGAGTCCAACCCTACATGAGGCCTGGATGGGACTATTTTTTACTCAGCCGTGGCTCTATGGAACTTCTTACTTGGAACTACTTTGGAGGCTATTTAAACCACACCCGAACAGCAGCACATGCTTCGCGTTATTCTGCATCCAGCAGCGTGACGCTCACCGTGCCTACAGCCAGCATCCAGTCTTCTGCCACGCCCGCCTCGAATCCGGAGCTCCTAGAATAAAGAAGAAGAAAAGGACAAGGTTAGAAAACAAACTTATTTCAAATTCCTCACCTAATTCCGGAACCATTTCATCTCTGGACCTGGAAAGTACATCAGTCATGCACGCGTCGCTTCGCCAGCTCCAGCACGGCGCCATACTCACCAGTTCTCACAGCATCTTTCGATCCGGCACTGTCTCCATCATTTCTTCGCCGTAATCCAGCACCTAGGGGACACAAGAAAAAACAAGGTGAGCCAAGGGAATCAACAAATACAACCTCTTACCACCATAGACTTACCACCGGCGGTATTATTCCATAACTCTCCACATTTTCATATGCCGCATCTGTAAAGAGGGAGAAAAACACGTTAACGCATGCAAGAGTTACCGGACAGCGTTGGGTAACACAGACCCTTACCTGAATGCCAGCAGCAGCTACGAGACCTTCTTCTCACGAACTGAGTTGCAACTTAAGGAAGGAAGGGGACAAGAGTGAACATCGGGCACTTTGAACTTGATACTTACAAATCCCGTCAGGGACTTCAGAGTCAATACTTACCGGAACTATCCCAACGCCTTCAAACCAGTGAAATAACTGGTATCTACGCGCCCCTGCAAGACACGCAGGATGGAGAGCTCATCTTTTACGAACATAAGGTGAGGTTACTAAGGGGATTTCGGAGGCGATTAGTGGGGGAGAGCGAGAACAGTTGGAAGGCCATCACTAAAACCCACAGGTGGTTAATCCCTGTCTCCACTTGCAGGAAAATACTTCTAAGGGTCCAGCAGACAAGACTAGGCGGGCCAGTCCAGACAGTCATCTCTGCACTACGCATCACGTTGAAGGAGACCGCAGCTGTCCGGGTCCGATCGACACCCCTGTGGGGTCCAGGTGAGCGTAACAGTTTGATCAAGAACGCCAGAAAGCTGGTGCCTTTCAAAGGCAGAGGGACAACCTGGCGGCACAGATGCAGGCTCTTAGTCAAGAAAGGGACACCTTAGGCCAGGAAGTCTGCCAATTAAAAGAAAAAAATGAAGAAAATCACTTGGCCCTCCAAGGACTGGGTGACCTCCAAAAAGAGCATCAGAACTTGTTAAAGCACACCAGGAGGGTGGAAGGAACAGGACAGTAGGGATGGGACTCAGGAGCTAACCCTCCTGCAGCAAAGACTGGCCCAGTATTCCAGGACCAACCAGGAGGCGCAGAGAGAAAATGAGGCTCTCTGTCAGCACAATGATAGGCTCCAGCAACAGGTAGCCATGCAGGAGAGACTGATAGAGTCTAGTAAGGCCTTAACTGAGGAACAGAAAGCGCAGGCTCTTGCATTGCAACAGGGAGCAGCGGCTGACAGAAATGAAGTTCGCTGGGAAAGGGAAACACCTGAGCATAACCTCGGGAGCCCTAGTACCAGAGGCCTTCATCTCTCCCAGTCCTTGGACTCTGCCACCCCCATGTCCCCTGGCGCAAATGAGCACAGGGCCACAGGGATGGCCGATTACTATCCAGCCCAAAGTATGGGGCTCATAGGCCAGTACCACCCAGGAATGGATGGGCGGGCATCCGGGTATGGGCACCCAAGTACAGTGCAATTTAGTGGGGAACCCCAGGAGAGTAGGCCCACTAAGGGCATCCTGAAAACCTCTGCCCAGTTAGGTCAGTGGGGGGGGAGGGGTACCCATCAAATCCTGGCAGCAAGGAGGAATCTGAGGACTCCTCTGAAAGTCACAGGACACAGGAGACCAGGTCCCCACAATCTGCCAGCCATTCCCAGGCTCGCAGAATCTGGGAAAACCTGGAAGATCAGACGGGCACCTATGGGAGCAGTGCTTCTGAGTCAGAGGATGAATGGACCAGCGTTACCCGAACCAAAAAGGCCAAAAAGGGCGTTGCCTAAGGACCCCTTAAAACAGATTAAGGCAATAAGGAGTGTCATCACCCCTTATCACAAGAATGCCAAGTATTCTGTTTGGGAACACTTGGAGCTTTACGAGCAAACGATGGACACTTTCCATTTGAAAGACAGCAGTAGCTGCATTCAGTATGTAAAATGGACATTCTCCCCAGAATACTCCAGTTTCTTTGCGGGGCTGGAGGACCAAAATCATTCAAGATGGTCCACCTACAGGGCAGCCATCGTGAAACCTTTTTCTGTTCACAGAAATCCCCAAGAGGCTCGCAAGGCACCCTACAATTTGCAATGTGGGGAGGATCAGGCCCCACAAGAATTTGTGCAGGAGTTAAAGCGTGCTTTTGCGCAGACTACAAAAAGGGTACGCACGGACAGTAAAGAATTTGTTAATACGTTTTTCCATGCCTTACCCAAATACATAATGACCCAGCTCGCAAGAGATTTTCACGAGAAAAGATCTTTAGACTGGGTCATTGAGCAAGCCACCCGCATCTATGAGGTGCAGAAACCGGTGGAACATGAGAATCAGCCCAAAAACCCCAAACCCAACAGCACCCCTGCTGCTGCCAGGTTGGCAGAGGTAAAGGTTGCCCCCGTTTTAGATTTGGAGATGGGGGGGGGACCTAAAAACCTGCTGGCACCAAATAATTCTAAGCCCAGAAGGCCCTCGGGCCACTCACAGACAGGGAGTCAAGGAGGTAGTCCCACAAATGGGGTCCATCGCTCCCCTGACTATGTAAGTCCCCGCTATAAGGGAAACAGTCCAATCATGGGTTATGAGTGGACTCCTCCGGCCCAAGGGGGGGATCCAACCAAGCGCCCCCGTTTTAGATTTGGAGATGGGGGGGGACCTAAAAACCTGCTGGCACCAAATAATTCTAAGCCCAGAAGGCCCTCGGGCCACTCACCGACAGGGAGTCAAGGAGGTAGTCCCACAAATGGGGTCCATCGCTCCCCTGACTATGTAAGTCCCCGCTATAAGGGAAACAGTCCAATCATGGGTTATGAGTGGACTCCTCCGGCCCAAGGGGGGGATCCAACCAAGCGCCCAACCCAGGGAACTTCCCTCCGCACTTCCCCCAGGAGGGCAGAAATTCACCAAATCCTGGGCAGAACTTGTTCCCCAGGTATCCACCCAACTTCCAGCCCCAAAATCATCCATCCTTCTTCCCCCAATTCCCTGAGCCCAGACAACCGAATCCGGGAGAGGGGAGGCCACGGGTGGAGGGGTACCCAAATCTTCCCAACCCGGGGTACTACCAGAGAAGGGATAGCTACCCTTCCCAGGATCAGCCCAGGGGAGAAAATGGAACCCCATATCAGCCTGAGCGGGTTTCACAGTTAGAGCGCCAGGTCCAAAATATGGCACGGGATCTGGGTCACATACTGAGGGCTGAACAGCCCCCTCAGATGAGCATGCCACCGCAGAATGCCCCAAACTCTGGGCCTGGTGCTCCAGAACAATGACGGGGGCAGCACCCCGATAACCCACCAGTTCCCAAGGAGGAGGCACAAGGGGAAGGGGGGTGTAAAGCCTTGGAGGAAGCTTCCTTCCCCACTTGTAAACAGCCCCTGGAAATCCAGGAACCAGAAACAAAATCTCCTACCCCTGAAAGTCTGCCACCCAAGGAGCAGAGAGGAGGTAGGAGAAACAAAGGACCCAAACGGACCCATTTTGTGGAGGAGGTACAGGTCTTCCAATTTGAGGGAGAGGGATCCTCCGACGATCCTGGGAAAAGGATCTTGTCCTTCAGAGATGGGGGAACTCCTCCCAAGGAAAAATGGGTCCCAATGGATTCCAACCCAGACTGGGTAGATGTGGGGATGGAGCTGTCGCCGCCCATCATTCTATCCCAGGACCAACAATACCGAAAACCCCTGGTTCAAACCTAACCTGGTGATTGCCTCCAAAAAGGGGGGGGGCCCAGATCCGGAACCAGGGGAACCCAAAACCATATCCAGTTGCCAACTTTTTCTTTCACATTCCCGAGACTCTCCACAGAATTTTGCCCAAATCTCTTCTCTCTCTCAATGTCCAAAACCATAAAATTAGCCCCCCAGTTGTCCAGAAATGTGCATTATCTGTGCCCCCTTACAGAGAAGGAGGGAAGATACTATGCCCCAGTTCAAGTACAGGGGCAGGGTACAATTTTGGCACTGGTGGACACTGGATCCCAAGCTACCCTTCTGTCCAAAAGGGCCTTTGATGAACTAAATGCAGGAAGGGGGGGGGGAATTACCCAATTCCTCTCACCTCTCTTCCTGGACAACTTCAGAACTTTGACGGGAAGGAAATTCCCGGCGAGAGACTGCAGATTTGGACATCAAAATTGGGCAACACAAGGTGAAACACCCGGTCATAGTAGTGACTCAAGAGGGCACCCCTTGTTTACTAGGGAATGGCCTCCTGAGAAGGTTGTCACCTCTAATAGATTGCGTAAACAAGGTCCTCTGGACCCAGACTAGCCGACCAATAAAATTAAAACAGAGTGTCAACCATGTTAGTTTAAACGGCACCTGCCACATGGTTGAACAAAAATCTGACCAAGTAGAATTCCACTTCCAGAACAACCAAATTCCAGACGTGACAGTAATAACAGTAGGACAACTGACTGGTGATTGGGGGGGGTCCTCTCTATTTCTGAAAATCAACCTTCCCTCCAGTTGAAGGTGGTATTCCACACTGGAAGGACATACTCTGAAATTGTTTACTAATCCACAATCAGAAACTCCCACTCCTACAGTCCAGAAAGAGGTGAAATCAGCTCAGAGCCTGGCTGATGCTCAGCAAATTGGTGAGCAGTTGTTCATCCCTGTTCAGTTAAGTGATGGGAAGGACTCTGTTCTCGCCCAAGTGTGTGTGAACAACAGTAAGAGCTTCATCAGCAAAACCATGTTCCCCCAACTCCCAAAAGATCCAGCCATTCCCACATTCAAACTGATAGACAAAATGGGAAATGGATCTGGAAACACCCAATTCGAAACATCTCCTGCCAAGCAGGTGTATGCTCAAAATCTCCATTGGCAACAAGAGCATTGTCCATAATTGTTGGGTCGTGCGAGACGTCACCACCGCCTTTTACTTAGGCAGTGATATTCTCAATCGCATTGCCATTAGTTTGGACCTAATAAACTTCAAAGCTTGGTCCCGATTAGCGGATAATCCCATGGGCTTTGATGATCCAGAAAAAGCATTTAGGTCAGCTCAATTGCTACCTTATGCAGTCAAAATTCAGGTTAAAGAGGAAGTCACCATCCCAGAAAGGACCCGACAATTCTCCCTGGAAGTGAAAGAAAAGAGGACAAAAATTGAAAAACCCTGATGCTTATATTCATCTAAATGTTTCTCTCCAACAGCAGGGGTTGGGGGTAAACCCAACACCATTAGTCAACATAGAACATGACACCATTCCAATAGAGGTGGATAAGAGCGACTTAAAGAGTATTACTCTAGCCGCAGGCACCATTATTGGAATGGCAGTTGATGACCGACATTTCTCCATTGATTTAGGAAATGAACTGTTAGGACCAATCCCCAAGGACTGTTTTCACAGTGACAGTGATGACAATACAACACCAGACAGGATCTTTACCCGGCATGGGGGGGGGAACTTCCTGGTGTACACTTCCTGCCCTTATGGTAAGGAAGATGTGACTTGTGACTTCAGGAGGGATGAGGTGATTTTCCAGGTCCATGAGGGCCGCCTTTCCCACCTGAAGCCTCCAGTCCAAATCAGCACTCTGACCAGGGACTTCTCCACCCAGCTGGAGGAGGCCGCCGAGAAAGCAAAACCAGAAGTCTTTCCAGGCTTCAGGCAGATGGTGGAAGAGAGATTCAACCTAGCTGATGCCTGTGCGACTCTGGAACAGAAGCAAAAGTTGAAACAAGTTTTCTTGGATTTCCAAGATCTCTTTGCAGTAGACTCATAGGACTGTGGACGCACTGACATCCACACAACAATTCCCACAGACCCTGGCATGACTCCAGTGTTTGAAGCAATATTGCTTGCCTCTCGCATCCATGGAGTCCCTCACTGAAATAATTAAGAACCTTGAGTCCCGGGGAATAACCCGTCCAGTCCACAGCACCTTCAACAATCCGGTGCTGGGAATATTGAAGCCAAACGGCCAGTGGAGACTCTGCGCCGACCTTAGGGAGCTCAACAAACAGGTCAATACTTCCCGATGGCCTCTGCCCTACATTGACCAAGGGCTGGCCCAGATTCAGGGGTCACAGGTATTCACTGCAATAGACCTGACCAATGGATACTGGACCGTGCCTGTCAGTAGAGAGGACCAATACAAACTGGCTTTTACCTTTGGGGGCCAGCAGTACACATGGACCCGGATTCCCTTCGGATACCTCAACTCTGGCAATGAATTCAACATTTTCCTACATAAGGCCATGCCCGACCTGGGTGCGAGGGTTGACCTGGCTTATGTAGATGGTGTCCTCATCAAAAGTTCAACTGTGGAGGAACATATAGCGGAGATCCGTTATGTTCTGACCCAGTTGAGGGCCGCCGGAGCAAAACTTTCCTTTCAGAAAGCACAGTGGGGTAGAACCCATGTTAATTTCTTGGGGCATGAGATTACTCTGCAGGGTCTCTGTCCCCAAGAAAAGAAAGTGGAAGCACTTCAGGAAATGAAGGACCCCACAACTCTGCGGGAACTAAGGAGCCTCCTTGGACTGACTAATTACAGCAGAAAGTTCATTGAGGACTACGCAGAGATCACTAGACTCCCGATTCATCTCCTGAAGGGGTGGGGGGGTCAAGTGGGAATGGGGTCCAGAACAAGCCGAGGCAGTAAGACAACTCAAAAGAAGCCTCTCACAAGCGCCTTGCCTAGCTTACCCTGTCAGAAACAAGGAGTTCTTCCTGGAGACAGGGTTCTCTAATACGTGCTTGACGGCAGTATTATACCAAAAGCATGACAAGGTCAATAAAGTAATCTCCTATGCGAGCAAAACTTTATCCTCTGTGGAGGAAAAATTCAACGATTGTGAGAAGGCACTCCTGGCAACGGTGTGGGCATTGAAGAATTACCGCCCGTTTATCCAGGGGGAACACATCATAGTGGAGACTCCACACCAGCCTCTGCAATATCTCCAAAGTGACAGAATCCGGCCGGAAATGTGAGTAATTCCCGAATTACTTCCTGGATTCTGTCAATGCAAGGCTTTCCTGTGGAGGTCAGATATGACCAAAACAAGAAGAGCCCCTCGCGCAAGGTCTGGCTGACTTGCAGGACTGTGCCAGAGAAAACTGTCTGGAGGATGAACGTCTAAAAATCAAGGACAACATGGAGGCATACCTTAATTCCCCACACAAAGTCTTTGAAGACAAGTGTGAGGGAATGCCCACTGTCTATGTGGATGGATTCTCTTACCATGTTGACAACAACGGGGAGAAAGAACTGGTGGCCGGCGTAGGGAATGCATAGGTGAATGAGTCCCCAGAACCCTCCGCTGGGTACAAAATTGGTCCCCAAAGTAGTCAGGTGGCAGAGTTGATGGCTGTGCATCAAGCCATCCTCACTGCTGTCCAACATCAACTCCACAAACTGGTCATAATCACAGATTCAGATTATGTACAGAACAGGTTTGTGGAGCATCTGGTTAATTGGAAAACCAGAGGCATGTTATGTGCTAAGAACAAACCCTTGAAACATGGGAAGTCAATTCAAAACATTGATGATCTGGTCACCTCGAACGGGAAGACCATCTACTGGAAAAAGATCAAGGGCCATTCCAAAGTAGAGGGACCAGACAAAACTGGGAATGACTTAGCTCATCAGCTGGCCAAAACCGGGGCCATCCAAGGGAGTCCAAGATATTGAGTCCCTGTTGGCGGAAATCCAGGTCACTGCTATCACTAGGTCACAATGATCTTTCAACTGCACAATGGAGTAAGGAGACCCCAGATGCTGTTTTGATCACGGCTCAGAAGGGGGATCCAATAATTGGTAGGTTTTACCAACACATTGAGGACCCTGAGAACTTTCCCCCGACTTATACCGATTACATTGGGAAAGAGGACCTCAGAGTGTTGATGAAATGTCCAAAAATGTTCCGAATCAAAGACGGTTTGTTGGTAAGGAAATCCCAAGCTGGCCATGATCAGTGGGTGGTCCTTACCTCATTCCGAAGCCTGATAAGTCACGCCCATGATGCGTCCACCGCCGGTCATAGGGGGTTTCATACAACACTTGAGAGGTTGCTTACTGGCCACACGTGGGGCAGGACCTCGACCAATACTTGAAGGGGTGTCTTGTGTGTGCACAATTTCAGCCAACATCCCTCACACACCGTGCGCCTCTCCAAAAGAGGGGGATGACACTGCCATGGTCAGATTTGCAAATCGACTTCATAGGTCCCGTGATTCACTCCTCTAGGGGGAATAAGTACATGTTGACGGTGACATGCTTATTTACCAAATGGGTGGAATGTCTCCCGGCCCCAAACTGCAAGGCAGAAACAGCAGCTGCCCTGATGATCAACCACATCTTTTCGCATTTTGGTCTAGCCCAAAGGATTGAGTCAGACAGAGGTAGCCATTTTACCAGCGAAGTAATGACTAAGATGTGGGAGATACGGGGGGGTTAAAAGGAAGCTACATATTGCTTACCAGCCAGCTTCTTCTGGTGCAGTGGAGAGATACAACAGCACCATTGTGAGCATATTAAAAAAGTTTGTGGCAGATTCTGGGCCAAGTTGGGATATCCGATTACCTCTGGTCCTAATGGCCATCAGATCTACCCCTTCATCTGCAACTAAAATGTCACCATTTGAGCCGATGACTGGCCGCAAGATGGCGCTTCCCCAGCATTTGCTCTACAGGACCCAAGAGCAGACATTGATAAATGCCTCCACAACACATGAGTATGTGGAGAATTTAAGGAAACACCTTCAACATGCTTTTGCCTATGCTCAGCGGAATCTAGAAAGATCAGCTGATAGCATGAAGACCCATTACGATTTGAAAACCACCCTGAAAGAGTAAAATGTAGGAGACCGGATTTATCTATACAATTTCCAAAGAAACCAGGCCAAACAGCGAAAATGTTTGCCTACATGGAAGGGACCTTTTGAAATTATAGACAAGATCTCCCCAGTTGCCTACAAGATCCGCATCCCCAAAGGTAGTTTGGCAGAAGGGGAAGACAAGTGGGTCCATATAAATCAGTTAAAGTGTTGCCATCCCAGGCACACTATGCAGCAACTGGAGGAGTCCTCTGTAATACCAGAGGGGGCTGCTACAGAGAAATTCAGTTCCAACCCTAAAATATCCCATATCTAGTCTAAAATATTTTGATACTTGAATAATTCTTGATTATATCTTGTTTTAAAAAAAATAAGAATGTAAATGTCTATTGATTTATAAAATATATATGCCGCCCCACTATATCAATAGTGGGGGAGAAATGTCTACGAATAGGTATTGCCGCTTTGCTTTGTCATCCTAGGAGAAAGAAAACCTGGAGACTGACCACGGAAGACAACCTGAGGACTGGGAGCAAGATCCGAGGGGAGCGGGGTACCGCCCAATACTCCCATCAGGACCGGCGAGGAGAACCGATCGATCCACCCTGATGGAGGAAAAGATGCTGAACTTTGTCATCTGCGGAATCGGAAGAAGATGATGTGGACATCCCAGCGCGTGGATCAAAACCTCCTTTGCACCAGACTCCCCCTCGACTTGAAATCAAAGCGCAGTCGGGCGGGGTGGCTTGTTGGGTGTCTTGACCCACGTTCAAGTTATTATGCTGCAACATTTGGTGCTGGGGGCTTAGAAAATCCAAGATGGTGGAAAAGCCCACATTTGCGCCAGAATCCAGGATAACCGCGCAGTTTTGCGCACACCAAAATGGTCCCCTGACCTGCCACCCACCAGTGCAAAGAAAGATGGTTCTGTTTAAAATCCGTTTTATTAATGTCAAAAACTGCTATAATCATGGGCCCGGAACCTCCAAACAAAAATCCAACTCTGGTTGAGTGTTTTACTTTACTCTACTGCAGATCCACATCAATGCCATGTCAAGCAAGGATCATATACTATCAAGGAAAATCCTTTCTTTTTGAAATGTATTAATTCAAGACAGCTGTAAAAAATATGTGCAGTACCGGCATTGGACACTGACCGGCGCTGGCGCTCTATAAATCCTGACAGGAGAGCTGTCTTGTAGAACTGTGCAGTGAACAGAAGGGGGTCTTATGTAATTAAAAGTTCAAAAGACTTGCTTGTCCTGAGAACCATTAACACCCCAGAGACATACACAACAGCCCAGGATATCACGTGGCCCTGTTGATTGAGAGGGAGGAGTTTCCCCTGCAGCCTGCAGGACACAACACAATAGACCCTTTCAATTGAATGGGGTATGCCGATTTTGGGTGTGGACTGTAAACAGTCTTCTGGAGAAAGGAGAGGCCTGTGATCTCTGACTCACCAAGCTTCTGGGGGCGGGCCAGACTGGATTGTGGATTCATATTGCAGCAAATATATGTTTAAGTTAAATGCTTCTGAAATATTGTATTAAGCTTACAAACATGTACAATTTGGAGATCCTTAATCTGAGAAATGTACCCACAATTTGAGACCCGACTCAACTCTGTACCATGTTCTGAGGCAAAACCCCATGAATTATGGAGATTGCAGACACAGGGTTTATGCTAGAAAAATGAAAATGTACTGGAATATGTGTAGAGAGGCGGTGTACATCTGTGTAATTTTTGGTAAAAATCCAATATTGGTAAACCAACCAAAAAATGAAAAATGTTGGCATTTTTGAACCCTAGCTCTTAGGAAGATCAGGGTTAGGCAAGAATATACCTTGAGCAATCCGTCATACAATTTAGGTAATATTAACAAGTGTGGTATATTGCAAATGTGGGTTTTATGAAAACGAAGATATGTTGCACGGACACAAAGGGGCGTTTCTTCAATAGATTGTAAAATGATGACTCACTGACTCACTCTGACACACTATCCCTTCTCAAATCAGGTCACAGAGAATCCTTGACCTATCAAATCATGAGAGGGTTGGGCATGCAGAATGAGCCGACCCACCCACTTTCAAAAGACATGAAAAGAGCAACTGAAAGCCAGACAGGGACATTCACTTCCCACTTCAAGCTGATTTCTTGCGGAGCACTTTGCCAGAAGACACCAGATCCAGCACTTAGACTTCAAATCCAGACAGAGACCAGAACTTAGAACTCATACTCCAGAACTTAAAGCAGAGGCCTAACCCACAAGCCGAGTTCTCTTCAGCAGGCTTCAAAATCCTTTGCAAACTATTCAACCGCCGGGCTGCACGGTTTGCTGCTTGCTAAGAATCCTGTGTATCCAGAACCATCAGATCCAATTCAAGAGACCAGACCGCTCTGCAGTGCCAAGAACTTTTGCCAGAACCAGAGATCAGACCCAGACCAGATCGCTGTGAGCAGAACCGGTACTAAAGACTGTCTGTGGCGAGAGAACCAGCCAACCTAGCCAGACCCTGGCGGCCTAATTCAAATTT
This sequence comes from Ambystoma mexicanum, assembly GCF_040938575.1. NCBI lineage: Eukaryota > Metazoa > Chordata > Amphibia > Caudata > Ambystomatidae > Ambystoma > Ambystoma mexicanum. The sequence continues at coordinate 852,224,025 of NC_090930.1, forward strand.
ATAGTGCGAGTACTCAGCTAGAACTGTGCCAGAACCAATCTCTTGGTTTAAAATAATCTGATTCAAAACATTCAAACCTGTCCAGAACTGCATCATAGGAATCGTGTGTCCATTCTGTCATTTCAAAGCTGTAAAAGTGTAGTTTTGTCATTCTGAAGTTTACTTTCATTTCGAAAACTACCTCCACAAATTCGTCCGTATCTCTGGGACCACGTGTGCTAGAAACGAGATTTAACTCATTTTAAATCTCAGATTCTATGCTTTCGAACAAGCCTAAAACTTTCTAGTCATTAGAGTTTTTCCATAATCGCGCTCGACGCACTCGAAAAAAGTGCCGCGATTTGGTCCAATTAGCTCCTGTCAAAAAAGCTGCTTTTGCTTGAACTGCTAAAATTCGTTTTCAACCTGCTAATCCCTCATTGAGCATCGCGAGTGTGACTTGAACTAATCTTAAATAGCTATCACCTACCCTGAACCTCCTACAGGGAATTTCGCGCCTTGAAACACTTGTGTATAGGCGCGTTACAAATATCATATCATATCATATCATAAAAGCATTTTTAGCATATTTTACTTCATTGCCACCACATTTAAAAGGATGTGCCCGCTTTAAAATCATACCCGTTTTCCTCTAAGCTCGCTGGGGGGAACAGGAACTTTGTATTGCATTTTGTTTGTATTACTGAAAATTGTGTGCTCTCCTTCCATCTCCTTATATTGCATAGGGGGGGGGGGAGTGAATTGCCACAAGGGGAAAAGTGAACATATTATCTCTTGTGAAACCCTATCAGTTTATTTCTGTACTGAATTCTTTCCTTCATCGTTTTTCCTTGAAACCATAAAAGCATTCTCAGTTACCTTTTGCTTCCTATACCAACTCCTAAGTAATTAAATAAGCGTACAATTGTAATATTATCCATTGTTGATCACTGTTATATTCTTAAGTGTGATATCAAATATTAATTTATTATAAAAGTGTGATATACATATATTGTTTAATTTTTCCAATAAATCTTTTAAATTGCAAAACAAACCTACTTCTTGGCTCAGTGAGGTCAGGGGGATTCAAAGAGGGGCGCTATATTAGGGTTTATCATCCAGAGTATAACCTGTCATAAAAATATATAAATAAGGGCTTCCCTTGGGCGTCCCAGACGAGACACTGATTTAGTGGGATTGCTGAATTGAAGTCACTTAACACAGTCAAACAAAGCATCGCCTTCAAAACCCTCTCTCTCACAAAAGTCTTGCCAATCTAGCACCCAGATACCGGACCACGAACTTCACACGTAAAATCTCAAATCTGAGAGCAGCAAAAGTGCATTGCCTCAAAGTTCCCTATTTTAAGCTACGTAAGGCTGAGGGAGTAGTTTCCCTGTCCTCGCGGCCAAGTTATGGAACACTCTACCACTACCACTAACTACTGATCTTACCTACCACCCATTTAGGAGAAATGCCAAATCCTGGCTCCTTGACCAAGAATCCTAGAGACCACATGCCCTATGCTCAGATTGTAACTCGTGTAAATTTGTTCCATCTCGGATATATATTTATACTGTAATGCACAAGAACTGAACTATGTTATCTATGCAAATTTCCTGCTTCTCCCACACACTGTACTCCTTGCAATCTGTACAAAATGTACTCCTGTAATTATGTAAAATTCTGTACATTTCTGCTCCCTTTGCCCACTCAAATGTACCTTCTGCAATCAATGCTAACTGTATGCATATCACTGTACCTTCTGTAACATTCTATGCAAACAAATGCGCCCAGATGCCTATGGGCTTGGAGCGCCATACAAATAAACTAAACTAAATACCAAGTCAGTGCTCACTAGAATAATATTGAATGACCGGTCTAGCAGGAAAAAATGAATATGGAAAAGAAAAGGAACAACATTACCAATTGTATTTTAAAACAATCGTTACAATCAATCTTCCAGAACAATATGGTAATTGAACCTGTCCATGAAACAATGTCAAGGCCTCCCTGCATTGAAGTTCTCAGAGAGACAGTACTGCAAATATATCCTAAAGACAAAACTCGCATTTGACACTGGAAAAAGAAAGGGACTTCAATTTGAGGGGGCCTTTTAAATATTTATCTCGATCACACCAACAATATACAGTACTTCTTGTTGATATTTATAATAATGCCCGACATCCGATGAACTCAGACACAAATAAGACCCTTTGCCTCGTCAAGTTACATTGGGTTGATTTCTTATTGCCGATATGCCTACAGAGAAACTGACTGCACTCTCTTCATGCAAGATGGAACTTGAGCTTCACATGCGCAAAATAGCATGAGGTTATAATGCTCATCTGCTCTTCTCCAGACTTCATGGTCATGGGGTTGATAGTGAAATGGTGGAAGTGTTCGCCTCAAGTTGAGTGTGACTCAATTCTTACAATGCATTTTTTAACTGGTCTTTTTAACTTTATGTTGGTTTTGTTTTCACAACTGCAAATAACAAATAGGAAAACACAGAAATAAAACACAAGAAGACTGAAAGTGGTCGAAGTTTATGTATGCATCGAGATGCAATTAGCCTCATGGGTTGGATGGCTAAATGGTTATGTGCAACTGCTTGTGAGCTGTATGTAGTCCTTCCATCTATCAAATAGCATAGAATAGGCTGAAATAAACCACCCAAGGATCAAATTCTGTAGCACAGGTGTGGAGCCCCCTTATCATCCAATGCGTTTTTTTTTTTTTAATAAATGCTAATAACTAGCAGAACTGAAACCCAGGAGTCAGGCAAATACCTCTCTGCAAACAGTCATCAATTTTTTAATTTGAATTTTTGGTTGTGCAAGGGTTTGTCCAAACCAGTAATGTACGATTGAGTTAGGGCTGGACGATATATGGGATACATTAATCACCGTAATCTTATTTCTGATGTTTGTATCTGCTTAGATTCACATGCTGTGCATAGGCCGACATATAGTGGAAGCTGCAGAGTATTACAGTTTGTTTTTCGAAACTCGAAAAAGGGCGTAACAATATATTTTCAAAATTGATATAGGATGAGACAATATCGTTAACATCGAGATATTATAGGGTTGCGGTAGCTGCCCTATAGTAGGTGAGAGACTCCTATAGGAAACCCGAGTTGCTAATAACTATTGACTCGTGTGATGGATTTGGTCGAAATTCTGAAGACATCTAGGTACGTTCGGGACACCCAAAATCTGCAAATTCCTTAAAAAATCAAAAGTTAATAAAACAAAAAAAAAAAAAAGTTACGGCCTAGTCCCTATTCATTTTCTCAAAAACAAAAACAAGGTCAATATTTGCTCTATCAGACAGCCCAAACCACCGGATTGATTTGGACCATGTGCAAACAGCATGGACTTCAGTCCTCATTGTGGCTTGAGGTTATTCCGTCCAGTAGTTTTTTTAAAATATTTGATGTCGAAAAGGTTGCCCCTTTCTCCAAAATAGAAAGCTATATCTCGGGTAAATTGCCAAGAAACCGGGTGTTTATAAATAAAACTGCCACCATCTATTTATTCTCTCAATGCGTGAGATAGCCGTGGCTATTGCCGAGGATATCCGAAAATGAAATGCAGAAAAGGGTCATTTGCAGGTAAAAAAAAAAAACAGGAGTTTGCAACACAAAGCTTTTCTGTAACCTCTGCTATAGCCGCGAATAGCCAACATCTCAAAGCAAACTGTCACAGAAACTCAGTGTGTTGTGGGGGGGAATGGGAGAGTGCAGGGGAGGTGACGACGACAGCTGGGGAGTGGGGAGAGCAGGCACAGATGAGGGGGGCAGGGACATTCCCCCCCCCCCCCCCGATAACTGCAGGTATAAAGAGTACAAAATAATAACTAAGGGGATTTGTAGTTCATAGCTGTGGTTATGGAAAACAGTGAAAAAATATATAATTTATTTTTTACGAGTCCAAAAAACAAACAATGTTTCAAAGTGCCCCTTTCATTGGAATTTTGAAGAAAAATTGAAAAGATGTATATTACACACAAGTTGGTAACCAAACAACTTTATTCGGTTACTCATTCAAATAATAACAGTAGCCAACACGTGTTTTGAGCTTCGCTCTTCATCGGGGTTGTACTGTGATCTTACAACAACACAAAATGATGTACAAAATAAGCACAATATATACATAGTGAACACATGCAAACAGATTTGACAAACACATGACAAAAAAGTATTCTGCTTATTTTTTACATCATTTTTTAATGTTATTGTATGATCACAGTACAACCCGGATGAAGAGCGAAGCTTGAAACAAGTTTTGGCTATTCAGTGATCATACTGTTATTATTTGAATAACCAAATAGTCAAAAGTGTGGTTACCAACTTGTGTGCAATATATATCTTTTCGTTCTTTCTTCAAAATTCCAATGAGAGGCGCACTTTGAAACATGGTTTGTTTTTTGTAATCGTATGTTTTGGTTGGCGTGGGGGAAGCATCAACATTAGTTTCAATTGCAACTCTGGTTCATTTACCTTTTTAGGTGTTTAGCGCATGTTTAGGTTTTATTCCCAGACAGTTCTCACATATATTTTTCAAGCTAAAGTGACGTTGGGGGTGAAAAATCACTAGCCATGGCCTATGCCAGTGACATAATAGGCATCCGGGACTCCCATCTGGGCAGAAACTGGGAACGACCCTGCTTAGCTCAAAATAAAGGAAGGGGCCGGCCCCCTCTGGCCATGTTGCCTAATAAATGAGCACAAGTTACAAGACTACTTAGAGCAACATGGCCAGAGGGGGAAGGCCCCTGCCTCGCTCTGAAGCCAAGCAGGGTCAGTCCTGGTCTCTGCACGGATGGGAGACAGTCCACAGTCCTGGATGTTGTGTGTTTTCTTAGTTTTAAATATCTGATAACACACAAATAAAACATTATTTTTAAAGCATGTCCTTGAAAGAAATGCACTCCAAAGGTCAACCTGTGATGAGGCCCACAAGAAAAGTGCTTCTATCGCTGGGTAAGGAGCTGCGAATACAAGGGGAATTGCATATCCAGCTTGCACGTGCGAGGCAAACTAGAATAACCTTGTGGTATATATTACAGGGCCTGCGGTAGCGGCCCTGTCGTTATGGTTAAGCTGCTCAACCCATAGGAAGAGCACTTTTAGGCGGCTTATAATCTTTCCCACCCTGGATGAATCCTTGCAAAAGAAGTTCATGTCCCGTCATATTGATTTTGTGGAGTTTGGAGAGGTTTCGTGCAGGGGGGGCAAATTTAAAGGGGCGGGTCCCAAAATGTGCCTTTTTTCCCCATAGGCGCAATGGGGAAAAAACAATTTTTAACATTTCTAACTCGCGGAGTTGGCTCGCCGAGTTGCGAGCAGTCTACAGCAGTCCCCGATTTCCTGCATTCTTTCTACACTGCCTGCACTCGTTGCTGAGAGGAGGAGCTACTAAATCCTCCAGCACCACGCGAAGCGGCACGCAGAGTTGGCTCGCCGAGTTGCGAGCAGTCTTCAGCAGTCCCCGATTTCCTGCAGTCTTTCTACACTGCCTGCATCCATTGCTGAGAGGAGGAGCTACTAAATCCTCCAGCACCACGCAAAGCGGCACGCGGAGTTGGCTCGCCGAGTTGTGAGCAGTCTACAGCAGTCCACAGAAGCAAGGGGAGCCATGGAGCAGTCTGAAGATGTGGGCATCCCATTGCTTAATTTAATTAAAAAAAAAAAAAGACAGACAAGCCGACAAACCGGCACGCTTAGACCATCTAAAAAAATTCACCAGGCCGGGTACTCAGAACTCAGTACGCCCGAGCTGAACATTCAAACTGTCAAGGAAATAACCGCGGACTCCTGGCGTCAAGAACGGGAGAGCGACAGGCTTTGCTTCAGCCTCCTCCACCTCCCCGCCTGCCCACTTTCCAGCTGGGGCTACTGGTGCTAATGGTGGAGGCGACAGGCTGACCAGGACCCCACTTTGTGATTTGGAGGTATGTACAGAGGAAAACGATGTCTTTAGACAGACCAGCTCGCCCCCTCCAGCACCTCCATGTCCCACGTACCTACCTGTAGAGAAACTGGGAAATATAGAGGGGGGGCGGCTGGCAGCAAGCATTACAATTTCTTCAGTGGCAGAAAATTAAGAAAAGAAGACTATCGACCGGCAAGCCACCGCTGCGGCGAGTGGGGCCATGACCGACGGGGGTCAAAGGACGCCGCGGCTCGGACCCCACCTTGCCGGTCGTTCGTGAAACATCAGGTAACAGTCTTCCAGAGTTTGGCTCGCATGACGTGCAAAGGGCAACTAAGGCCCAAACTGAAGAATCTATAGCAGACAAAGACCTCCCCGCAAAAACCTCGACATCATCCACGATCAAAATCGGAAACCATATTACCTCATCCACTGCAATCCAAGTGGACATCCACAATAAGCCAAGCGCGCCATTTCTAGACACACCTGAAGAGAAAATGTAGGTGGAAGATGCAGTCTCCTTCCACACCCCTTCAAAAAATAACATAATTGAACTTCTTCCAGTTCTCAATGGGAGTGAGCAAGTAGTCAATTTTACAGAAATGTAATCACCACGTGACATGTTAAAAACATCATGTATGGAACCATACGCACACAAAAGGGAAAAGCAATAGCAATCTTCAAGAAGAAATCTCAATGTAAAAAAAAACGGAGAGATAGGGGAGACATCGATCATCGGAAGGCAGCAAAGAAAACATTGCGTAACAACAAAAAAGACTGAAGTAGGGAAAACTACCTTCCCTAACTCCCTAATATCACATGCTCTGAAAGACTTCTTTACTAAACAAATGAAAAGAAAATTTGAAGCTGACGCAGAACTCCGACGCAGAAATTCTGGACGCAGTTCTGGAAATTCCATCAGCACCTAAGCAGAGGAAAACGACAGACAACAAACCTCCTAACCCTTCGATCCCAAATCTACTGGAAGAACAGAACTTCGATAATCAATTACGGGGAAATCAGGCAACAATGCCCCGCCTCTTGCCGGGTCCTTTGGACCCACGGATGGAAACCATAATAGAGTCTCCTCCTAATTTCCACCTCCATGACAATGTAAATGGAGCCAAGTTGGATTTACCGAACAAAATGACGGCACAAACAAGTAAACCTACAGCGGCGTTGGCCCCTCAACAACAGCTCGACAAAGGAGAGCCCTCTCATTTCCCTGCAACAAACAGACTGGTACAAGACTCAACAGGAGCACCTACTAAAGTGCAACCAGCCGAAATTGAGCAAAGGACAAAACGACCATCTTTATTGGTCCATCCACCTGTGACCCCAGTGAGAGAAAAAATGAGGATCATTGACCTCCCTATGGGATCCTCACCAAAACAGAGCGATCTTCAAAAGGACGCACCCACACGAGCAAGAATTAGAAGATCAAGCGAGATCTATGCAAACACCCACAAAGATTCACCTGGTAAAAAAACAGACCTAACAATTCTGTCCGCGATAACGGTGGGTCTGGCACCTTTTGTAAAGTTATACGAGTCAATAAATGACACGATGAAAGATTCGCTTACACTATACTATTCGCAGCAGCTATGACAAACTCGAAACTAACTTTTGTTGAGGGCTTTATTACGGCCCTGGAGCAAAGAAATGCTGACCAGGAAAGACTCTGGGAATCAAGATTTGCCTCGAAGATCAAATTACTCTAAGAAACTCATTAAATACCTCCTCAGTACAACAAATAAATGCAGCAAAAGAAAAACAAATAGTGACTGAGAAAAATGACATCGACCAAACCGATCCCGTGAGAAAATCTTCTCACCCTCTTCCAACAGGCTCAGAGTCGACCTCAACAATAATGGGAGCAGTCCGAGGGCATGGCCTTTCGGCTGAGTTAAAAAGTTCAAATCAGATTAATCATTAAAAACAATCCTCAAAAATTCCTGTAATATTTAAACTATCAAACCCGTGGCGACACCCCAAATAAACACGTCCGTAACCATAGAAACAAGTCAAGAAAACTCTTCTAATGAAATACCACAGATGGATCAAGATATAATTGAGGTGGACAAATCTTTGCCATTTACTACAGACCTGTTGGCAAATTCCTCGCTAATGGATCCAACTATTCACTTGGACCATGGCGAAGAGACCGAACCAATCTACACTTTACCACAGAACTTGGATTCAATACCAAACTCAGACCCTTCTTCCGATCTCTCTAAAGAAAAAAAGAAACCAACATTGAGTACCATTCCATCCAGAATTCCTCAAACGAAACAAACAGTGCAAGATATTGCCAAGGGAGCACTGAATGGAAAAGCGAGTTCAAAACTATCAATTAAGACCACCGAAAATCTGGAGTCCCATGAGATCAGTGACTCTGATAATGTGAAGATGACTAAATTAAAAATCACTGAATTGGACATTCAAGACCAAAAACGGTCCGCCTCTGCCTCCACACACAAACAACGGCCAAGCCAAACTCGCATCTTTAAGATGGAGCAGCTGACAGTGGGGAAAAATTATCTGTTACTAAATAGGAAATCAGTATTAAAAATACTAACCAAAGTTCCAAAGCTCCAATCACTGAATACGACAGATTTAACTTTGATTGAGCCCCATCACAGGGAAAAAAAGGCAAAGGCGTACCTGCATATAAAAACTTCGGCGCTGCACGATCTAAAAGAAGACGTCTACACGGAACTGGAGAAACTGGGCTTTGGTCTAGCAGAAATAGTACCTTTTGCGCTACCTCCCAATAAAATGACTCTGCAGAAACGACGGAAGACTTACGGTACCATTTTAGGTCTAAAACAGAAGACCTTTACAAAAACAAAAGATGGGATAGCAACCACGATGCAGGTGGACAACGACGATGGAGACCGCAGCTCTTCGACAAATCACGAAACGACAGACCAAACCATTTAAGAACAGAAAATGGTGAAAACGCGAAAAGAAGAAGATTAAGATAGGACAGAAATTACACACATGATATATCGACAAAAGAACGATCCGAGCTTGGTCAAAAGGAAAAAACGTGAGTCAGCGGGGCCGTGGAGGTGGCTGAAAAGGGTCCTGAACCCAAACCACAAGCACTAGCAACGAAGGAGATCTGACTCCCAGCTGACTGACCACCCTACGCAACTTGCGAACCAACAGACACTAAAAACAACAACAATGTGCTCATGGAACACGAGGGGGCACGAACATTTAACCAACCCTGACGCACAGGACTTAGGTTTATTCGCACATAATATATCTCCAAGAGACGTGGCTGCTGGAAAAGCCAACCCTGGATGGCTACGAAATACAAATATCACCAGCGGTGAAAGGTATCCTAGGCAGACCATCTTCAGCCCGTTAACTGCAATCTGGGCCGGGTCTGGCATCTACATTAAAACGAAGGTGGTTAAATCCTACGGCATCCTAGCACTACTAACGACGTGGGTTCACTTAAAAACGGGTTCTAAGGGCAGAGGCAGAAACAAACTTAGCAATCAGAAACCTATATTGGAACCCGCAAAGAGTCGAACACCGCTGATTTCTGCAACACTGTGATTGAAACAATAGATAAATTCACAACGGAACTTGGAACAAACCACATTATTATCTGTGGTGACTTAAATGCCAAATGTGAAAAGTCTACCACTAACACCACAAGTACTGCCGCCGCTGAAAGAGGCGCGCTATGGACAAATCTCATGGATGGTAGGAATTTTCGCAACGTTGCCACACTTCGAGGACATCAACCAGCAATTCCAACTTGGGAACGAGCCAATGCAACAGCAACTTTAGACTACATCTTCGTCTCGCACGCTCGATTACCATACATTGGCTTCTATGAAGTTTACAGAACGAAAGAAAGTGACCACAATTTGGTAGCCATGTCGTGGGAAACGCCAAGTGCGCAAAGAGAACTCTACAAAGCAAATATAGAGCCCTCGACAAAACAGACACGCCTTCAACTAACTGCGGCTAACATAAGTGAAAATAAAAAACAAATTCAATCAAGCTACTAGGGAAAATAGGGATTTGCTGATTAGACCGAACAATCTGCCCTTCCGCCTAATTTATCGAACAAAACAAGGGAAACCAAACAGCATAAAGAACATCGGATCCCATGAGTACAATAAACTACTAGTACAAAAAAGAAGTGAGCTGAGAAAAATCAGGCGCACTTGCAGACCGTACGACGACGAAAAACAAAAAAACATTTGGAAGGAGGCAACAAGATCATACAAATCATGGCTAAAGCAACACAAAGCATCGATGTACCAAAATGACGCTGAGCAAATGCTTAAAGTCCTAACTTCAAAGAGCACAAGAGATTTTTGGGTTCTGATAAAGAAAAAAGATCTGCATACAGTCAATAAACTCCATACCTGAAATGACTTGGATAAGCTACTTTTCCAACCAATTCGCTGCTTTGCCACTTCCAGCAACCAACCTTGCAATCCCCAAAGATACAACTTGGGTCAATTTAGCAGATTGGGAGGATATCTTACAAACAATTCTAAAACTTAAATCATCTAGAGCTCCTGGTCCTGATGGATTTACCAACAGATCTGAAACAGTACCCAATAGAATGGTCCTGTCCTATAACTAAAATCTTTGAGCAATGCCAAATTACAAAACAAATTCCGAAAACATGTACTGAAGCAGTGGTAGTGCCAATTTTATAAAAAGGATATAGAGACAACCCGGCAAATTATCACCCAATAACTTTGCTAGACATCATGGACAAAAGTTTTGCAACTCTCCTCCTAGCTAGATTCCAAAAGTGGGCAAGCTCGTCGCCATGTGCAGATCATTTGCAAACAGGCTTCTTGAAAAACGCTAGCACTAGCGTAAACATCACGATCTTGAACATTATAAAAAGACATCAGGAACGTGCCAAGAGTATTTCTTGCATTTATAGGCTTGTCACAAGCATTTGACAAAATTAGCCGACAAAAATTTTGGACCAAATTAATGAACTGGAAATATCCTATGGAAATTCTGGAACCAGTGATTGCACTACACACTGATACTAAAATTCGAGTCCGACTCAATCAGCAGGGCATTTTGTCCAACCAGATTAATTCAGAACTTGGAGTGAAACAAGGTTGTCCACTTGCCCCAGCACTTTTCATTGCTTTCGGAGATTTTCAACATACTCAACCATCGGTTAGATCATTTCCACCAAAAGTTGGCAACAAATAGCAAGAATTTTGTATGCTGATGATTTGATCCTTATGGACCAAACGCAAATTGGCCTTCAGCAGCAATTATCAAACCTGGCCAAGTACACAAGCGACAACGATCTTGAGATCAACATAGCAAAAAGCAAAATCTTGATCATGGAAACAAATCGGCCAAAAACAAGGGGAAAAGGCCATTGGTCACTTAACATAAACATCGAGGTAGTCACAGATATAAAATATTTAGGAATCATGATGGACTCAACAAGGACCGAGAAGGCGACTCATTTGGCATTGTGGAACAAAACAAAAACTCTCACCACTCAAACAAGATTAGTTGACCAGAAATATGGTAAATGTTCCCTCTTACCAGCTGTACAATTCTATAAATCAAAAGTGGTGCCCGCCTTGATCTATGGAATGGATGCTGCTTTGAATATTCAGGAAAAAATCTGGCCCAAACTTGAGGGCTACCTTTGGAAATCTGTCTTGGGCTCCCCAAAGCAACGTCTATAGCAGCCATCAGACGCGACCTAGGCCTTCTATCACTAGCTGCCTCGGTAGAGCAGAGTCAAATGCAATTGCTCAGAAAAATCATAACACCAGAGAGCCTCCCGGTATACAAGATAATCCATGTGGAACTCCAACAAGGTCGCTGCAAAGCTCTGAACGCTTGGGAACAGAACCTTATGATGAAGCTGAATCAGCTGGCATGTACTAAAGAAGATCTGCTTCAAAGCCCTGAAATTGGCCGTGAAGACTGGATTAAAACCTGTGAAAGGGCAACAGCAAACAGATTAGTAGGCCATTTGCCTCCAACAACAAACAAGCTGAAAATCCCGCTGAATTATTGCATAAAATTTCCAAACAAATTTCAAAAACTTTTAATGAGAATTCGGCTAAACCTAACCCAGACCCAAGAAATTCAGGCCATTCGTTCCCAAACAATCTCGAACATCTGCAGATTATGCGCTAATGACGGAATGACGGAATCCCTAAGACACTTGCTGTTGATCTGCCCTAAAACAGCTTACTTATGTGAAGCTTTTTTGTTACCTCTCTTTGGAGACTCCTCACTTAGAGATGAGGCATGGTGGTGCCGCCTGATTGCAGGCGAAAAAACAAGATAGGTCAACTGCAGCAGTCAAGATGTTAGAGGCAGCACTGAAACTGATTGCAGAGACGCAAAATAACTATTAACTCTCAAATAACTTTAGACCCGTTTCGTGGTATTCCCAAGCTCCTAGACCATTACTCGTCTCTTACCTTGACTTTGTTCTAAGCAACTACAACACCTATGGTTAAAATAATTTGACTCTACATACAATGAAGCTAGTCTTGTAAAAAACATTTTTTAATTAAAACAAATAAATAAAAATATTTTCTTTTTTTAAAATAAAATAAAAAAAAAAACAACAATTCCTCACCCCTACAGCCCAAACCGCTGGACGGATTTTCATCAAATATGTGGCAGGAGCGGCGGCTTGGCCCTGAAAGCGTGCTTTTGTAAATTTGGTGTAAATTCGTTCAGTAGTTTCTTCTAAAAACCACCAGTAGGTAAAACAAAAATTGTGATATATGGGCTCAGTCTGCAGACCCACTTCCCTGTTCGGTCTGCAAACGGGCCTCTGATTGGTCCAGAGGACGATGTCATGTCCACAGACATCAGACGCACCCGCTGATTGGTCAATTAAAAACGTGAGGTGCATCAGATTTTTTGAAACGGTCACCATGTTGGATTCGCGACAACGCCCGTAGTCCGCGAACATCGCGGTAAAAACATTAAAAAACACAACATTGCACTTGTCAAACTAATAAAACAATCTCTGGGGAGGTGTGTGATGATGGGATGGGATATGGCCTTAAAAAGTCTAAAAAATGTGTGGCTTTTCAACTCCAACGTCTGCAAATGATCTGCATGTCCGGCGTAGTCCTGTGATGTTCACGAACATCTGAGATGTTCGGGGGCATGTATGCTTATTTGTGCATTACAGGGTTGGTGAAAAGCATTTTTTTTGAAAATTTACAACGTTGGCGCCACTCAATGAAACCGCATGAAATTTGGAATTTCATTCTAGACCGGACTACAAAGTGTGGTGCTGTTTTGTCAAGAGGCAACATGATTAGAGGGGGGGGGGGGTCCCAAAATATTTTAAAGGCTTATAAATGTGGATATGAGTATGTTTGCAAAGTTTGGTGGGATTTTGTCAAGAGGGGGGGCAAAATTAGATGGGGGTCTCAACATTTTTAGATGGCTTATAATTTTGTTGCCATTTGACGAACGTGGACAAACCTTTTCAGAAAGATTATAGACCCAACCTCAAGTCTGAATGGATTTTGTCAAGTGGGGGCTAAGTTATAAGACTATTGTATGTACGTACATTCTGACAAGCCAACTTGTATAAGGAGCATTGGACGTGATCTGAAAGCATGGGTTTGCATTTTTTCAAAAGTGTAAAATGTAAGTACACAACACAGTGATATAACAGTGGTGTCTGGGCAATGGACTAGCTGTCAGCAAGGAGAACTGTATACTATAATTTGCTTATTTGGGCATGTGGCATGGCCAAAGCGGTAGATTTGTATGGGAAAGAATATTTTGCTTGCGGTTACAGCCTGAAGTGGTGGACTAGATTACAACAAACTTGCACGACGAGCATTAGCAATGACCTGAAAGCATGTTTTTGGAAATATGTCTTGCGTTTTATTTTTTGAAAGTGTAAGAATGTAAGTAGAAAAACTAGTGATATACATTTGGTGTCTGGGTAGTGGGTCTGGCCCTCGGCAAATTTGCTTATTGGGGAATGCGGCTTGCCGAGGCCTATGACCCATGGATTTTTGAGACTGGCCATGGCTGCAAGCCATGAGCACTGGCCATTGGTTACATTATTAGGGTATAGTGGACACTGAGCTAAGATGCAGCATAAGTGCAGTGAATAAAAGGGGTGTTTTGGTTTGGCTGGGGTCATGGTGTAGCCTTATGCTGTAGTCAATTGAACAATGATTTTCATCCCTGATAAGGACAAACAACTGTTGCAAAAAAATAGGTTTCTTAAAGGAGGTTTATCGTTCTCATATATATGAAAAGAGGAATTATTAATAATTTATATACAGTGATGTAACACCATGAAACATTTTCACCTATTAAATGGACAGAAAAAAAAAAACTTTGTTCAAGCGACGTTACGGTTAAGATGCATCCCACCCTTGGGACTACTCTCCTCCAGCAGTTAGCCAGTGGCGTCCTACCTTGGCATTCGAAACGGAGATGCAAAAGATGTGTAAAGTGTCAGTTGGTGTGGAGAAGCTTAATATGGTCATAGGGTTATATGTACAGTTTTTGGAAGTGATGGTAGATGGATGCATGATTGTTTGAAAGCAGGCATTGAGGGAGTGTAACAAATATACAATTAAAAAGGGTGGAAGGGCGGCCCTGTGCGATGGTGTGCATGTGCCATCCGGGTGTTTTAATGATCCATGGCCTGTAAAGGGGACTGTGGAGACCCTGGATAGTTATAAAGGTTCATCGATTATTGTCCACTAGCACCCTGGGCCGGGCAGCCAGCCAATCAGGTGGCTAGGAACGCAGACTTGAACCGCCGGTACAAGCCCACGTTCAAAGCCGCCATCTCCCCACCCGCCCCGACCCTTTCCATGGTGGCCATCTTGGAAAAGGATTTTCCTTCCTACAGAAGGACGCTGCACGCTTTGGCAACCTGGAGTGCTAATGGCCTTCATCCCCAGTTGCAGGGCTGGAATGCAGGAGAACAGCCGGGGCCCTTGCTATACGCCCTCGCTTCACTTGGGCTGATAACTTGGGCTGCCGGGCTGTTATCCCCATTCCAGCCTTTAGAACGTGGGATGAACGCCAAATTATTTCCATTAGCCTAACAAAATGTTAATGGAAATGTTGGAGAATCTTATTGAGTCTATATACTTTATTGAGGAATGTAAAGTAGATGAATCTATAAGATTATTTTAGTTCTATTTTTTTTACTGTCTGTCAAAGGTGGTTCCTAAAGGACGCTATTTTGTTTATGATTATAATTTTTTTGCAGGAGAGGTCAGAAAGTAAGGTGGGGCGGGAATGAGAGGAGAGGCACCAACCACTAATACGGAGAGGCAGATGGACAGGGAAGAAGTTGCGCGTGTGTTACATCCAAGGTAGGGGGGGGGCAGTGTTTCCCATGCGCCTTGATTACAGCTTCAAAAGCACTTTGAAATTGCTCCCACCTGCAGAGTAGTGTGTTGCAGTATATACAGAGTACTGTTGTCTTTGAAAGATATGGATCAACAGCCTTTATCGCTTGGAAGGTAGCTGATGGGATTTTGTGTCCCACAGAAGTAGGCTGTGTGGTTACAGTATTGGTTGAGGAAGATGAGGTTGAGGAAGAAAGCCTACTACTTGCTAAGAAAGCAACAGCCTTTTTGAGAGCATTGCGGTGGTTGGATTTGGTGTGGCGGGACATGGAGGTGGCCCCATGTATGCACTGTGCGTTTTTATATCTATTTATTCTAACACAAGTGTGTTGTACGTTTTCAATTGTTACCCATTTATTCCATGTTTAATATTACTTACAACTCTCCAAAAGGTAGCATTTATTATTTTACTATTGGAAATTACCAGATTAAAAATATTGTACTTCTATGGTGCATGCTGCAACCATTGCCCATATACATGTATGATTAGGTTCCTCTACTAACAACAACACAAGACTGTAATGATTTCTTTACATGAGTACATTCTTTAATACATTAAGTAGTTCATGATAGTTCTCCCAATCACGCCTAACATCTGGTTTCCAAAATAACAAACTAAACCCCTTGTAGTGACCGTTTGTTAAAATTAATTTAATATGTGATGCCATCAATGACATTTGTGATGTCATCTTTCATGTCCTGGGTGTTAGTCTTAGCAGTGCACGGGGGTGGCGCGAGTTATGGTTGCTTAGCTTACCAGACTGACAAGTTTCTGGGGTTTTCCGGTTTTACTTAATATATAGTTTTTTTTCCTTTTTTTTTCCAGTGAAAAGGTTACAGGGACGTTATGGATACAGGTAAAACCGAAAAACCTCAGAAATTCGCCAGTTATGGTGAGATAAGCAACCATAACTCCGGCCACCACCGTGCACTGCTAAGGAGTAACACCCAGGACATCAAAGATGACATCACAAATGTCATTGATGACATCACATGGGAAATTAATTTTGATGAAAATTCCCTACACGGGGTTGTGTTTATAATGTTGGTAACAAGATGGCAGGGGTGATTGTGTAATGTAAAACAATGAATAACTAGCTAACAATTCAAGACTTAATACACACTTGTGCGAGTACAAACAATACATATGAAGACCCACAATGCATACAAATCGGAGGCACATACAAGGAAACTATTGCCCCATGTATGTGCACCATGAGCCGAGACCAAACCCTAAGGAAAGTAATTTAAGAACATATGCTAAGGTTAACGTCTACATATACAGCACCTTTTGAATTTTAATATTCTGAATGTCAGTGAAAAAAACCACCTGGCCTAGATATTTCAGTGAACAAAAACAAGTGAGCCAGATCTGTGATGTCATCAGCAATGTCATCAATGACATTTGTGATGTCATCTTTGATGTCCTGGGTGTTCGTCCTAGCAGTGCACGGTGGTGGCACGAGTTATGGTTGCTTAGCTTACCATAACTGGCGAATTTGTAAGGATTTTCGGTTTTGCCTGTAACCATAATGTCCCTGTAACAACGTTTTTCCATTGAATTTCATAGGTTTTTACTAGTGCAACTTAACCATAACGTCCCTTTAACAATGTTTTTTCACTGAATTTCATAGATTTTTTACCAGGAAACCCTTATTTTGTAAAGGTGTACCATACAACATACTGAACCCGCTGGGACCATGTTAATGCATACAGCGGTCGCTGCGTATACGTCTGGTTGCGGACTTCGGGTGGCATCCAACCTGCTCAGAAAGGCAGAGGTTCTCTTACATAGTAGTACCACTCAGCAAACACAAGGAACATATACAAACAGCACCATGTACGTGAATTGCAAGGGAAAATAGAGTAGGTCTACAAACTGTGTATTTGGGAAAGAAATAGAACAAAGGCATAGGGAGTACAGCATAACGGAATGCACCAACAAGCGAAGTGACGTCTGCCTTCAACAATCTTACTGCACTGCTGCTTTACATAGGAACAAAGAAGGAACGGCTAGAGTTCGGACTGAAAAGTACTAACACCAGAACGTCACAACAACGTAGTAAGCACACTAAAGTTTGTCTGATAATTGCACAGGTGATGCAGTATAGAATGGTAGATAGCCTAACCTTTTGTTTCTTTTTTTATGCAGCAATGGCAAGCACCTTAGAGTGCCTGGAAGAGAATTTCCCTCATGATGAAATGATGTACGATAGTAATCCCATTGGTACGCGCTGCAGTCTGAAACAAAATATTTAATATCTACAACTTCATGTACACCCAACATTTTTTTTTTCTTTAAGAGAACATATTGGAAAGGAAAGCAATGCAGCACAAGCGGCACCCCTTCCACGACAGCATACGGGCACAGGAAAGGAATGAAACTCTGTAAATGGAAAAGTGGACAGCCTGGAAGCCAAAATGGAATAATTGGCAAACAATTTTGCTGCCTTAAAAGATTACGTACAAGGACATATTATGGACAAAACAAAATGCCACTGCCCGACCTGCACGTCTACCCTTTCCCCATTTCACAGCCCGCCATCCCCTCAAAATACATGTGATCAGAGACGTTACGATGATCCCTCAAACCCCTTCCTCCCCTCACAACCAACTTGTACAAACCCCCAATTCCTCACAATATTTATCCACTTCCCTTTCCTAATAGTATCTATGAATGTGTAGAAATAAAGGTTGATATGTAAATTGTTGCTGAGTGTATATGTGACTTTTCCTTTGTTTTTAGAATCCTGTTATGACTCAGCGGCGCACAGTACTGGTGGGAATGACTGCAATTAAGCAAAAAGGGAGGTGTCCTACGGACACCGCACCTGCCCGGCCTATCGGCAATCACAATGGAGGCATCCGTACGACACCTGTACGAACCGCCTGTCCTCATCTTGTGAACCACCTATAATTAGTTGTGGGAGCAGACGTTTTTCCGTTGCACAAGTACGTGCATGCATATCTCTTGCTCTGTCTCCTGGTAACATCGCCCCTGTCCGGCATATACAAAGAAACTTGTGACGAACTTTAAGTAGTTCAAGGCGCCCACTTACGTCATACAGGTAACTGTACACATAAACATCCCACCTGCTATACCCTACAAACACCCAGCTTGTCCCAATATGGTCGGTGCATGTGTGTCGCACTATTAATCAGTCCAGACATCCCAAAGGTGTGCATAGGACACCTATGCACATGCGCACAAAGTATTCTGCCCAAAACGCTTCCTGCGGACAGCCATCCCAATGGAGAACATTTGCGACCTCACCATGCGACCACATCCACGCGCGTGGGCCCTTATTTCACGGACACGATCTGGACCCTCGAACAGCGGAAAAGTGCAATGTTCTGCAATCTACAGAGTGTTAATGGGAAAGTAGATGCTTACAAACACCCCACAATGTGCCATTGCACATGTATGTATTTAGTTGAACGATGTGGGCCTCTTTTCCGGTTGCAAGGTCTCCACAGCAGCCCTACAAAAGGCCACACCCCAGAGCTGCTCTGCATTCTGTTTGTAGCTTTTCAGAACAGAGTAGTGGGCCACATAGCTTTGAGCTGTAATTGATTTCGGACCAATTCTGCTACGCTACATTACCTTTTCAAGTAATGGCAACCATGTCAGGCCGGCTCGCTACGCACAGTAATGGAGAAAAGTATTAACGCCCATTCCTGTGAACCACACCCTCAGTACCGATAATCCCACTGTCCCATTCCCATGGGCAGCATGCTGAAAACGGTACTATGTGGCACGTGAGCTACCGCGAGGGCTGTGCCCCAGTAAAGCAGGAACAGTCCTTCCGTTTCCACTATTTTCTTTCCAGCACGTCCTTATTGGGTACTGTTAAATAGTCACACACGCATCCACCAATCACATTAAAGAGCTCTCCATGTAAGACTATCAGTACTGTACAACATTCCTCTGCGTAGACACGACACCCAGAAATGTTATTGCGCAATCCCTTTGCCTGCACAATCCCTTTGCCTGCACAATCCCATTTCCATGCATGGGGGAATAATTGCAACCAGGGTTGGGGATTTAGTCTTTAGGGGTGGCTCTGAAAAGAGCCTTTTTTTTTCCTTTCTTTTCAGATGCTTCTAGAGAAACACGTTTTTCCTTTTTATAGGTTTTTCTGTTTTCTTCTCTTCCTCACATTCTTACAGTAAATGTTTCAACGCCTCCTGTAGATGGGCAAACAAAAGAGCATCACCAATGCTGGACAAAGAAATGCCATTTGCATGGAAAAACTCAGCATTTCGAGAATTAATTATGTCATTGTTGCAGAAGAACATCCCGCGAGCGGACCAAAGAATAAAAAAAAATAAAAAATATATATCTGTTGATGAGACCCCTTCAAGCCTGTCTGGGAACAATATACATTAAGATAGTCCCATACTCTTCTTGCTGGTATGGCTGAGAAAACCACCTGGGCAGTGGGAAAAAGCCTCTTCACTACATTCATCAACCTCTTCAGTTGATGGAACAAACTGGCCACTTCTCTGCAAAGTGAAAGGATAGCGCCGAAACTGCGGACATCGAGAGCGCACCACAATGCCTCCACACCTTCCAAACCGAAAATTGCCATCAAAGTCTCTTTCCTGGGCATACCTGTGCATATCTACCACAACGGCCTCACCCAAAATCAGTGCGTCTCTCCATGTCAGCCCGCCTCACTACGCAGAGTAATGAAAAACAGTATCACCGCCCCTTCCTGTGAACCACACCCTCAGTACCCGATTGGTGTCATGCCCGGTGTCATATCTGGGATCAGTGGCACCGCCATTAGGATGTTCCATCACGTATGTACCGTTATTTCAATAACAGTCCATTTGTTCTTCCAAAGATGGCCACCACCCGGCATATACTGAGACAGAAATGGCCTTTCGGTGCTTTGCACCTTGGATCTTTCCGTGCGCCGATGCTCCCTCTCGCTCGCCTGTGCTAGTGCTCTCAGCTCGTCTATGCAGTGAGCCTGTTTCAGGAGTTCCTATCCCCACTCTCCAGTGGGATCCTTTGCCTGCCTTTCACGCTTGAGCATTCTTTCCTTCCTTTCATTTCCTTTTCCCTACGCGGCTCCCACCGCATCTTTTTCTTACCTTTCGTCTTGCCTGCCAGCTTACCGTGCGTTGCTTGCACAACTGCTCCCCGTATCTCGGGAATTCCTTTCCTACCTTTCTTTCTGCGTCTTTTCTCTCGGGCTCCCTCCGGAGCCCCGGTTACCTGTGTTCCTCTCTTTGCCTTCCTTCCGGTCTGCCTTACTTCCAAAGCGGATCCTTCTCATTGCAAAAACACTCTGCAGCTGTCCCGTTATCCAATTGTAGCCTGCAACCTGCTACTCTTTCTCCAGTATTCTGGGAAGGACCCGACTGCTACCATCTTTACTGCTACCCCAATCTACTTCATCTTCAGTCCAGATCTCTATCACAAGGACTTGCAGGGTTGTTCAGCCAGGAGGCTTTTCCCTGTTTTGGGGCTAGCTCCAGGGGAGACCACGCTGTTGGGGGGGATCTACCTACCAACAGTGTGGCATCCCGAGGAGAGAGACCCTATTTACTCCAAAATAAAGAAAAGAAGGAAAAAACCAAACCAAAGAACCCTAGAAGGAAGAAGAGGAATCCCAAAGAAAGTTCCACAGAAGACCCAGGTGAGGAGGAAGGGAGGGAAGTTTCTTCGGTTTCTGACAGTTGGATAATCCCCACAGTCCCATTCCCATTGGCCAGCATGCTGAGAAGCGCAGACTGTGGCACGTGCGCTTCTCCAAGTACCACGAAGGCAGCACCCCAGTAAAGCAGGGACAGTCCTCCTTCCCTTTTCTTTTAGCAGCACTCCCTATTGGTTACTGTGAAAAATTCACACACGCATGCATCAATCACATCCAAGACCTCTGCATCCAACACTCATTTCTGTACAGCACTCCTCCGTATGTACTGTTAAACACACTGAGTACACATCACGTGTGATTCCAAAGCACCACCAGTAGAAAGCTCTGCAAAAGAATCCACGATTTCAGCATCCAAAATCATCCAGAGCGGCACCCAAGAGTCTAGGCCTTGCCCACACCCAGCACAACATTATGGAACCATGCATGCGAACATGTGGCCAGGTACCACAATCCACAAACGTAACATAGCCAGTAGTACTTCCAACCAAACCCGGCACCCTAACACAGCGATGTATGGAAACATGTAAAAGTTAGCAGAATCCACAAACATACTACAGCCTCCGCAGCCCTACCCACATCCAGTCACAAAGTATTGTGTCACTGCCAACCAAACCAAAAAATCTTGAAAAACATTGGGCCTTCTCCCAGCAATCTGCACAAAGGAGAGTACCCAAGCACATAGAAGATCCAGTTCAATCCTACCCTCTCCTTTACTGACAGTATTCTAACACTGTACCCAGTGGGCACACTGCAGGACTCGTCACTGCAGCATCTCCAACCATACACCGAAAACTGTAGGATGTTGTAACAATCACCTCACCCATGTAACCAACAATATACGCATGTCAGCTCACTTCTGTTGCGCTACCAAGTCTAAAATGTGGTCAACAACCATTCTTTAAAAGGTCACCACCTCAGAGATGCAGAGTGAAAACTGCATGGCTGCGATGGGTGTGGTCCAGGCCTAGGCTCTCGGGTGCATGGCCTACGGCCTTTGGTCATGCACCCAAGAGCCTAGGCCTTGGCCACACCCACCGCAAAGTAATGCAGCCATGCATGCGAACATGTGACCAAGTACCACAACCCACAAACATACCACAACCACCGGCACTCCTACCCAACCCCTGCACCATAATACAGCTATGCATGGAAACATGCAACAGTTAGCAGAATCTACAAGGATAACAGCCTCTGGCACCCCTACCCACTTTCATTCCCATACTATGGTGTTACTGCCAACCGAACCACATTGGCCGTGCTCCCAGCACTCCATTAAGTGCACAAAACCAATACTTCATAGTGCAGTACAGTAGTCAGCACTCCGCGCAATGGACACTACCCAAGCCGATAAAATATGCAGCTCAACCCAATCCACTTCTATGCACACAGCATTTGAACACTGCACCCAGTTTACACACTGCAGGAGTGTGCCCTCCATGACCTCCAGCCATGGAGTAAACACTGTAGGATGTGCCAACTATCACCACACCCATGGATTCAACAATGTATGCAATGTTGCCAAATCACACACACAAGACAACAACGTCAAACCTACTTGCAACCAGGGCACAAAGTTGTCGGTGCAAGGCGTCCAGCCATGCATGTAAGGGGCTACGGTCTTATCACACGCAACACACCACAGTACACGCTATGTTAAAATATCAATGTCATGTGCAATGCACTCCCCTTCTGCAATTGACCTGCCACCCGTCACCACGGAAAGAGGTTACTGGACAAGCTATCGTGCTGTAACGAAGGCTGCCTGCATTCTCCGCACAGGGTACTGTCCTCTAGAGGTACCCGCGAATTGGCAGAGTGCGCACGGATACTGCAGGCACACCACCGTCTTCTTCCACCTAATGATATAATAGATGAACCACTTCACTCCCCCACCGTTTCCATCCCTTCTTCCCACCACCACATGGCGTAAAAAAGTATGTTTGCTAGGGCCTTTAGGTGCCACACTGTCCACGGATAGAACATGGCGACGTAACACAAAATTGTGACACACAGCACGCTTCCATCCAGCCAACCACTGGCCGCGTCCAATGTTCGCCGACATCACGGCATACTCCAAGCCAATGAGACTTTTGACTGCAGAGCGAACAGTGAAGTCCGCGGAGCAGAGCCAGATAACACTAATTTTTTTGACGTACATTTCAGTTCTTTGCAACAAAAGTGCTGGTGGCATTTCCACGAAACATACAAGAGCATGCTTTCGGGACCAAGCCCCCATTCCTGCTGCAAATTTGGTTAAAATCCGTCCAGCCGTTTGGGCTGTAGGTGTGCGCAAAGTTTTTATCCATTCCGTCTATGTTGGCCAACCCCCCCTATAAATTTGCTCCCCCTTGAAGAAACCTCATGAAACGTGCCAAGAAAATTTAGAGTGGGCCATATACTGATTTTTTGCAGTGTTTGGTGAGGATTCGTCCAGGGGGAGCGAAGTTATAAGCCGCCCAAAAAGAGGTCTTCCTATGAGATGAGCAACTTAATCATAACTACACGACCGCTACCACGGACCGTGTTGAACATTGCACCCAGTTGGCACACTGCAGGAGTGTTCAGTCCATGAGCTCCAGCCATGGACTAAACACTGTAGGATGTGCTAACAATCACCACACCCATGGAACCAACAATATATGCAATGTTGACAAACCACACACAGACGAGACAACAATGGCAAACCTACTTGTAACCAGAAAGTTGTCGGTGCAAGGCCTCTAGCCATGCATGTAAGGGGCTACGGGCTTATCACACGCAACACACCATAGTACACTCTATGTTAAAATATTAATGTCATGTGCAAGGCACTCCCCTTCTGCAATTCACCTGCCACCAGTCACCACGGAAAGAGGTCGCCACACAAGCTATCGTGCCGTAACGAAGGCTGCCTGCATTCACCACACAAGGTACTCGCCTCCGGAGGTACCCGCGAATTGGCACAGTACGCACGGATACTGCAGGCACACCACCGTCTTCTTCCACCTAATGAGATATATCAGATGAACCACTTCTCACTCCCCCACCCTTTCCATCCCTTCTTCCGACCACCACGTGGCGTAACGTATGTTTGCCAGGCCCTTTCAGCGCAGCACTGTCCACGGATCGAACATTGTGGCGTAACCCAAAAATGTCATGCACAGCACGCTTCCCTCCAGCCAACCAGCGGCCGCGTCCAATGTTCGCAGACATCACGCCAAACTCCAGGCAAATGAGACTTTGGACTGCGGAGCAAACAGGGAAATGGGACCACACAGCTGAGCCAGATATCACTTTTTTTAGTGGCGTACATTTTAGCTGTTTTTAAAGAAAGTACTGGACGGATTCTCACCAAATTTACAAAAGCACGCTTTCGGGACCAAGCCGCCGCTCCTGCCTCCAATCTGGTGAAAATCCGTCCAGCCATTTGCCCTGTAGGCCTGCGCAAAGTTTTTCTCCATTCAGTCTATGGGGGGAAAAAAAATGTTCGGACCCCCCCCATAACTTTGCCCCCCCTCCACGGAACCTCACCCAACTTTCCCAGAAAAAGAGGCCCATA
Organism: Ambystoma mexicanum; assembly: GCF_040938575.1. Classification (NCBI taxonomy): domain Eukaryota; kingdom Metazoa; phylum Chordata; class Amphibia; order Caudata; family Ambystomatidae; genus Ambystoma; species Ambystoma mexicanum. Next base: position 852,248,545 of record NC_090930.1, read on the forward strand.
TACTTTTTTTGCAAAGTTTGATGCAAATTCGTCCAGGTGGAGCGAAGTTGTAAGCCGGCCAAAAAGTGGTCTTCCTATGAGATGAGCAACTTAACCATAACTACACGGCCGCTACCGCGAGCCGTGTGAGAGAAATATATATATATTTCACCAATAAAAAACATTGCTAACCCCTTAAGTGCCAAGGACGAGATATCTCATCCTTGACATTACCTCCGTAGGGATCGCTCAAAACTGTTATCCAACCCCCGGGCTATGTGAGGAGGAGGTCCCCCCTCACTGCTAGGGGGCTAGATTACCTTCAGTTTCACGTCGGCGTGCGTAATGCACGCCGACATGAAAGTGAAAGCATTTTCGGCTGCCGCGGTGAAAACAAGGTGAGTCTCCACCTTACTCTGCCTTGATCTCCGGCTGTATTTCAAGCAATAAAGAAATAAAAAAATAATAGTAATACAAAGCAATGGGAAGGGGAGAGGGGGTTGGGGACCACTAGCCACCATGGATTTTTTTTAGGACGTGAAAGGGTGGTGGCCCTCTCCCCCCAACCCAAGTGGAAAGGGGGGACCCCTTGTCACCCTCCCTGGGGGGGGGGGCAGATTTCTCACCCCAGGGAGGAGTACATGAGGACATGAGGTGGCCCCCATCCAACGGGGATGGGGGGGGAGAAGAGGGCCACCAGGAAAGTGTGGGCAGGGCCCTCAAACGATGGGGCCTGCAGGGTAGGGCCCCCCTGGGACAGATGGGAAAGCAGATGGGAGCCTATCTGCCCCTAGTGATTGGGGCAAGAAAAAAATGAAAATGTCATGGCTGGTGTAGGGGGGAGTAACCCCCCCCCCCACCCTCCACTGGACCACCAGGGTTTTTTTTTATGGAAAAGGGTTGCCGCCCTCCGCATCCAAAATGGACTTGGGGTCATGTCATACAGGAGGGCTTATTGAGATGCCCCCCCTGCATTTGATGGGGGGGGGGTCACCCCTCATTACATTGCAGAATTCCCCAGTGGTTTAGGGTGCCCCTCAGCCCCCCCTAAAATGCAGCCTGCCATTTTCAATTTTTTTCTTTGTTTACCAAACTTGCCTTGGCGCAGAGGGGCACATTGGTGTGCCAATCTGGCCCCAGGGTGCCCAAACCCTACTTCCCCCATCCATTGGGGGCCTGTCCAACGTTTTGGGGTGGGCTTCTCCCCCCATCCCAAATGGAGTGTGGGGGGCACCTCATGCAGCCCTCCCTGGGGGGGCAGATATCTGCCCGTAGGAAGGGGCAAATGGGTTTTCACGGGGCGGGGGTGAGGTTCAGTAGACCACCAGGGATGGGGCATTCTTGGAAAGTATTGATTTGTTTTTGCTGGTGTGACCGTAGGTAACATGTTTTTTGTTTTGTTTACAGCTTTTTCTACGTGAGCAGCTGCAACGTTATGCGAGTACTGTTTTTTTATTATTCTATGGTTAGGGCCCACTGTCAGTGGGGTGGGTGAGACTGGGGTAGGATTGTTGGTGGTGTGGGTGGAAATGGGCCGTCTGGGCAGATATTTTGGTGGGCTGGGACACAATTGTTGGGGCAGGCCACAAATTGCCCCCCATGCCAGCAGAACATTGGTGTTTCCCTGGGAGCGGATGCCTCCCATGTGGGTTGTCCGTCTGCAAGCCCAGGTTGCAGCTCTGGCTGTGCTACGTTATAGGTGACACCTCCTGAGAGGAATGGGGATCCCTGGAGCTGCCTCTGTGCTTAGGGGACGGTACACCCACATGGTGCATGGATGTCCAAGGCCGGGGACATCTCCTCCAACCATCCTGGAGTTGCGGCTGGGCTGTATTACAGGTATTCCCTTCGGGGAGGTATTGGCACACTGCCGGGACTCTCTGGTGGGGAGAAGCGGTAACGCAGGCCAGCCAGAGCTGCAGCAAAGTCGGCGGTAATATCCCTGGCCTTGGGCACCCTTCTCCCATGTGGGTCTTTGGCAGGGCTTGTGGGTAATACATTCTGGGGAGAAGCCCACCACAAAACGTTGGACAGGACCCCAATGGATGGGGAAGTAGGGTTTGGGCACCCTGGGGCCAGATTGGCACACCAATGTGCCCCTCTGCGCCAAGGCAAGTTTGGTAAACAGAAAAAAATTGAAAATGGCAGGCTGCACTTTAGGGGGGCTGAGGGGCACCCTACACCGCTGGGGAACTTTGTAATGTGAAGGGGGGGTGCACGTCTCCACCCCCCCACCCCAATTGGAGGAGCGGCACATCTCATGTAGCCCTCCCTGGGGACAGATAAGGGGTGACTGTCCTGCACTCCTCCCTGGGCTCAGGTGTCCCTTCCTAGGAGCAGATATCTGGCCCCCGGGAGGGCTGCTTGACATGGCTCCACTCCATTGTGGGTGGGGGGATGGGGTCACCACCCCTTCCCATTAGAAAATTCCCTGTCGGTTTGGGGTGCCCCACAGCCCCCCCCCCTAAAATGCGGTACACTATTTTCACTTTTTTCCTTTGGTAACCCAACTCACCTTGGCGCAGAGGGGCACATTGGTGTGCCAATCTGGCCCCAGGGTGCCCAAACCTTACTGCCCCACCCACTGGGGGGCCTGTCCCACAATTTTTGGTGGCCCTCTACCCCCTCACCCCAAATGGGTGGCGGGGGCACCTCATGCAGGCCTCCCTGAGCCTCCTACAAATGGTTGTGTGAGGTACACCCCCCCTCCCGCTATCCCACAGGTGTCCCGATAAAAAAGGTACTTCACATGTGTGGTGCACCTACCTGGGGCGTAAAAGGAAAAGGGTAACCCACTGGTAACCGAAAGCCTTTCGGGACAGCACATTTTGTTTGTGTGGGCAACCTGCAGATTTGGGCCTAGGGTGTTCAAGCCATCAAGGAAAACAGGGAACCCCATGCATTTCCAAAAAGAGGACATCCGTGGGAATCGGCAGAGGTCTGACCAGAATTTATTACCCAGAAAGCCCGGCAAAGTCCGAAATGTGGCGAAAAAAAAACAATTTCCGTAATTTTCACTCGGCTCACCCACCGAAACACGCCACCAGCAACACATGGCCTACCTTCCCGCGTTCCCGCACGTGTCCCGATGAAAACGGTACCTCACATGTGCAGGTGCACCTACCTGGGCGCCAAGGGGAAAGCCTAAAACACCCCTAACCCCAAGCCTTTTCCGACAGCTGAATTTCATGATTTTTCAAGACGGGCACACCATACCGATATGGGGCTAGGGTGTCCAAGCCACCAAGGAAAACAGGGAACCCCCATGCATTTCTGAAAAGAGGACACCCGTGGGAATACACTATTACGCTCACCTTGTATCCACGGGGATGCCACCTAGCCCTGGTTGGATGATTTGCACTCTCGAACCCTCTCCCGGTCCCTTGGTAATGCCTCTGGTTAATGATGAGTCTGCAATATAGGAGAGCTGGATTCAATACCAGATTGTCTTTGTTTTCCCACCTCCCGTGGCCTCAACTCCTTCCTCCCCCTTGGGCCCTCTCCTCATCTAATATAGTAAAAGGTGGATTCTCCGTCCTGCTCCTCGTGGCAGGGGCGCGTAGATGTGGGGGGTGAGCAGCGACAAGTTACTTCAATGGTGCAAGCCCCCCTGTGGGAATCCAGGCCTGCTGTGACTCCGTAGGTTTGCTGCTTTACAGTCTTTATATGCAGTTCTTATGTTCCTCTTAGTTCGAATAATAATGTCTTGCTTCTTTCCTTTAGGTATGGAAAGGTATTTTGGTGTTGTCATGCAGTTTGAAGATGAGCATGGGCCGGTAGGCGAAAGCGCGGTGTGCGCAATGCTGTCTGGTGAGTAATGCGCGATGCGCGGCACTGTTTCGCCATTTATATTGCTAACCTGTGTCTTTTCTCTCCTTGCAGGTTGTGATGTTCCTTGCCGAGCACCGCAATGTTCCAGCAATGATACTGACCAGGAGATGACTGCCCAGGTAAGAATTGTGTGGCTTTCTTCATTTGGGAGGAAACGTGAGTAAACGCTTACAAATGCTGTCTTTCTTTCTCCTCTTTCCAGGTTCTGGTATTCCAGGATGCATGCAGTGCCGGATGATGGAGTTCGTACCTTCAGATGAGTGGAACTGAAGTCGGCGATGGATTGAGGACAGGATACTGTCCCAGGTAAGTTTTGTAGTGTTCTTTCTCTCTCTGCAGGTCCTTGGTTTCAGGTAAACTGGCATCAAAGAACTGGACACGATGAGCGTTACGCTGCCCACAGCAGAATAACGCAAAGCATGTTCTGCCATTTGGGTGCGGTTTAAATAGTCTCAGGTAAAGTAGTCCAGGTAAAATAGTCACAGGCCTGCCACACCCAAAAGACTAGACCGCATAGCTCAGTTCCTTGTAACTGAGCTATGTGTGTGCCTCCCTGTTGGCTGAACTCCCCCCCCCCCCCCAAAAGTTAAATAGTCCCAAGTAAATAGTCCCATTCTAATGTTGGTCTTCATGATGGTTATGAGCCTGGCGCCAAAGGTGCCAGGACTGACTCCAAGAGAGTCTTGGATGAGGTTTTAAGGCCTTTGACATGGCCCTAACTGGAAGGCCGACTTGCCAGTGAGGGCCAGGGGCAAGGGTCATGACAGCAATTGCGCTTTCCCAGCTACAGCGAGGGCCGCGCCTCAGTAAAGCAGGAACAGTCCGCCTTCCCTTTCCAATCAAGCCATGCATCCAAGGCGCTAGGCCATCACCACACACCATAGTACACCCCATGTTTAAATGCTCATGTCATGTGCAATGCACTGCCCTTCTGCAATTGAGCCTGCCAGCTTTCACCCTGGCCACATAGTTGTAGGCATGGCTGCTTAACGTTGCGTTGGTGTGCTGAGCGGTATGTAGGTGGCTGTGTACATTGTCCATATTTTACATGTGTGATGTTGAGCACTTCCTTTCATGATGCAATATCTTAAAGCACTTCCTAAAGCAAGGGTCTTATAAGGGCCTAACCATAGCAAACGGTCACATGTGGCTCCTTAATGTGTCACAGGTGCAATGATATACACCATATACTAATGTAAGCATAGCAGCTCACTTCTGCTGTTCTACCAAGTCTACAATGTGCTCCACAACCATTGTGTAAAAGTCACCAACTTCAAAGACATGCAGAGTTACAACTACATGCCTGCATTATGTTGTGGTGGCTGTGGTGAAGGCCTAGGCTCTTGGGTGCATGGCCTACGTCCTACGGCCTTTGGCCATGCATCCAACAGTCCAGGCCTTGCCCACATCCACCACAACATAACAGAGCCATGCAGGTGAACATGTAGCCAGAATTCACAAAGGCAACATAGGCACCGGCACTTCTACCCAACCACTGCCCCATAATACAGCGATGCATGCAGACATGTTCCAGTTACCATAATCCACAAACATACCACAATGTTTGGCACCCCTACCCACTGCCATACACCTAGCATTGCATTACTGCCAACCAAACCACAAAATCTTCACAACATTGGTCCTGCTCCCAACACTCTAGTAACTGCATACAAGCAATACTGCAGAGTGCCATACAACACTTACTAATCTGAGCAATGCAGACTACCCAGGCACATAAAATCCACTGTACCCATACCCTCTGCTATACGGACAGTATTCCAACACTGCAGCCAGTGGACATGCTGCAGGACTGCTCAGTGCAGCATCTCCAGCCATGCACCGACAACTGCAAGATGTTCTAACATTCACCACACCCTTGAGTCAACAATGTATGCAATGCAGCCAATCCACACACACAAACCAACAATGTCAAACCTACTTGCAACCAGTGGACATACTTGTCGGTGCAAGGGCTCCAGCCATGCATCCAAAGCAACATAGGAAGGGTCTTATAAAGGGCAAACCCTAGCAAATGAAGATGGTCACATGGGACTCCCTAATGTGCAACAAAAGCAATGACCTGCACCATATGCTAATGTACGCATAGCAGCTCACTTCTGCTGTTCTACCAAGTCTACAATGTCCTCCACAACCATTGTGTATAGGTCCCCACCTTCGAAGACATGCAAAGTTACAACTGCATGGCTGCATTATGTTATAGTGGCTGTGGTGAAGGCCTAGGCTCTTGGGTGCATGGCCTATGGCCTACGTCCTTTGGCCATGCACCCAACAGGCTAAGGCTTGCCAACACCCACCACAACATAACAGAGCCATGCATGCGAGCATATAGCCATGTACCAGAATCCACAAAGGCAACATAGGCACCGCCACTTCAACCCAACTGCCGCACCATACCACAGCGATGCATGCAAACACATTCCAGTTACCATAATCCACAAACATACCACATTGTTTGGCACTGCACCGCTACCCACTTCCATTCAAGCATTGTATTACTGGAAACCAAACCACAAAATCTTCACAACATTGGTCCTGCTCCCAACACTCTAGTAAGTGCATAGAACCAATACAGCATAGTGCAGTACAACACTTCTAATCTGCCCAATGCAGACTACCCAAGCACATAAGAACTAGTTCAACCGTACCCTCTTCTATATGGACACTATTCCAACACTGCACCCAGTGGACACACCGCAGGACTGCTCAATGCAGCATCTCCACCCATACACCGACAACTGTAGGATGTTCTAACAATCCCCACACCCATGGAACCAAAAACATATGCAATGCAGCCAAACCACACACACAAAGCAACAATGTGAAACCTACTTGCAACCAGTGGACATACTTTTCCGTGCAAGGGCTCCAGCCATGCATTGAAGGGGCAACGCCGCATTGTCCTCGGATACAACATGCCGGCGTTCTTAAAATCTTATGATGCACATCACATCACCGCACACTGCAGTGCAATCAAACTTTTGACCGCGCAGAGAACAGGGAAATGGGACGCCGCAGCGGAGCCAGATATGACTAATTTTAGTGGGCACCCTGTTCCGTACAAGAGCCCCAGCCATACACAAAATGCCTTAGGGGCGTGGCGCGCACACACACACACACACACCACAACACTATCCTCCGATGCACCATGGCTCCATTTCCCAAAATTGTTGACGCACAGCACGCTTCCCTCCAGCCAACCACCAGCCGCGTCCAACGTTCGCCGACATCACGGCGTACTGCAAGCCAATTAGACTTTTGTCCGTGGAGCGAACAGGGAAATGGGTCCGCTGAGCCAGTTATCACTCAATTTTGGAGACATACATTTCAGTTCTTTGCAACAAAAAGTACTGGTCAGATTTGCACCAAACACACAAAAGCACATTTTCTGAACCAAGCCCCCGCTCCTGCCGCAAATTCGGTTAAAATCCATCCAGCCGTTCGGCCTGTAGCCCCAGTCAATCTATGGAAAAACAAAATATTTTTGGGACGCTTCCTATAAGTTTGCTCCCCCCCTCCCTTCACTCCACGAAACCTCGCCCAACTTTTTTTTTGGCATAGTTTGGGGAAGATTCCTCCAGGGGGGGCGAAGTTATAAGCCGCCGAAAAAGTTGTCTTCCTATGGGTTTAGCAACTTAACCATAACTACATGCCCGCTACCGTGGGACGTGATAGATATTCATCTTCTTTGCAACCAGTAATGAAGCCGGCAATTGAGTCGGACTCCCAGTCGGCCTGAATCCACAAATATACTCGCCAGAGACAGGGTAAAGATTTTTAAAAGTATATCTTTATTGTATTTCTTTCATGATCCCAGAAACCAAGCCAGGGTATGGCAGCATGAAAAAACTACTAGTTTCCCAATGATCCTGTTGCTTGTTCACATTACCTTACCACTTGTTCAGCAAATGAAAATATACAATTGGTGGGAGTAAAGATGGAAAAGGGGACTAAACTTGGAGACAGGTAGTCCTGGACTCTATGGTTCATGCCCCTTCTTTCTGTTTGGTCTTGCATGATAATGAGCATCAACATTCTGAAGTGCAGAGAATCTGGCCGCAGTCTTTGACTATTAGTTACAATTTTGGTAGTATAGGGTTCTACCCACTCATATGTGCGAACACCAAGTGTGTTCCTCGGACCATCGCAAATAATACATATCCTATGTGTATTTAATACAGCAATGAGCATACACATTTTTAACATGGAATGCTCTCTTAAGGGAAACCAACAATGCATTAGAAATGATACATATGCCACTAGTGTGTCATTAGGAAATTTACAGACATATATTTAAAGCATGATTTAATAGTGCAATCAACTTATCAATTGGCAGCAGCACATATTGATGTTACTCTTTTGCATGTAATACCAAAGAAAATGGACCTGATCCATTATCTAGTGTAGGAACTCAGACAGCATGTAGAATCCCATCTACTGCTAACGATCTGGCATTCAGGTAGTGCCATGTGCTGTAAACATGATGGTATCACGTGTAATCCTTGTTATACAAGATCTTCAGGTGCAATTGATCTTAAAGTGCATCGTGGTAAATTACAAACTAGTATAAGTTGTAACTTCCAATACTTATTGCAAAGTGCCACGTGCTGTAAATGTGAGGTTTTAAAAAAATGTAATACAGGATCTTAAAACAAGGTCAGTTAAAGTGCATAGTGCAGTAAAAACCAACATTGATGGAGTAACTTTAGTAGTGCAGTTATATGTTCTATGGTGTCCCTAAGTAGGGACTATAACGTGGCATATATTAATAAATGGCTATAATGCATCACATACTAAAAACATTATAATATGGGATACAATCCCAGCATCACAAAATCTTAAGATGTATAATGCTCCACTAGAACATCTTAGGATGCAGTCTTCGCAGTACCAAGTCCTAAAGTGCATGGTGCTTTACTATGGACATTCTAACACATTTAGGGACTTTATATAAAGTGCTGCATGCTGTAAGCATATGGAGTACAAATATAGCAGCTTTGATTCTTAAAGTACAAAGTGCGTACCTGCATATATTCGAAAATACACAGTCATTGTGCAAAATGTCACATTTTCTAAAAATCATCATATTATACACATTTCTTTCTAAGCTTAACATGGAACAATGGGCCACAGATAAACATGTAATGGAAATATAATCACTATACCAGTATAATGGAAAGCCTTAGTTTCCATGGTTTGGGACATGAGCAGCTGCTTATACCCAATACACAATTTAAACACATTTAAAACCTATGCACCTAACACGATTTCTCCATCAAAGCGTTATGCAAAATAGCCTACCATACAACGTCCACATTTTCTAAATGTGAAATGTCTCATAATCCCTGGTTTTCTTTTAATCCCAAACTCCCAACCAATATTAATAGATAGAAAATATGCACAAGTGACAAGGACATAACATAGAAAAGTTTTTTTTTAAATATGCTTGAACCAGTAAAAATTAAAAAAAGAAAGAAATATGTCCTCAAAACAACCAAAATAAAGTTACATGAAATTTAGAATTACAATCTAAACAATGGAATTTGAACCAAATGAGGGACACAATGTCTTAATAACAAAGAAGTAATTACATCAAACAGAAATTACAGTGTATACAAATTCCCAGTTCAGATTAACAATTTGGTAGTTGATATTAATCCTGCACCCTATGGGACCTGAGCCCAAGAATGTGTACAGTTCTTCGTCAATGTTGTGCCCTAGAGTTTTGGTTTCAAAATCTAAACTGTAGCGCGTTTCTTGTTGTAGGAGCCCATCTTTGTTCCCTCCTCTGGGACCCGTCTCTATTTTATGGATATTAAAAAGGCAAAACCATTGGAATTGCCCCCCGTGGAATTATGCACAATTTTTAGCCATCAGATATGCTGCATTGTGGTTTTTATTTGGCTCTTAGATGATGTAATATGCACATTTTTAGTTTGCATTTTGTGCTGCCGATGAACTACTCACAGGGAAATTTAAGAACATACACAACAAATTACTATTCACAAGTAATCTTACTGTCAATCTTCACAGAATTATCCAGTATTGGACGCAAGTACGTAGTACAATTGTGAGCATATTTGCAGATCCTACATTGTGTGCATTTGAAAGAATCTGGTCCACAGTCCTTTAACTACTCACTGGGTCTAGTGCTAGTCATCGCTCTTCATAAAACTACTAACCAGTAGATCTTTAAAAGAACAACAACATTTCCGAAAATTAATATCTGGCTGTATTTTTAAAGTGTTATTCAGGTCACTATCCGCCATAAGGATCTTCCAATGTCTGAGTATATGGCGTATGGGCTGTGCTTGTGTGCCAAAGGTTAAAAAATCAGTCTTGTGACTCATTTCTTGTCTTTTCCCTTCTTGCAGTTTGACTGTTCTAGTAATAGAGGTTGTCATTCACACGAACACGCCTTAATATACGCAAGCACAATTATCCTGTTGGGGTATGCTTGCTGTAAAAAAAAAAAAGAAAAAAAAAAAAAGAAAAAAAAAAAAAAAAAAATACATGTCGTAACATGCCTTACTCTCTGTCAAAAGTTTCTAAAGTGGAGCAATTTCTTCGTAGTTCAATGAATTCCCCAGAACGATGCTCCAAATGAGGTGTTTTGGATGCCCACTTGTTGCGTGTGGGCGAGTATTGGACCCTGTGGATTTTCTGTGCAGCTCACTCCTAAAATGTCCTGCTTCAAGTTCCAAAGTGACATCTAAAAAGACTATTGCAATCCGGCAGGGACTATCAGTAACCTTTAGATTGCATTCATTTGTGTTGAGAATTTGTACAAACTATCCATTCCTCCTCGCTTCCCTTCCAGATTATAAACAAGGCATCAATGTAGCAGAGCCACAACACTCTTATCTGTATGCATTTCATTCTTTTCTGACCAGGCTGTGAATTTTTCCCAGTAGCCCATGGTCAGGTTTGCATTGGAAGGTGCAAATGTGCTGCTCATAGCAGTTCCTTGTTTCTGCCTGAAAAATACCTTGTTAAAAAGAAAAACATTGTTCTTAAGACATAAATCAATCAAGGGTAGGATCATTTCAGTGTGGCGTAAATAATTGAGCGATCAAGTGTTCAAAAAGGATTTGCATGCCTCCATCCCAAAATCACATCAAAATCGATGTATACAAGGATGCTACATCCATGGTGACTAACATAAGTTGTTAATGTTAAAGGATATTTGTACCGTGCACTATCACCACCGGAGTGGTCCCCTGGTGCTCTGGCGGATCTGAAACAAAGGGGGGTAGATTAGGCGTGTTAGTGGGATAAAGTTTGGAGAAGTGCAAGGGAGCTGTGAAGTTGGCAGCTTTGGTTCGGTAAACACCGGTCGCCAGGCGTATTGGTGTGTTATTGGGTTCCCAGTCCGTCGTGTGCTGTTGCTTGCGGGTCTGTGTGGTGTGGTTGTTGTTGCGGTGTGGTGAAGTGAGTGCGGGTTGCTGCGGTTGTGAGGTATATGAGGAGCAGTGAGGTTTTTAGTAGTTTTGGGATTGGTTAGTTTCCTTGTTATTAGGAGTTATGCGTATTCCTATTGCATCTACTTCATGATTTAGAGAAGGTAGTTTCCTTTCGGTGATTAAGTTTCAGCGTCATAAGGCTGTGTCATCTCTCCGTCCTTAGGCTAAGTTAGCTACTTTCGCGTTTCCATCTTTGTATTTGGCCAGCCCTTTCATCCCAGTTTGTCTTTGCTGTGACCTGGTTTTGGATTGATTTATTTGCGAGCTACGCCTGTACCCTACGTCCTTTCTGAGTGGGTAAGGTTTTTGGTAGTGTTGGGCATGTATGCCAATTTCTGTTCCCATGGGGTTGCTGCTTGTGTTCTATTCCAACTAGCGTCGTCTCTCTTGTTCTTGTAGGGGTTACCCTCAGTTGACCTGTGGTTCCTGTGACCTATGGCCACTGCGTATCCTGCAATATAGAAGGAACCCTGGGTATGCACTCGTACAAACAAATATCCGAGTGCTGCCTCTATCTAGTCCCGGGTGGGCGTTAACTTATGAACCAAAGAAGATAGAGGCAGGTCTGATAGGGTGGAGAACTGAAAGTGGTGTTTTCAGTAGTTAAAAAACAATGTAATCATAACCAAAAACATTAAACATCAAAAAATATACATTTGTCTAAAATCCTTAATAAAAGAGAAAATCCTTAATAAAATACCAAAGCATAGATGGATTATTCATTGCTCCGGCACATTTACAAAACACCACTCTAGTAGCCAGCGTATCTTGACAAACATTAATAAATTCACTGTTATCTTCTTGTTTTCATACACTATGAAAAAAAACTAGAATTTAAACATGAAACTTTGTGTTCTTTTGCATCAATTTGTCACAATATAAAAGATGAAACAAGCCAAAGGGATCCGCAAGTATTGCACACAGACGCTGACCGAGATGGCAGAGGAACGAACTTTAGCGTATAGCGACGATTCCGCTGCAGCGCTGTTGAAGGCAATCTCCATTAACAACAGCGACTTGGAAACAACACAACAACCTAATGACTGGGATGAGGTGGTCCTACTAACAAAATGGCTCATCCGGACAGAACTACACAGAGCAATCATGTTGGAATACCTTAAAAACAAGGCACTCCCACAAGGACTAGTTGTCCACAACGAACCCCGCCTTTTCCAGGATAACGAAAAATGCTGTGTCCAGGGCGGTAGGGATGGGCTTATATTAATTATTGACACGGCCAAAGAAACCTGGGAATAAATAGAGATAGACCTAAAAAAGATTGAAGAGGAGATTCAGAAACTTGCCTCACTTGATAGATAAAAAATAGAATCGAAGAAATGGAAAAAGAAATGAAGGAGTTCAAGATTAGTAACACACCCGAAAGAATACAAAGACTTAAGAAAACTTGCCACAGTTAAGCCACGAACGGGTATTCCCTTATATTAAAGATGATTATGAAACTAATTTCCCACAGCAAGGAGCACCCAACCACTCAGGGCGTGTCAGGTTCAGGGGAACCTCTTACAGCACCAGCAACAATTCCAGTGATCCAGACAATCCGGATGAAGGCACTTCAACCAATACAGCACCAATGAGAGGTAGAGGTTCATCGAACAGACGTCGAGGTAACAACGGGAGGAAACAATCCACCAGGCCTTTTTTTATTCCAAGGCCAGCCCAGAGGCAACTGGGACCAGGACAGATGACAAACCAGGAGCAGGAATCGCTTTTAGTGAATACCTCGAGCTATACCCACACGCCATTGGAAGAAAAGGTTCTCAACAAAGGTCTAGGCTTTCTAACAACGAAAGAACATGACCCTTTTGAATTCCACATGGAATTCAACAAACTGATGAGAACTATTCATCTTCAAGAATTCTTTGCTAACAACGAAACATGAAGTAACACGAACTCCACCACCAATCACGCTGGCCTTTGGAATCCATCCACGTTTTGTGTCCCTACCAGTAGCCACTTCCCCGAGTCCCTGGTCTTTCAACATGAGATCGAAAAACTAGAAAAAGAAAAACACAGACCATTTCAAAATCTGTCCAGACTTGAAAAAGAGTCGATTGAATCATTGGCTGATGCATATCGTGATCAAGAAGGTCGGACGAAGGGGGAGCCATTGTCATCATGAACCGGGAGGACTATGTGAATGAATGCCTGAATCAACTGAGCAACACCACCTATTACAAAAAACTGTGGGAAGACCCTACTAAAAACCTGCAAGGCATGATCGAACTTAAGCTTCCAAGGCTCAGGACAGAGGCTGGATTTCGGGACAGGAAGCCGGGTTCCTTACAAATAAAAAACCCAAGATACCAATATTTTACTGTCTGCCCAAGATACATGAAAAGTTGAACAGGTCACCAGGCAGACCAATTGCATCTGGCATCAATTCGGTTCTAGAACCCCTCTCGATATATGCAGACCATTACCTAAAAGGATACCTTAAAGAAATGAAGTTGTACCTTAAAGATACAGCGGCAGCCATTAGACACTTTGAAAGCATGGAATTCAATAGTGGAACCTACCTACTGGTCAGAATGGATATAGTAGCACTATATACCAATATCCCCCAGCAAACCACCATAGAGACAGTGGAAGAAATCCTACTCACAAGAGTGGACACAGATCCTGTACCATCGTCCTTTATCCTTTGGTGTATAGAAAGCGCACTAAAGAACAACTATTTTAAAGGTATATTTTACCAACAGATCGAGGGTCCTCTAATGGGGGCCACCATGGCCCCCAGCCTCGCTAATTTGTACGTGGCGTTCTTTGAAAAAAAAAGTATATCTACCCCGACACCAACCCTTTCAGGAAGAAGATCTGAAAATGGACTAGATACATAGACGACATCTTGATCATATGGGAAGGCTCCATAGAAAACACGACTGCATTCCTACACTGGATGAATGCACTAAATCCACACCTACAATTCACTATGACAGTAAACAACAACACTACCAACTTTCTGGAACTGACGATTTTCAATCAAGCAGGAAATCTACAAGTGAAACCATACCACAAACCTACAGACAAAGACTCCTTGCTCGATTACACTAGTCATCATGTTAAACATCTTCGGGATAACTTACCGTTTGGCCAATTTCTCAGGCTCAAAAGAAATACCTCCATCCCATCTAAGCGCGGCTCCGATCCCCCTCCCGGGCCGCAACAAGGCAGACAAATAAGCGGATCACAAGCTCCAAAAGCATACTGAAGCAATCTGAGTACTGGAGGAGAATTTCAACGCCAGATGAGGCATAATCGGACCCGCAAGCGAGGAGGAATATAAAGGAGGAGGAATATAAAGGAGGGGCCAGCAATATTAAGGCGCACAGAGTCAGAGAGCAGCGGAAGGCGGCCGCCATTAGCAGAGACCCACCCGTCAGCAGGAAGGACCGCGTCGGACCGCGTCGGAGAGCGGCGCCAGTCCCGGCCATCGGGAACGGAAGCAGCGAGAGGCAGGGGACACTCCACCCCGAGGGCTCAGCTAGGACGGGCGCCTCAGCGCGGAGACCAGGGGAGAGCAACACGAGAGGGGGATACGTCCATGCCCCCGTCGAGGCACGCTCGCCCGGTTGGGCTGGAGGGGCCGGCCTGAGCCTGCGGTGTGCAGGACATCGGCCTCGCCCCCGAGGGATTACAGAGACAGCAGCAAACAGATACAGGAGCGTAGAAGAGCAAGGAGCTACATTCTAACGGGACCACAGCGGAAACACATCGGTGCACCCCTCCATAGACTATTAAGACATCAGACCCCACGACGCATGTGGTGAACAGCCCCCCCCCCCCCCTTAGTGACCTTGGCAATTCCGGAGAGGTGGGACGCCCCACAAGGACGTAGTTAGGGGCGGTGAGGAGGCCAAATTAAACCCCAAACCGTAGCGCAGCAGAGGCAGCAGTAGTGGGGAAGCGACAACAGGAGCTCCAAGGCGCCGACTCAACAATCCGACACTTCACCAGATAGGTACAGCCTGGTCTACACCAAAGGCAGTTATCAGAATAACAGCATCTATGTCCAAATCAAGGGGGAAACAGCAGGCCAACCTACAGACGCCCCAGGGGAGACAAGAGCGCAATCTACTACACCTGTGGGGAGTGGACACTCCAGTACAGGCGAGGAAAAGGAATCAGGAAGACAGACCTACGAGAGAAGACTCAGAACCCACTGCCAAAGAGATGGCGACGAAGGAGGATATGAAAGAGTGGTTTGGAGAACTGCAAGCGCAGTTTATGGCCACGGTCCAAACTCAATTTGAGACAATGAAAGGCGAGATAAAAGCAGTGGTACAAGAATTAAAGACGGAGGTGGCTACTCTGGGGGAACGGACAGACACCCTGGAGAAGGTGGTCCAAAACTTAGAGGAGGAAACGCAACAACATGCAGAGGCTCAGGAACACCTGATACGCCTCACCCACAACCTCGAAATTCAATGCGAGGACCTAGAAAACCGCTCCAGGCGGTCGAACATCAGGATAAAGTACATGGCAGAATCGGTGGAAGAGAAAGACTTGAAAGAGGCAGTACAACAAGTCTTTAAAGACATTCTTGACATGAAAGAAGAAGGTGTTTATAGACCAAGTTCACCAAGTGGGTCCAAAACGAGCAGGCGAACTGGGAGCCAGGCCAAGAGATGTACTGGTGGCGATGGCCTCCTACACTCAAAAGGAACAAATCCTGAAAAGGAACAAGTCCTGAGGAATGCGAGAGTTATGGACCACATCCTAATGAATGGCAAAGACATCCAACTGTATCAAGATCTAGCACAGGCCACTCTGCAGAAACGCAGGGAGATGGGCCTAGTGGTAAGAGCTAATAGCGAAACAAATAAGATATAAGTGGACTTTCCCGTTCGGACTGTTACTCACGTGGGAAGGACAGCAAAGGAGGATAACCACCTGTGAAGAGGGGATGAACATTCTGGACCTACAAGATCGAGAAGGAGACCTCCGAGACAGGAATAGAGGAAGGCTGGCCCCAAGGAAAGCGGCAAGCGAATGGAAGACGGTTGACAAAAAGCTAACGCACCCAATGACGAAGGAATAGACTACCCCCGGACACTGCGATCTGGCTAGAGGAACGCTTTCACTCAGGGAGCCTCTCCACTCTGGCCATTTGAGGACACAGGGAGGAACGGCCATCCACACAAATCAGGTGCCAGGGAAGGAGGGGGGTGGCAGGGTGGAGGGGGAGGCACCGGAATTACAAGTTAGAATCCAGAGGGGTTTTAGGACACTCCACGAGTTATCCCTGAGATGGAAGGGGGCATGGCGCATAAGGCCGTACACCTGAGCGACCATAGGAACCAGTGCCCTCCTCAGGGCAGTTAGGGGGCAGGTGGAAAGGGAGTTATGCAAGTTGGGGGTCGGGGCGGTCGGGGGGAATCCGAAAAAGATTACCCATACTCAGGAGGGCACCACGAAGTTCGGTCAGGAGAATACACACCCCAGTCAGGATGGGGATAAGAATATGAATGCATAACATCCGAGGGCTCAATTCCCCGGTGAAAAGGAAAAAAGTGGAGCACTTCATAAAGCAGGGGAAATTCGATATAATAATGTTCCAAGAAACCCATATTAAGGCACAGGACAAGAACAAGGTGAAACTGAAAGGCTATAACCAAATAATACAGGCAAATGCACAAGAAAAGAAGGCAGGGGTAGTGATAGCCTTCAAAGATACAGTAAGCACACAGATACAGCATACAGAGGCAGACAAACAGGGAAGGTACATTTTTGTGACAGCGAAAATAGAGGGCTCCCCCACGACATTGGCAGCGGTATATGCCCCCAACATAGGACAAGAGGGCTTTCTTAGGGACACGCTGGACAAACTAGAACGCTTTGCAGAGGGGAAGTAGTGGTGGGAGGAGATCTCAACATCGCCAGGGGCCCCAGTACAGACAGATCCGGACCCCGACAGCAGGGACACGGATCCCCCTCAAAAGCACTGAAACAGAAAATGAATAACCTAGCGTTGAACGACGTCTGGCGACATCTATATCCCACACAAAATGGCTTCACACACTTTTCACATGTCCATGGAACTATGTCTAAGATAGACCATCTATGGGCCTCAATAGGCCTTTTGGGGAAGATTCGACAGGCAGAGACAGGGTCCATCTCACTCTCCGGCCATGCCCCTTTGTGGGCAGAGGTAGACCTGGCGATCAGCCACACGGGGCTATGGAAGTGGAAATTATACGGGATCCAGTATTGGGAAACACTGCCTCCCGCACAATAATCTCCCAGAGTTAACAAAAGAGACCCAGTGGGAAGCCTTCACGGCAGT
Source organism: Ambystoma mexicanum (assembly GCF_040938575.1). Classification (NCBI taxonomy): domain Eukaryota; kingdom Metazoa; phylum Chordata; class Amphibia; order Caudata; family Ambystomatidae; genus Ambystoma; species Ambystoma mexicanum. Next base: position 852,266,140 of record NC_090930.1, read on the forward strand.
GACTAGGGGACACTGTATAGCACTCAAAAAACACAGAGGGACAGACAATACAGACTATGGGAATCAGAGTGAGAGGCGAACATAAGCACGATCCACAAGGAAATGCTGCAAACACCAACATCCAAGCTAAAAAAAACATTGAGACACGTCCAGAGGCAGCTGGAATCCCTACGCACCAAGAGAACGGAGAGGGATCTGCTAAAAATGAAACATTGGTTCTATGTGAAGGCGAATAAAGCGGATAAACTCCTAGCAAGGCAACTTAGAGGGCAAAAACAAACACAGACAGTTAAGGCGCTCGTAGATGCAGGGCAAACAAAACACAAACATCAGACATAAGTGATATATTTAAGCAATTTTATCAGAAACTATATTCCACAGAAAGCCCTGTCGAAGCCCAGCAAAAAACGTACCTAGACGGGGTCTCCCTTCCGACAATCTCGGAAGAGGAAAAACAACAATTGGATGGGGATATTAAAGAGGAAGAGGTGATCAAGGCAATAAGGGACCTCCCTAGGAATAAAGCGCCAGGCCCAGATGGCTACACAGCATTATTCTATAAGGCGTACAAAGACATACTGGCCCCGGTTCTGACTGAACTATTTAATACATTCAAAGATAAGGGGAATGTCACACAATCCATGAACAAGGCTAAAGTAGTGGTTTTCCACAAACAGGGGAAGGACCCGCAACTCCCCAGCTCGTACCGCACAAATTAATATAGATGCAAAGCTGTATGCCAAAATCCTGGCAAATAGACTGGTGCAAACTCTCCTGAAAGTGATACATAGAGACCAGTCTGGGTTTGTCCCAAACAGACAGACGCACACACACGATAATATCAGGAGAGTGCTACACTTGGTGGAAAAAATAGGAATTATACAAACCCCAGCTATAGTGTTGTCCCTCGACGCGGAGGAATGGACATTCCTCCTTAGTATTCTGTGGAAAATGGGGTGGGGAAACCATTTATGGATAGGATACAAGCAAACTACAACCAACAATACGCATAGCAGTGAACGGGGGCTTGTCCAACAAAGTACAGATTGAGAGGGGGACAAAGCAAGGTTGCCCATTATCCCCCCCCTGTTGTATGCAATATTTCTGGAGCCGCTTCTGGCAAGGATAAGGGATAACCCAGAAATCAGGGGCATAGAAATGGCAGGGTTCCAACATAAAATTGCTGCATATGCGGACGATGTGCTTGTGGTCTTGGTAGACCCCGAAAAGCCACTCCAGGGCCTGATGCAAGAAATGGAGGCATATGGAGCTGTCTCTGGGTTAAAAATTAATAGACAAAAATCGGAAATCTTGACATTGGCTGGGGACTCAACACACATTCAATAAGTAGCAACCACCCTACAGCTAAAAGTCGCTAAAGAAGGGGTCAAATACCTGGGGATCACGCCGACGGGGAGGATAGGAGACCTGTACGCAAAAAACTACCCACAAATGCTAGAAAAAAATCAAACGGGATCTAACGAGATGGAACCCATTATCAATTTCTTGGTGGGGTAGGATAACGGCGGTCAAGATGACAATCTTACCAAGACTTTTATACCTCTTTCAGGCCTTACCGATTAGAACCCCCCACCCCTTCTTTAAATCCCTTGACGAAACTGATCTCAGAATACATCTAGCACAAAAAAAACACTCCTAGAGTCTCAAGTGTGGTCTTGACAGCAGCAAGACAGGATGGGGGATGTGCCCTCCCACATTTAAAAAAGTATTACGAAGCAGCCCAATTGTGGGTATTGAAAGAATGGATCCCTGATAACTCGCAGAAAATATGGGCCGCCCAGGATAGGGCGGTAGCGACAACCCCCACTCGACACCTCCTTTGGCTGGGAAAAAAAACAGACATCCCAATGTTCATATCAGTGAAATCATGAGAGCAACCCTAGGCGTTTGGGACAAAGCAACTAAGCGGGGTACCCTAACCAAAGATCCAACAACTTTGTTGCTGCAAGTCTTAAAAGGAGAGAATATAGTCCATCTGGAAATCCTACTCCTAAAAAAAGAACTGGAAATGATCTACATGATGCACAGTGACACACACGGGCTGAATGAGGCCATTGAGTGGCATAAGATCAAATAAGAATATCTTGTAGGGGACCACATTACATTAAGTGGCCAGTCGCTAAGTAGAAATCAACATCTATACGGAGTCTAACCCCTACGGTAGTACATACATCATTATAGAGGTAGATACAGTAGCACAACCTACATAGTATTTCTTCTGCCCCCACACGAGAGACTGTGCCTCATTTAGCACGTGTCACCCAATATATCAATCAGAGGGACGCAATCATCGAGCAGATTAATGTATAATATTAATTATACTAATAATAATATTGGACTAATTTTGAGAATTACCTACACTATGGTTGGATTTTTCCACTCAGGTCCTAATTTACAATTAAGATCTTTGCATTTGTGACCCAATTTATCAACCAGAGTAACGCCATCATCTGTTAGAATAATGTATAATACATTTGTGTAAGTGTTTGGCAATGCCCTAATTTGTGGATGGATAATTCCATTGAGGTTCTAAATAATAGTGAGGGAAGGTTTCATCTGTGCTTTGGAGTATGTATGTTCCCAGACTAAGGTTATTCACACCATATCTTGAATGTGGAACGGTACGGGCAGCATAAACTTGGTATGATAAAACCCAGCGAGTGTACGCATAGTTATAGAGGGGGTATGGCCTCTGTACAGGGATGTGTGTCACAACATTTGACGAGACGAATACGGATACAGATAACGATCTCGCCTCTGCCTCCAGTTTAAACAGAATTACAGACACAACACTCGGAACACAAGCCACTCTTAGATGGCGCTCTGGACCGACTACCAGGTTAACAAAATAGAAAAAGTCCATACGTCTTTAAGCGGGGACGTTGCATGACAACGTTTGTCAACCGGGAGGGATGCACACTGCAGACCGGAGCTCCAGCCGCACAATACACAGGGCCACAGAGTAAACCAGATACCAAGCACCACACTAGGTGAGCTATTATACAATAAACTAATAACTTATTAACACAGATAAACCCTTGTACATAGGGCTGACAATACACATCCCTTTGTATTCATTTTCTCACAGTTAGGCCACGAAGATACGAGAACACTCCCAATCACCCACGGACCTGATACAAACAGTGACGCTGCTATTCATTACAACGCCTGCAACCCGTGTATAAGGTAATATGCCTGTTTTGTCCAATTATTGGTATATAAGACCACACTTCGCTAGAGGGTACACAGGATGTGACAACCAAATACCTATGGTCTCCATAGATCTATTCTGGTTTTCTTGGTCAACCTAATCCACAAAGACCTGAACAAACAGACTAGTGACATCCTTAGGACCTCCCAGTCCCAGGAAACGAGAGTAGTGACCACGCTTCTACTCCACGATAGGCGAATGTAAACTCATCTCCTCCAGATCCACGGGTTATTATGTCTTCTGTAAACTCTTGGGGTCATTTACCCCTTTGGTATTGTTTTTAGCGAATTGTTAAGCATATACATATGCTTACCCACTAATTAGGTCCAAGAAAGGATGCACTCGAGCCCCGACCGCCATTACCCCAAATGGTCTCGCCCTCAAATACACCGACGCAGGTAATCATAAACCTACTGAAGTGTTGCATCCACTAAGACAATGAGACTAGATAAATGGGGACCAATATCTGACTGTAGCCCCTTTTGCTTTTGTTTTATCTGATAGGTCAAGGACAAATAGAAAACTCCTTGTGGATATCTCCACAAGCATCTTAGCACAGTCTACACACTTGTACACAAACTGGGGTTTTACTCCTTATGAATGTTCCGCATTTCTTGCCACTGTGACCTGAAACATGGTGAGACAATAGACTGTTCAATGATAATGCAGTGACAAGTTGATGCAAACGAACACCACAAAGTTTCATGTTTAAATTGTAGTTTTTTTCCATAGTGTATGAAAACCAGAAGATAACAGTGCATCAATGTTTGTCAAGAGACCCTGGCCACTAGAGTGGCGTTTTGTAAATGTGTCGGACCAATGAATAATCCATCTATGCTTTGGTCTTTTATTAAGGATTTTAGACAAATGTATATTTTTGGATGTTTAATGTTTTTGGTTCTGATGATTAAATTGTTTTTTTTAACTACTGAAAGAACACCACTTTCAGTTCTCCAACCTATCAGACCTGCCTCTATCTTCTCTGTTTCATAAACAAAAAGGGGCAGCCACACATGTGACATCATCAGTGATCTCATCAATGTGATTTGTGAGATCATCTTTGATGTCATGGATGTTAGTCCTTGCAGTGCACACTAGTGGCGCGAGTTATGGTTGCTTAGCTTACCATAACTGGCGAATTTCATTTTTTTCCCCCGCTTTTACCTGTAACCATAACGTCCCTGTAACGTTTTTCCATAGAATTTCACAGGTTTTTGCTAGTGCAAATTAACCATAACGTCCCTTTAACAATGTTTTTGTTAGTAAAAAACACACACACACACACACACACACACACACACACACACACACACACACACACTTTACATTTTGATTTTTACACAGCTGTGTGCATTCTCAAACAGGAAGAGGAACTCTGTATTTGCACTTTATTTTGATCAATGTCAAGATATGACTTTCGGTCCATATCACCCAGCACTAGATGGAGTGTTAGGCTCATATCTGCTTTTAGGGTTTTTTTCGGCATATTCTGCTTTCCCAGAAGATCCTGTGCACCAGCTAAGGATCCTGCCTGCAAACACAGCTAACCGGGGCTCCTGCACCAATTACCCCTCCTGAATCCTGGCTGAAGTCAGAAAGCCATCTGGAGCAAGAGGGTCATGTGACATACTTCCCCCCCCCCATAGTATTAAGTCACCCCTGAGCGTCCATCCCAGGTGTCTGCAGCTAAGGTTCAAAAGCAGCAAAGAGTTTCCTGTTTGGACCAGGAAGGGCCTACGGGCAGAAACCTTGCCCAAGCCATAACTTTGCTGTGCTTACTCTTTGCTTACTCTTTGCTACACTCCTGTTACCACACAGAGTGATTCTTCAACTATTAATTCATTGCGGAGCTGCTGTTACCTCACAGAACCAAAGAAAATTCCTGTTTTGGGCTTTTAACTGTCTTTTGATTAACTATATCAATATTGAAGCCCAACTCAAAACTTACACTTCTTCTCAGACAACCTTAACCCTCACCCACCCACCAGCCCTGTCACACATTCTTGGGCTGCAGCGTTACTTCACGGTCTTGACTCACAGATTTGTTTCCTATTTATTCTATGCTGCATCATGCATCTGGACTTCGCCCCATTCTTCCCAACTCTCCGCCATCCCCATCTCACTGCATCCGCACCCCTCCAATACAACGCCACCATTCTCCCATCATCTCCAACCTCCTCTATCCCCCTCACCTATCACACAACACTTTCTCCTCTCCCTCAACTCCCATCACACTTTCAATTGGCCTCTCGAATGGACAAATACTCTACAAAATGTCTTCCTATATCAATAACCGCTTTGACTCATTATCCTCAACTTTCCCATTTTGCTATCACAGAAACCTGGATTTCTCTCCTCTTGACTCTGCTACACTACCGGCTCTCTACATGAATGCTTCTACCTTCTTCTACTGTCTCAAACCTGCTGGGAAGGGTGTCAGTGTGAGGTTCCTCATTAATAAAGCCCTCAACACTGCCCTAATCCCGCCCCCGCCCAACAAAACCTCTTCCTCTTTTGAATAAGTCGGCGTTCGACAAAATTGATCGAAACATGTTGTGGGCCAAATTACACTCCTGGAACTGCCCTCAATCAGTGCTCGATCCAATCAAAGCACTGCACTCACAAAACACCATAAGAGTGAAATTAAGCCAGGAAGGAACGTTATCGGAACAGAGGGGTCAAACAGGGTTGCCCTCTGGCACCAGCCCTATTTATTGCATTTTTGGGCGACATACAACATTCTGAAGCGAAAGTCAGGAGCTTCCCTCCGAAAATGGGCAAAACTACCAGCCCAAGACTTTTATATGCAGATAACGTCATCCTAATCGATCAGACTCAAATTGGATTACAAAGAAAGTTAAACAATCTGGGAAAATACATCGATGAAAACCATGTAGAAATCAATAAAAACAAAGTTCTGACGATTGAGAGAGTTTCGAACAAAAAAAATCTAATCAGCTGTCATGGTTCCTTGATAATATCAAAATTGAATTGGTAAAAAATATCAGATACCTGGGCGTTGAAATGGACAGTTCTGGAACAGATATGGCCATGCAAAACATGCTGTGGGACAAAGCCAAAAGACTAACATCTCAAATGAGAATCATCGACAGTTCTCACTAATTCCTGCAATAAACTTCTATAAGGGAAAAGTGGTTCCAGCATTGGTGTACGGAATGGAAGTCTCCCTCTTCATTCCAACTACGATTTGGAGTAGATTGTAGGGGCTGGTCTGGAAGGCAGTCCTAGGAGTTCCTAAGTCAACATCTATGGCAGCCATTAGAAGAGATCTGGGTCTAGTATCCCTTTCATCCATGGTAGAGCAAAGCACCATGAGTTTTTTCAGGAAAATAATCATGGCGGATACGTTGCCGGCTTTTAACATCATTAAGGAAGAACTGGAAAGTGGCAAATGTGCGGCTTTGAACAGATGGGTGGAGAATATGAAAGAGAAGCTACGTGAAAATAGCTCATACAGAAAACCCGGACAGAATTAAACAAAAAATGGAAAAGATGGATTGGATACATAGTCAGCCGCAGAGAATAAGCTCCTAGCCCACCTCCCTGCAACCTTCAATAAAGTGAAATCTCTACTAAAGTACTGTGTCAAATTTCCAGAAAAAAGAAAAAGAACGCTCTTTATAAAAGCAAGATTAAATCTGCTGTTAACACAGGAAATTTTTACCATCAGGGGCGTTTCAGACAAAAAAGAATGTCGACTGTGCAAAAAGACGAGGTGAAGGAAACTGAACCATCTAGTAATTGATTGTCCTAACACCAAACAAAATAGATCTATTCATCTGCTTCCGCTGATCGAGAACCCGTGGAAGATACACGAAAATTATCTATGGAACAGATTAATATCGGGTGAAACCACGAGATGGACGGTGGCAATGGTGAACTTAATTGACGCAATATTCCGACAGATTAGGGAAATGACACCGCCCCTTTAGGAAGAAACTGTGCCCTAAAACCCGTCAGTATAAGTGAATCTATTTGACGCGGCTAGTGGCATGAACTAACTCTAAATGTGAAATTTTTCTTTTCTTTAACGACAAAACAAGGGAGATTCGAATGTCAACTGACTTTTTGATAAATTTCTCAGGTGTTCCTGAAGAAAAGTAAAAAAAATATATATAATAATAATAATAATAATAATAATAAAGTCAGTATTCAACTAAACCCTCCTACTTCTCTTACTTTTCTGGTTCACTATTGGCCCCCTAACCCTCAACTCCTTCCCAGATCTGAACCTTCTTTTTGAGTCAATTACTATTGTCTGAGGGTTCATTCAATAAATCATGTACTGCATGACACATAGTAGAATAGTCTGCTTCCTCCCCCATCCACAGGCCATAATTCCAGACATCCATTTCTGCCCTGACCCATTATTTAACATCTGCCAACCATGACACAAATCGGCTCAGTCGTAGATTTCAAAACCATTGCAATACACATTTTAGCCAACAGTTACCCCAAAGCCACCAGGTTCACTACTGGACAGCTCCCTTTCTCTTAACCGGGATTCCCAAAAAGGAAACGCCTTTACAGCAATCCAACCACATATGTAATAGGAACCACCTTCTAACCCACATCTCCAACATGTAGGTTCAGCAACCCCAATAACCTTAGCCACTATCCAACAAAGTCTTACATTCCTGGAAACCTCCTTCGTGCGTCCAAGTACTCTTGCCCATTCCTCATCTGTAAACTGCATATCTGCATCTATATCCCCTGCATGTTTAATTCTTGACAATTTCCAATATTCTTTTATTGGTATCGGCCTATAGAGCTCAGAGACCTTCCACCCACCTGTCACTAGGCCGATCAACATCCGATTCACTTGATGCAGTTCCGGTTTCTTTGGATACCCCGGCCAGAGCCCCCTTAAAGCCACACCATCAATCTGGCATATTGCCAAAAAATGCATCTGCAATATTGGATTTAACAATTTAAATTCCTGGTATGTGGCTGCCCAGTCTCCCAGATACAAATCTTCAACCATTCACCTGAGCTTACTACCGGGATCACCTATCCGTATGCGATTGGTAGAGGTATGGCATTTACAGCTGCTACTCAACAGCACCATAGGTAAATATGTCACGTGTGAGGCTACCCTTGACGCTTGTCTCCAAACAGTTAAGGTGGACACTGGAGTTGGCTGACCGCGTACTCACAAGATGCGTGAAACCACAAGCTACAAGATTTAGTGTTGCTGCCCAAGAATAGACCCTTAAATCTGGAACACTCACACCACCCTGGCCAAGTGGCGGTTGTAATGCAGACAATGCAACTCTAGGGCCCGATTCCCCCAAAGAAGTTCCCCTAAAACCATGTTGAGTTTCCAGAAGAATGCAGCAGGTAGAACCATGGGCATGGATAGAAAAATGTACAATAACCTCTGCAATGCAAACATCTTTTCCAGCCCTGATCTTCCCATCACTGACAGCGGAATCTTTGCCATTCCGTTGATACAACCATTGCAGATCCTGGCTTACTTGTACACCCAGGTATTGGAACTCCTCTGTAGCAATATCCATGTGTAATTCCACTCTTCCATCTCCCCCCTAACCCCCGAGGTCAGCCCTCAATGATTCTGGCCTAACAAATACCACGGATTTAGATTGGTTCACTATCAGGCCTGACAACTGTACAAATTCTTCCACCATTTCCAACATCAAGCCCAGTGCACGCATGGGGTCTGCTGTATACAACAAAATATCATCCGCATAGAGAGCAATTCAGTTGGAAACCTCACCCACCTTAACCTCCCCTTGCTCCCCCCAGACATTGTACCTACCCCTAATCACCCTAGACAGAGGTTCGATCACTAGCACAAATACCAATGGGGACAGGGGACAACCCGGTCTATTACCCTACGCTCTTTCCATGCTCGACAATATCCTATTGACTCTTACTGCGGAAGCGGGATATTATACAGAAATGTAACCCACCCACTGGTACACCAGTCCCATATTTGGCAGGACAACCCACATGAATATGCAGTCAACTGTATTGAATGCCTTTTCCAAATCCAGGTAAGCAAACCCCAGTTGCTCCCCTACATGTTTACATGTATCCAGTATCAAAAACAATTTCCTTAAATTCTAAGTGGTGGTTCTGCCAGGCATAAAGCCGGCTTGATCCTCGTGGGCCAGAGTGGTCATAATTTTACGTAACCTATGTGCTAGTATCTTGCTAAGAATGTTCATGAAATCAGCGACAATGGTCTGTATGAACCACATTCCCTCACATCCTTCCCTGGTTTTGGTAGCAGGACCACAACACCATCATAGAGCTTGGGAATGCACTGCGATTGAGCGCTTCCTTAAAGACCTCCAAAAACATAGGAGACAACAAGTGTTTATAAGTTAGAGTTCCACCGTCCATCCATCAACCACCAGCGTTTTATATTTCCCCAATTTGTCTATAGCCCAGTCCACATCTGTGAGAGCTATCGGCGCACTAAGTGGTGTGCCCTCCTCCTCAGTGAGCAACTGCAAGCAGGAGCCAGTGCCATTCGATGAGGGTTGGGGTGATGTGGTCGAAATTACAGAGCCTTTGACGAGTCGCGCTGCAGAATGCAGGACACATCTCAAGGGTGCCAGGGTAGTCACCAGAAGGCCTTCCAAAAGGGTATTGCCACCATGCAGGCTAGAAAGTGGATACCAAGCGGTTTACATCTTCCTTGCCATGTGCATTTTGAAATGGGACTTAATAAAGCTCAAGAACGGTACTGAAGTTATTGTTGGCAGGTTGACCATGTGTGGTTTGCAGTAACAAGAGGCAAAGGAAAGACCATGTACATTACCAACAAACCACAGCCCCATAAAAACATTGCACTGAAAAGGTCATTTTTTTCTCGGCACCAAACACATTCTTTGGACTATCACTGCCATCAGTTCTATACAGTCTAGTATGGCAGGCATAATGTAGTAACTTCAAACTCTGCTTCCATACGAATTCAATGCATATTTACTTATGTTCTGCCATACTAGACACACGACTATCCATGAGAGACTCTCTCATAAAAACAAGAAATAACGCACACATCAATAACAATATGTATCAAAAAGCAGGAGATCAATAAAAACAAAGCGAACATTAAAAGGTGGATAAATAATAAACCAAGTAATAAATGAATAACAGGTGTAAAATATATGGTTTACTAAACACAATTTAACAACGGTGGAGCAGACCGAATCCTGTGACCCAAATGATTTAGGGGTCACCCAGTTGATGAGGCACAGACCAGGTTTGAACGCAAAGTCCCCAATCCATCACAGGTGCACCAGGTAGGCTCTGAACTCGGCAGCCACTGCCGCTATAGAGTGCAAATGGCTCCAGAATATGTACATCCTTGATATGATACCTACATCACACATTCCTCCCACTCACAGGCCGTATGTGGCCACGGCCAGAGCAGGACTATGCGGGAGCTTCCAAATGGCTGTGTACAATGCGTATCAAATATAAATTGGGGACCAACTAGAGTTGCGCTGTGGATGATTTGCTAAATAAAAACAGGTTAAAATGTACAGAAGTTGCCCTCAGCAAATCGGAAAACCATATGTTTTAAGCTTTCAGAAACCAAACAATATTTAAATATATGCAAATCTCTTCAGCCTCTACTATCCTCCCCTAAACAAACAGCTATGTAAATTTAACTCTGTGCATTTGGGACAATCTACAAATACACATTAGGACTCATCTATACAACATTTAAAGCATATGGGGCCATAAATAATTAACAAAATTATATATGTTTGCATCAGATGTGGACGTTAAATTTGCGGAATGCTATGTACTAGCTCCTTGCTCCCGAGCGGTAGCTCGTGATCCCGTTGAAACACAACCGCTCTCTTACTTTAGCGTTTCTCGTCTTCATCATGATCTGGTCTCGAATGTACTCCTCCTGTACGCCAGGAAATAACTCCGAGACAACTCCTGGCTGCTCTTTGTAGCGCTAGCGATCCTGTACTTGTCTGCATTTGTGAAGCACTAGTTAGGTCGTGAGGTTTTTGATTTCCTTAGTTTGGAGGCATACCGGTGTTGGAAGTACATTCCGAGTGCAGGTCGAAGCAAAAAATAATAGTTTGTGTGTGAGCATGACTTTCAGCTTGGACGGTGTTCAGTTGAAAGGGGCGTGTGGCATCTCCTCTCATACAGATACATTGGCCCCAACATACATCCTCAGTGAGAGCAGCACTAGCATGGAGCGACTACTTGGGGGTCTGTTTTTTTGCTTCTGTGGGCGCATACAGGTTGTGCAGGACAACTGAAATCGTTCTATACTGCTGCAAACTCAACAGTGGAAAACATCGACCAGTATGACAGTCACCAAACCACAGGAAATGCTTCACTAGTTCAAGTCATGGGTTGTCCTGCAATGTGCCGAGAGACGCACTGAGGCACACTGGTCAAAATCGGTTCATTTGGAACGGATTATCTACAAACAAAACGTTACATATATATTTGAATATCTTCGAGTTTGCCATTTCTGGTGTAAAGGCAGATATTGGAGCACACGGAAATAAGCATTCTAATAACTCAAAAAAGATCCCAGATACCTGTTGAATGACATAAGGGGTCAGAATTAAACCAACAAAAAAAACGCCTTGAAGTGAATAGCGTTCGGTTATCCTACCTTCCGGTTTCATTCTTAAAGATAGATGGAATGACAGTGTGCGGGCAGGGGATCCAGGTGGTGTGCGGGAATGAGCGCAGCATGACAATCACAAGGGCAGATATGTTCGGTCTCCGAGGCGCAGATTGCTTAAATCAAGGGGGCCTAGAGTTGTAAGCATGTTTTCCAATAAAACATTATGTCCCTCAAACTGGAAAGCAGTGCATTCCGCAGTTATGTTTCAAACACATACTTGGCATGCTCCAAATGTGCTTCAGGCACAGATAAAACCACAGAACCCCGTGACAAAAAGCGAAGGAGCCACAGCCATCAGTCTGCCTCGCTTTATCTGGAGCACATTACTGAAAACGCAGGGTGCTGCCGGGGGAATTCGGACACAGCATTTGCAGATCCCAGCAATGTAACCTGCTTTCGTGATTGGATAGGGCCGACAATAATGAATTCATCCGACAGTATGCAAGTATAAAAGAAATGTGGTCCAGACACGGCAGAATAATTTGCCCTAGTAGACCGGTCCACATAAAATAGCTAATACAGAGCACAAATCCCCCTCGATTGACATCAACATAGCAAAATGCTTGAAATTCAGACGGTTTCGATGCTTTAAGACACTTACGGAGAAATAACAAACTGTTGAAAAGATGATGCAACAGCGTGGAATGGCCCAGCTGAAGGAAGCAGCCATACAGTGAGTGCATCCACAACTCTACCTCAGATCACATAAGAGGACAGAAGCTCTTCTAGGCTCCGCCCATTAATGCTGCCGAAGGTAGAGAAAGCTCCATTTAAAAAAAAAAAGAAAGTTCTAAATGCAAGTTGGATCCATAAAATGAAGTGTGCCAAGTGAATGGGCTATAGGATCGCAGTTCTATGCAAATGTGTTCAAGGTTGATGGGTATTTCGATTTCCTTTTAAAAAGTGAAGCACCACCTGTTCCCTTCATTGGAACAGCAAACTTTAACCTTAAGGAAGTTACTATAGGAGGAGAACGCATGAGAGAAAGTAGACACCACTATATGAGCTAACATGATCCACCCAGTCACAGAACAGAGGTATGGCATAGACTCTCTAGGGAACCTTTGCCCGACTTATTTAGGTATGCTCGGAGAGCGCAAAGCTTAACCATATCAGGTGTGCTATGTATGCAAGGATCATCAAGCTCAAGTCAAAACAGTTAATAGACAGAAATATTATTTAGACAAAAGGTTGGTACAAAAATAGTAAAAATGTTTTCACTTAATGAACTAAAAATGGCAATAGTGAAAATAGGAAGACGGGATAAACAAACAAGCTTTCAATAGGAAATTAATATTGAGCCCTACAATAAAGATTTACTCCAGTGGCAAAATAATGTGCATATGATGGTGAAACAATGTTTAATAATTCTTTGTACTTGTAGATCATTTTAGCAGAACAAAGATTAATGGTTGGGCTAGCCCACGAGCTGGCAGGGTCGCACTGCGGCACAGACCTGGCCAGCCGAGAAAAGTATCCCTCAGGGTATGAAATAAATTCTGCACCTCCGTTTGTTATATGCGGGGGGGGGGGAGTAGGTTACAAATCAATTACCAAAAAGGGTTGTGCATCACCGTATAAACTTGACTGGTGCTTGCAGTGATAAAGGTGCTGCTAGAGCACAAAGTAGGAGCGGCGATGGTTGGATCAAATCACACGAAGCAGGAACTCACTGGAAGAACACTTAGGGCCCGATTCACAGAAGCATTTTATAATGGCGCAATCCCATAGGCAAAAGCTCTGTGAATCAGGCCCTTAACATGCTGTGGCTCAGCTCTTATGTGTAATTGAAAGACTTTTCTCCAAGTAGTGTGTCGTGTATGTATGTTCAAACAACAACATGCAATGCAGTTAAGACACCCAATCCAATATCCAAAAGGAAGTTCGAAAAGAATAAAAAATGCATGAACTATTTGCATGTGAAAAGTTCTGAGAGGTGGGGGCGGGGGAGGAGGTACAAATCAGGATAATATGCTGTCAAATGTTTTATATTAAAAAATGTTTTTAAAACGATCCCAAAACAATTTCACTAAAAATAGAAAAAATCCAAAGGGATGAAAACCGTTTTGAAGTAGTCCGACACAGGTAGTTGTCAACAAAAGGGACATGGTAAATTGGGATCCTTGCAGAGGATGGATGAGCCACTGAAAGATGTGAAGATCAGCCTGATAGTTCAATCCCCAAGGAAACTCTTGTTAGCTAAGGTTACTAGTTGATGAAGTTCTCCCATTTTGGTATTTCAACCAAAAAGAACCAAGCAGTGCTTAATTTGTGGAGGTGGTTGCCGGTTCCCAACACCGGCACTCTTTTTTGGGGACCGGAACATCATTGGGCGGCTGGCGCAGTTGTAATTCCTTTGTTTGTTCACACTAACTAGTTTCATGATCATCATAAATCAACGACTGTGCATGGATGTAATAATTCGCTGCATGTATAGTACTAGAAACCACCAAATCCAAGTTAACCTACACTGAAAGTGGTGACAGATCTATCAAACTTTATATCGTATTCAAGAAAATTAGGAACTACATTCTACCAATCTCCCTGAGTAACAGGAGCAACCTCCAACATCTCAACTTTATGATTTGTAAACTAACCCCCCCCTCCATGGGATATCTCCCGTGTCTTCCAGCGACCGGGATGGCCACTGGGTCCAGAGGACAAAGTCAAGTGACCTTTTGACTCACCACGTGCACGTCTCCAACATAATCAGGCATACAGAGCACACTTGTTAAGGCGTGGCGTGAGGTGAGGGTGAGACTCGTGTTCTGTTCTGTATGCTCCGCCTCTGTGTCCGGGCCTACTTGAGCTGAACAAAGCAGCGCCGCCAGCGGTAACGGTAAATGAAGTACTGTGAAAGTTAACTTGTTGACTGTCTTTTTTTTACTTGACTATCTGTTGTTCGGGCCTGCAGTGCGGCGTCTCCGCCCGCCGCCGTGAAATGTACATGATGCTCAGTTCTGTGACATCCACGGCGGCGGGCCGTGCGCGCCATGCCACCATCCATATGACGGCGACTGCGAGTGCAGTGCGAACCCCCCTGCACCCGCCCCCCCCCCCCAACTTTGACCCCGGCCGCCGGTGTCGTGTGGCGTGCAATGCAATGCTGCATGCATTGCAGCAGTGTGTGTGCCACTGCCGCCGCAGCCGCCCGCCCCGTGGCCGCCCTGCCTGCTCCGCAGCCGGGCTGGCGCCAGGCTCAAGCGCCCGAGTCCGACTCAGCAGCAGGCCACGGCCCGCGAGGCAAACGCGAGCGGGCCGGCGGCGGCGGCGGCACTGGCTAATGGGATCATCTGCATGCATCAATATTGATGCTGCAGATGATCCCATAGCCAGTGCCGCCGCTGCCCGGCCCCGCAATAAGCTGAGTGTGAAGAAGTGCGGAAAGTTCCCAGCCGCCGCGGCAGCCTTGGTCCGAGTCGGACGACCAAGGCTGCCTGGGGGGACATACATGGCCACTGGGGTCACACAATTCCGTATTTATATGTATTTCTAAAATAGTATATGTATAACACTGAGTGATGTGTTAAAAGAAATGACACGGTTTAGGCATGCATTTAATTCATTTTATGGCAAAAGTTTCCGTGCACGAGAAACTGGAGGGTTTTAGACATGCCTGATTATGCTGGAGACGTGCACGTGGTGAGTCAAAAGGTCACTTGACTTTGTCCTCTGGACCCAGTGGCCATCCCGGTCGCGGGAAGACACGGGATATATCCCATGGAGGGAGAGGGGGGGGGGGGTGAGTTTACAAATCATTAAGTTGTGATGTTGGAGGTTGCTCCCGTTACTCAAGTTTTGGGAGATTGGTAGAATTTAGTTCCTAATTTTCTTGAATACGATATAACGTTTGATAGATCTGTCACCACTTTCAGTGTAGGTTAACTTTGATTTGGTGGTCTCTTGTACTATACATGCAGCAAATTATTACATCCATGCACAGTCGTTCACTCCTGCATGTGCTACATTCAAACGGATGCATGTGCTTAAGTTTTATGTGTGACCTTGAAGTAGGCCCTGGGCACGGCGCATAATCTTCACTTATTTTTCTTTTGCTGAATCCGATACATTTTCGCTTCCCTTTGGCTTGGGGCAAACACATTGTGTTCTCAGAGAGGATGACATGGCAGACCCCCACCCAACCTGTGCCCGAGCCAGACTCCGCCTTGCCCCGGGCAGCAACACAATGAACTTTGGCCTGGGGGGCAGCTCTTTCCTGACTATCAGGGAACCATACATTTTAGCCGGGTGTGGAGTACACGATCGAGGGGTGCAAAGGTGCAACAATTTGGGCAGGTTTTTTTTTTCTGTACAGTTGACGGTGGGTGGCAGTTGCAATTGCAAACCAGCTATTGGTGCCAGTCCTGTGCCGTCTGAATAATAGTGCAACCCAGTGGTTTTAAAATTGTTCTTTGAGGTACCACACATGCCCGTGCAGCGGTGCAGCATAGTGCTTGGACTGTGGGGCATGCGAATGTACCACAATATGTTTGACACATTGGCTGGGGTTTATACTGCAGGTTCTTTCCCACCATTTGTCAGCTTAACAGCTGTTGGCTAGCTAATTATCATCCACCAGAGATGCAGGCTTTTTATTTGCCGTGTTTTGTTTTGCATAGGGATTACTGCTGGTTCGTTGCCACTGTGAGTGGGGACGGGTTTAGTGCATTCCCTCTGATTTCAGGTGCTCGGGCAGGTTTACTGAGGGACCAGGTGTGCTGGGCTAGCAAGATAGCTCCGCGGGTTTAGCACTGGCATCTGCCAGTCTATTTAATTGATATAGATTCAATGCCTTCTCTACCTCCTTTTCTAAGTTTAAAATGAAAGCCAAACATGGCACCTTGTACTTTCTTGTTTGGTTCTGTTCTATATATCCAATGTGTTTATTTATTCTTAGTGTGTTTATTTATTATTTATTCAGTGTGAGGTTAAATAAAGTGTTTTTGAGGATCATGTCCCAGATTTGTTATTACTGCAACATCTGTTAACTTTCATTCAATTATACCTAATGTTTTAAATACAGTCTATTATTTTTCCTAGTGTACGCCAAAACAGAAAGATACTCTCACTGTGAGTCTCACAAGAGACCCCAGCTACACTCGGAGCCATTTGGGAAACAGGGCGGTGGGAGAGTGTGGGCAGTGGGGCGGGTGGGAGGGGGTCATTCTACAAAATTGACAAATAAGATAACATCCACAGGTTTGCAACAATTTTCAAATGCATTATCACTTTGAGGACAGCAAATATGGTCCAGATGTCTAACGAGTGTGGTCTAGAACTTACAAGTGTGTTCAAATGCACTCTTTTGCCTCTAGGGTTGCCGGAATGCTGGAACCACTACACCTACCATAACAAGTAAGTGTTTTCCAACTTTAAAGCATTATACTTTCTCAACCCATGTGTGCCCTTCCCCATCCATCCCACTACTAGCCTGCGCCAGCAGTTGCTGCAGCGCCAAACATGTGACATGCAGCAGCAGCAGCAGTGTGATGGGCTGCTGGTGGGCCGATCTAGGTAGGTCTAGCACTGAACTGGCGCGGGGTGCGCGTCCGCACTGCGGGGCGGCGCCGCGCCCGGCATTATGGGGCCAATATTTTTTGGGCACTGGCACTTATTTTTTTTTTACAAATTAAGCACTGGAACCAAGTGCACTTTAGCTTGAAAGGTGCCGAAAACAAATTTAGTTTAGATCCTGCAGAATTTCTTTCAGGTAAATCAGAGGATTTGTGCAATCTTCGAATTTCAAAGTGCAATACACCAAGTGACGGGTTCACAACACTTGGCCATGCTCCAGAATCTATTGTCAATGGTTTGACCGATGCTGCACATGCCAAACACCATCACAGTTTTTGACAATATCCAGCTCACAGTGTTTCCCCAAGAAGACGTCTCTGCATCAGGAAGTTCTTTTGCTGGTCTCCCTACATGTGAATGATCCCGTTCATTCCCTTTGGCCACTCTCATATTTACAGTCTTTGCCTACCTTCCGGTCTTCTCTTCACAGAGCTAACAGGTGCTCAGGCTGAAACAACAAGGCAACACAGGTCTTCAAACAGGAATGAGAAGTTCTCACTAGCCCTGGCGATGGTGCAAGAAGGTTTTCTTCCCAAGCTCTCAAAACAAATCATCAGTCCAACATGGATACAATGTGCAAAACACTGCCTGTTGTCATGGTGTCTTCACAGGAATCAGCCACAATATGTCTCAAAGTGAACAAATTCAACTGTGATTTACAAGGAACTTCAGGTTTGTAATTTGTGGAGCTTAAGGCCAGCTAAAATAATACAAGAGTGTTCCCCTAGAGACATCCACCTTTTATCGTGGAGTTAGCACCAGGAGCTCTTGAAAGCTGCATTGTAGTCTCATGAACTAGTACTGGTCTACTGAAAATTGTGATTGAGCGGTTTCTGGAGAGAAATATTTCCTTCTGTCTATTACTTCCTATTGAAAATGCAAAGATCATTTACACCACTATGCATCGTCATTCCTGGTATTCTGGAAGCGAACCATTACTTCTTACACACATGTAGACCCCCCTCTTCAACACCCATCAATATCACATCCAGAGTTGAGGCTTTTGATGCTTTTCCAGACTGCCAATTCCATGTAGTTAAAGAAGGACTAAGTACATTGCCATCTATGCTCAGAATATGCTTTTACAATAAATGAATACAAATCATGTTCATAATACAGTTTTGTAATTGGCACAACTGCTGCTCTAAATGTGCAAGCAATTGGTCATGGCAAACTTGGCTATTCAACAAATTATAGTCCGCCGCCTCCTTCCTGACTAACCACAGATAGTTTCCTCCTCCCACCCCTCTGTGTTGCTGTAAATCTATCACCAGGCAACTCTTGTATTTATGTTCTACATCTGTATTGCTTATTTATATCATGTAATATAATGAAATGTAGTGCGAATTATGTTTCCATATGTAAATTTATTATGACTCCTACTGTTTCCATATAATCAAGATGTCTAACTACACTGTGACACCCACGGGTTTGGGCGTATAATAAATGCAATAAATAAAATAAAAATCACTGGCAGCCTTTTGGGAAAATTATAATGGCGTTTGTAGGGGGTAGAACAGCTTGTATGCAGCATGCACTGCCTTTGTGCCATAGGATACACAGAACGGGGCACAACACATTACATTGTTTAAAATGGCTTCTGTCACAATTGCAGCACCTTTTACTTTGTGTTTTTAAATGAAATCTGCCGCTTTACAGTTAAGGAGTTTTTGGTTGTACTGCTGCATTTCCTAAGTTCATAAGCAGTCTTGGCCCTCTGATGGCAAAGCAAAAAAAGTTTACTCGAGTGGATTACTATCAATTCACACCCAGATAAGGGCGCTCAGACACTAACGCCCACTCTTTCCAGCCATCCGATGCCCTTGCCTGAGTGGCGCCATCTTGATTGTGGGGAGGTAACAAGCAGCCCCTCCCCGTTGCCTTCCAACATCCCCACCCCCTCCTGACCGCCCCATGGGATCCAGACTTGTTGCCCACCCCCTCCCTTCCTCCCTTTCTCCCTCCCTCTCTCCCTCCCTCCCTCCCCACTTACCTGATGGTGAACTGGAGCTTTGTGATCTAGTCACAGCGATCCCCCTGCCCATGTCCTTTTTCACATGGCGGATGCCATCTTGTTTTTATTTTCCTGGGAGATTGGGCTCACGCAATACACGACGATCCCACCTCCCGAAAAAAAGAATTAGACTATTTGCACCCCGGGCAAACCCTGGGGTGCGAATAGCCATCACCCCCTCATCAGGGGTGCGTACACAGCTGGTGACGGCCCATAGTCATCAGTGAAGTCCTCTCTTCACTCAGCCTTGCCTAGGCTCGGCCTGGTGGACCATTACCGACCATTTCCGTGCACCCCCGCCACCGCATCCCCCCCCACCCACCAAAGGCAGTGGTGATTTCCAAAGTCATTGAACATTTGTAGATATTAGAACACAATTACTGGGCCACACACATTCTGCAGAGTTAATACAAATAATTTGAAACAAATCTGTGAATCGTTACAAAATGCAGGTGGCCTCCCTGCAGGTAGTCGTATGCCACAGTCGTTCTTTCAAAAATTGTTCACAAGGATGATTATAGCTTCAGAATTAGTCCAACTGTGGTCCTCGATTAACTTGAAGCAGAACATAGTTGAAGTGACTTTAGAGATGTTCAGAGGCCCTGGGGTTTCTTTTCATAGTGCATGCACCCAGCACCAATGCAGTTTGTGCCAATTTACTCCTCCTATATTTTGGAAATATCTTAAGCCATGACATTGAAACAAAGCTGGGGAAATAACCTTACATCGTGACTAGAGCGTTTGTGTACCCACCACTGCAGATACTTGCTCACTAGCAGCAGTAAAGCCCCATAGCTACAAACAGGGAGGCAGAAGGAAAACACTGATCCAGGTTATTGGTCATGAAATAGGCAGCCTTGCGCTGAAACAACATTATAATAATCCTCTGACAACTTAAGAGTGTTCAAAGAAAAGGTGCAAAAGTTTGCACTAGAAGGGAAATAAAGCATCTGTGATTGTGCACTTCAAGGTAAAAAAATATCACCAATGGTAAATTTCGTTAAATGTAGTACCATCACTCCTTTACCAGATCTTAAATTCTTTTGATTACCTGTTGTGCATATTGAGAAACAATACAGAATTTACCATAGATACACAAAATAAAGTGACCTACCAACTTCGATTGTGAACTTCAATAAAAAGGCATATTGCGACAGGGGCTATGCCCCAATAAAGGTACTAAAAGGTAGGTAGTGCAATTAGTTGACAGAATTAAAACAATGTAGCCGATGCCAAATTGGGTCTGCTCGGCTTCTGCGAGTTCTGGGAATGCAGGGCTCAAAATTGAGGCGAGCTGGCATCTATTTAGCTCCTGCTTATAGCTTAATCTTGTTTGCTTAAAAAGGAACTACTTTGCCTCCCCAGGCCGACTGATGTAGAATAAACACAACTATGTGAATTTAACTCTGCATTTGGGACAATCTATAAATAAACATTAGGACACATCTATAGGACATTTAAAGCATAAGGGGTCACAAATAGTGGATACAATTATATGTTACCCAGAAATATTAGGACAAAAATCGAATAAGAATAGCTGGCGATCGTGGTAAGCTGTAAATACAGTCCATCTAACAGGAACACAGGAGCACAAGGGTTAACATCAGCCATATGATTCCACTTAAAGAGGTTGCACAACCATAACATAGCGAGCACCGGCGTTACCGCAACTTTACAAAATCACGGCTACCCACAATCTAGCATGCTGAACAGCACCAACCCATTAATCACATAACGCTGTCACTAGACCCAACCACTATGGACAAAAAATTTGATGACAGTATCTCACTAATAATGATGAATCACTCCATAAACAACCACACCAGAACACTGCATGTAACTACGCCACTAGATACAATCAATGGTCAGCAATAAGACTGTATAGAGCGACCGCCTTAACTCTTCATTTTTTCTCCTCCTTTCCCCCTAGGTCTTCCTTCCCACATTTTGTAGAATATACTGTAACCTAAACCAGTGTTAACAATTCTATAATTGTATGAAATGAATACATGAGATGTACAAAAACCAATACGAGTGACTTCATGAAATGCACTTTAAAAGTGTTATGAAATGTACTAAATCAGCAACCTGTAACCGGATATAATGCACGTTTAAAGTCCTATGACATGTACTAAATTAACAATCTGTAATCTGATATAACGGATGCAAGGAATGTACAACACAAGAACAATGTATGACCAGAATGTTCACACCGATCAAATGTACCATGCAACGCCTTGACAAAGCCTGATAAAGGGCGAAACATAAAGACTTATTTCACAAACTACGCTGACGATACACAGCTAGTAGTAGAACTAAGTGGTGACTACGAAAAAGAGAGCCAGACAGTCACTGATCTATACAACGCCATAGAATCTTGGATGGATCGCAACTGGATGTGCCTAAACAGCGCTGAGCTAATGATCTTTGGTTCCAATCAGGCTAGGGGCAAGCTATCTTTGAAATACAACTCATTCAAAATAAAAGACACCCAGATACAGGTAGTGAATAAAGTTAAGATACTGGGCATGACACTAGAGGCCTCCTTAAGCTCCGAAGCTCAAGCATCCCATGTGAATAAAAACTGTGCATACTATCTTAGACTACTCAGAGCAATCAAGCCCCTTCTCAACGTAGCAAACTGCACTACCATCGCTAGAGCAACCATTCAGTCCCGTTTAGACTATGGTAATGCACTACTACTCGCCGCTAACAAGCAAAGTATGAACAAATATCAGCTAGTACAAAACAACGCAGTCAGAATAATCAACAGAAATGGAGCACGGAACATATCAGCAAAGATCAAAAAGAGCTACATTGCTTGAAGATCGAGTGCTGTTTAAATCCAGGACACTAGCGCACAAGTGCCTACATGGGAAAGCGCCAGCATATCTGAAATCAAAGATTATCCAATACTTGCCAGCACGTTCACTCACGTCAGAGGCACTAGGACTCATCATAGTAAAACCACACAAGAAAGCAAACGGCCTAGTCAGAGCCTTCCCGATCAGTGCAGCCACAATCCGGAATGGCCTGCCCCTAAACCTAAGATTAGAGACAAATCACCTTGTTTTCAGACAAAACTGAAAACATACCCGTTTAAATAAATTGGACTACAAGACAGTTAGCAATACATACTGGACACACCAATGTTTGGTCTACCTCCACTGACCAAGTGTCCTGTTTCTTTGTATTGTCTTTGCCGTCCTGTCTTTATGTTGGCGCCCCGATGCCTGCAAGCGTGGCTCAAAGGGGACGGACTCACAGTACCGATTGTTCCACATGGAACCTCCAATAAACTACTTAACTGTTTATATAGATCATACCTATTGTCTTATTTCCTAGCGCAGCAACAGACCTAACTACTTTCCCAAAAACCTTCTGGGAATGCAAGACTCGAAATTGAGGCGAGCTGGCAGCTATTTAGCTCCGGTTTATAGCTTAACCTGGAGTCTGGTGGGGACCTGGGCTGGGGGGTCACCTAAAACAAATGGTGGCACCTGGGAAAGGACCTTGGGTGGCTTGTAAGACGCTGGCAGTTGTTGACTGTGTTCCTAACCACCCGATTGGCTGGCACCTTTCCCCAGGGGCAAATATGCATTATTGCCAAGCTTAATGAGCATTTCCTCCTTGTTAACACCAGGTTATCACATACCCACATTCACACAAATGGAGGGAGGCCTCTTGGCGTGCTTAACAACTGGTCTTTAGTGATCAGGCATGCCACTTCCACAAATCTATGCAAGAGTGGTGCATGGTTTCAAAGCATCCATGTAACCACGTTAATTTCCTGTGCCATTGTCACAGTTAGATTTTGCCTTTATCAAACCTTTCTCTCAAATTCATGCCTAGGATGTTGGTACAGTCAGGCAGGTCCAAGCCACATGTATAAAATGTGCTTATTCAGCTACACATCGGAGGCAGTTACTAGTAGATTCTGGTTCATATGTTATTTGAACACTTCAACTTAGAGGAGAAGCATCTAGGAAAACCCTGTGTGTTGCATCGCTTTTTGCGCACACATCCCACAGTGTCTAACGGAGCATTTTACTGGCATGTGCCCATGGGAACCTGTAGCATTGTGTTATACAGGTCGCCCAGTGCTCTTTCAAGTTATGAGCAATGGTGGTGGGTATTAAATTTATATGCCCCGATATGTTAAATCAAATGTCATGTATCATATGTTTCTGCTTTGATATATTAAATCAAATGTCATGTGTTACATATGCAAGCTCTGACCTGTTAAATGTAGACTGCAGCATCCAGTTGCTATCGACATTGAGAATGTGGGGGTTAAAAAGGACAGAGGAAAGGATGAAGGCTACTAGTCTGATCTAGATAAGGATTTATCAACATATCCTTTATCTGCTGTGGACGTGTGATTTGTGAACCCTACAACGTAACATTGGAAACTACGATCTAACGAGCAGCCTAGAAGCCTCAGCCGACCGATTCCATTACCAGAAGCGGTGAAGGGCCAACTGTGCAATCTAGGGAGGCGCGTTCCGTGTCAGGACCTGGCACAGTGGTGTTGCAGACGAGCGACGACAACCAAAGCGAGGGGACCAGACAGCGAGTACAGCCGAGGTGAGAAGGTTGTGACCTTGGCAGACAGTTGCATACGTCATGTGAACATGCAGCAGCTGCCATCTTGAGATCAGGCGACCGGTGGGAACTACACAGAAGCTGGTGGGCATGCCATCTTTGAGTGAGGCGCAGGCAGCCAACTTGGACTCAGGCAAAGCTCAGAATAATTGTATCCACATATTGCTGAAAACTGTGAGAGTGAAAAGTGCTGATCACATCAGAGTGACCGTAATTCGTGCCCTGCCTGAACAAATTTTAATGTGATACTGTGTGCACTAAATATGGCAAACACTCCTGGACCCCCACTTTTCTTGCACTCTGCTGCTTAGCCTCCACATAAAATGGCGAGATTGGAAAGAAGGATCCTCCGATACTTGCATGGAGTTTATGATTCCAATTTTGCAGTGGATAGGAAGGACTTGCTCCTCTACCACGGTTTGGGGAAGGAAGGCCAGGCCATAAATAGGAGGTTGCCAGACTTAACTGCAGCGGAGGCCAATGACTTGAACACTTGAGATAAGAGGCGCCAAGCTAGATAGACACTTTAATTTCAAGGAAAACACATTCTTGGGTAGGTACCACTTTGACACCAGGGATCAAAGAAAAAAGAAAACTGTAGAAGAGTTTATTATGGCCCTTCGTGGGTTGGCCATCAAATGCGGATTTGAGCAATGCAAAGAAGAGCATTTGAGAGACCAACTCAGGATACGCTGTAATAACCACAAAGTGAGGGAAGCGTTGTGGCGAGAGGGAGGGCATGAAAGCCAACATAAGTTTCTCGAGAGCCATTGAGGTTGCAAAGATAGTTGAGCATACAGGCACATGTATGAAGGAACTTGATGCCGAAGCAGAGAAAGGGAAAGAAGATGGTGAAAATCTAGTTGCGCCCTGTGCCTATTACAAACAAGTAAAAGAAAGAAGGCAAACAAACAGTGAAACAGAGGCCGGGGAACAAGCAGAGGTTTGATGGGAGGGCCAGTGGAAAGAGATGCTTTTGAAGCGGGAGCCATGAACATTTTGGCAACGACAAGGAATGCTTTGCTCAACATGTGATCTGCAGAGAATGTGGGAAAAAAAGTCACCTGGCACGATGTTGAAGGCTGTGGACAAAGTCTGGAAGTGTAAAATGTGTCCAAGATGCCCGGTCTTCCTTTGGTGGTTGGCAAGATTGGGAGGATGAGGCATGGGTGGTGAATGCGATAGATGCAAGACCCAAGAGAGTCAAACCACATGCTGAGATTGAGGTCAACAATGCACCTGTCAAACAGTTAATTGACAATGGGGCAGACTATATGTTAATGAATAGGAGTACGAAGAGAAACAAACGTACCTGCTGCGATTTGCAGGAAGCAACAGTAGCAGCGCATACATATGGCAATGTTCCTATAGAGATAGTGGGAGAATTTGAGGTGATCTTTGGGTTCAAGGGACGCAGTGCTACGGATGTGGTGAGTGTAACAAGCAAGGGAGGCAATCTTTTGTCCTGGGATACATAAGCAGGCTTGGCCATCAGATTAGATCCTGAACAGCCATCTCAAGTTTTGGTAGTGCAGAAGAATGAGGTGGGGTGACAAAAGGAGGATGTATAGGGATGAGATCCCAGTGTGTTTGAGGAAGCAACAGGTTGTCTGAGAGGATTTGTGCACCATGTTTTATTGAGACACAGAGCTGTGTCGGTTAGAGGTAAGATGAGGACAGTCCCGATGGCCTGAAGGTCAGAAATATCAGGGTAACTCAAACGCATGAAGAAGGAAGGTATTATAGCTGAGGCTGTGGAATGGGTTAGCCTTGTGGTGGCTGTAAGAAAGTCTAATGGTAGTATGAGGCTATGTATTGACCTCAGAGCCTCAAATAAAAATACAGTTCCCGACAGATTTCCTCTGCCGAAAATAAACAAACTGTTGGAGATATCTGCGGCAGGGACATTCTCGAGCATTGATTTAAGGGTGGCATACCATCATGTCTGCTTACACCCTGCATCAGTGGACTGGACTACTTTCATAAAACCTTTTGGTTCATATATCAGTGGGGGAGAATGTCTGTTAAATTGATTTCTGCCTCAAGCATGTTTCAAAGGGTGATGAGCAGGTTATTTGAAGGTTTAAGTTTTATGTTGCTAGCAGGACGACATACTGGTGTGGGATAAAGGCTACAGAGCAACATGATGCGAGATTGAAGAGAGCAATTGGCAAATTATGTGAGGCCGCGTTAACAAGGTCAATGGAGAAATATAAGTTCAGCGTGGACAAGGTGCAGTATTTTGGGAATTAATTGTTGTCTCAGGGTATGAGGCCTAAGCTTGATGCGGTTGAGGCCATAGTACAGATGAAGGCACCAAAGAACAAGTTTGAGTGGTCCTCTTATTTGGTTTGGATTGAGTATTATGGGACGTTCATAAGAAACTTAGCAGAGAGACCGAAAGCCATGAAGAAGCTCACCAGGAAAAACCCCAGATTTGCGTGGTATGCGAGGTGTTAATTGGAATTTGAAGATACGAAGGAAACCTTGGTAGATGCCCCGATGTTGAAGGGTTTCAGGGAAGATTGGGATGTGTATTTGTATACTGATGATGTCAGTGAAAGTGTCATTGGGTGCTTTCGTATGCAGAAAAGGGGAAC
Organism: Ambystoma mexicanum; assembly: GCF_040938575.1. Taxonomy (NCBI): domain Eukaryota; kingdom Metazoa; phylum Chordata; class Amphibia; order Caudata; family Ambystomatidae; genus Ambystoma; species Ambystoma mexicanum. The sequence continues at coordinate 852,292,827 of NC_090930.1, forward strand.
TGAAACAGAAATGGTAGAATTTGCATCGCAGGTTGTGAAGTATTCCGAGACGAGTTATTCGGTTGTAGAGCGTGGGACGTGGAAAAGTTCAAAAGCTACCTGTGGGGTAGAAACGTCTTCATTGTGACGGATCACAAACCACTGGTACGCATTTTCAACAAAAAGGGATTGCAAGGGAGATCAAGAAGAATCAGTATGTGGATAACAAGCATGCAAGGATTGGATTTTGAGGTACAATACATTAAGGGAGAGCAGAATATGTTAGCAGATGCCCGGTTGCACAATGCGGTGTTGCACTATGAGATGGGCATTGTTCATGGCACAACTGAATTCGAGGGGTATGTGTACATGAATTCTCATGTTTGCAGTGAAGAGGATTGGCCCACTGATAACCTGGACGATGACTACAAAGTGTTTAGCGATAGAGAAAAAATGAACTGAGTGTAGACAAAGGGTTGTTGATACAAGGGCATTGGGGTAGTGGGGTCGGCAGGGCTGTGAGAACCCATTATGGATTTAGCTCATCAAGGGCACCTGGGAATATGCAAGACAAAAGGCATCATTAGTCAAGAGCACTGGTGGCCAGGGATCGATCCAGATGTAGAGCAGATATTAAAGGATTGGAGAGTGTGTGAACAGTGACATGGTGTTGATCCCAAGGGTTCCTCTCATGAACATAATAGAACTGTCTAATTCAGTGTGGGATGTGGTGGTTGACATTCTGGGGCCGACTGTGGTCAGGGGAGGGCATGGAAATGATGATTGGGGCAATGGACATGTCAAAATGGTGTGTGGTCAAGGACATTAGCGTGCACAGAATGGTTCAGTTGTTAGAGTCGATATTCTGGAAGGAATGCCTGATCAACACCTTGGGAGGTCTGGGCAACTGCTATCTGGGCAGATGTTTTGTACAAGGACATCTCAACGTGCAAGATGATTTCGGAGTCTTGGAGCGTGGCTATTTTAGTCCCCATTTTTTAAGAAGGGTGATAGGCTTTTGCTTAAGAACTATTGCCCTTTTAGATTCAAGTAGTAAAAACGTTTCTTTCCTTGTGTGCTGGTTGTTTTGATTTAGGTCAGTCTGTCTTCAGGAAGGGGTTTGGCACCTAGATACATGGATTCATTTTAACTATGCTAGTGAATATCAAGAGATCTGAAAAAAAGCCTCTCTACGTAGCCTATATACACCAGTCACCTGCTTTCGACAGGGTGCTGAGAGGCACCCTATGGAAGAAACTAACATCTTGGGACATTCCCCATCTCCGTTGGAGATTCTTATGGCTCTGCATGAAAACACAAAAGTGCACATATGCCTGGATGGAGGAGGGCAGGCTTTCTGAGCCAGTGACTACATATCATGGTGTTAGACAATTGTGTCCCCCAACTAATCTATACCTCTCCGATTTGGTGATTTGGCTATCTGGGGCATCCTCGTTTTGTCCCAAGATAGGATCTCTGAAATATCATATATATTTTTTTAAAATGCATTTGATTAATTTTCAAAACAAGTGTGAAGCATTTCCAATGAAACATTGTATCGTTTGCCTGATATATGTGGGGGCTATACGAAACCCTTTCAATACTGCGAGTAGTCAAGGCCACCTGACAGAGTCAAATGCCTTGACTGCATCTAGCGAGGTCACTGCCAGAGGCTGGGCGCGGTCTTGGGTCTGGCCTATGACATGGTGCAAACATCTTAAATTACATGTGATATTCCCATTTGGAACATAGCCAGACTGATCGGGATGTAAACATTTATGAATAACCGATTTCAACCTGCCAGCCATCAGAATGTTTCTGTCTTGGTTGAGCAGCGAGAGGGGTCTGTAAGAGCCACAATTGGTCTCGGGTTTATTAAGTTTCAACAAAGGAACTATAATTGATTCCCTTAATGACAGTGGCAAAATGCCCTGATCTAGGGCTTCATTCAGAATTGCCAACAGTGAGGGCATAATCTCTGCCATTAATTCTTTGTACAACTCACTTGGCAAACCATCCGCCCCCGGAGCCTTCCCTGATGGCAACCCTCTTATGGTGTGTTCCAACTCCTCTTGGGTTATGAGAACGTTTGTTTACCTCTTCCGCATCTAACTGTGGAAGGTCTATCAGCGCTAAGGCGTCTTCTATTTCTGACTCATGAGTATCCAATGTCTCTTCGTATAGTGTCTTATAGAAATCATAACAATTGTTTATGTCCCGTTACGTCTCACAGATCACCCCATTCTTAGCTGTGACTGCCCACTGATACTACACTTCCAATGTTATGCGTAAAATACTCCTGTACCCCTTGCTTTAAATGTTCGCGAAATGCTTCGTCCCTTAGAGCCTCACTCCCAAGTCGCCATGTCGGTATGAGTGCTCTCGGGTGGGGGGGGGGGCAAATGGGTGGGTGTTGAAACCTGCCAAGTAATCAACAACGCGGTATGATCTGACCATACTCGTCCTTTATGGTCTGCCTCCTTGAATTCACTCAGATAGTCATCCCCGGGAAAAATGTAAATCCAACCTAGTGTGCAAGTCTCGGGAGGATAGCGCAGGGGCAAGGTGCCCGCCTTGGAAGCAAGACAACACAGAGCAACACAGGTTCGATCCCCGGGTCCGCGCTTAGAAACCTCTGGGTATTAAGCGCATTATAAATACCGTATCATAAGTGCCGGGATGTGGGGTAATATTAGTAACCTCGGGCTTGTGGGTGAAGAGCGTGCCATGCATCTGCGAGTTTAAATGCTTGCAATAATGTGGACAGGGCTTTGGCAGGCGGGGGGCTGGGAGCATAAATTTGTCATCCGATCGGTCTAGTATAGGATTGAGCGTACAATTAAAATCACCACCCCATATCAATGTACCATCAATGTGTGGGATTATTAGTGGATATAACTTGCGGAAATAAGCAGCCGTATCTTGGTTTGGTGCGTACGTATTGATAATACAAAATTGTGTGTTCAACCCGACCTCCTAAAACAAACATCCTGCCCTCTTTATCTTGAAAAGTCTCCAGTAGCCTCAAAAGGTACCGACGGTGCCACCCACATCACCACGCCCCTAGCATAAGCAGAGTATGATGAGCCCAGCGTCATGCCACACCACTTTATAGCAAGTACACTCTGTTTCTCATTTGTAAGGCGAGTTTCTTGCAGGAGCGCAATATCAATTCTCTGATGCCTTAAATAAGTTATAATTCTATTACACTTAATATAACTGTTGAGACCCTAACATTCCAGAACACTATTCTGAGTTCCCCCATCACCCATAACAATATTACTAAGCAGCAACAGTTCAAATACAGCATATACAGTGTGGATTCATAGGCTAACTCCCAAATATCTATCCCAACTCCCTCAACCTCCACCCTCCCAGCAATTGCCCAGCTCAGTTCCTTGTGCTCAGGCCTTCCCACTTCTCGCTCACGCCCCAGGATCTTGTCCTGGAACATGGGCGCCGTAGGCGGACACAAAACTGTCTGTATCCGAACAAACAAATACAATCTGAGGTGTAGGACGCTCCTGCTTGGTGCGATCTTAAGTATGCGCTATGTTGCATTTCAACTACTCTCGTTTTCCTGAGGCTTCCATCTGGTGGGTCGTACTGCCGCTGCGTCATGTGTAAACAACCTCTGTAGTCCTGTAGTGGACCCGGTCACCGAAGTGCATCTATTCGGATTTACTCGGACTAGCCGCTGCCCTGGTTGGCATATTCTGCGTGTCCATCCATTCACTTGCATCTTCCGGATTGTGAAAGAGATTGCGTGGCTTTTGTAAATCAGATCAGTTTTAGTCTAGCCGGATATACCATGTACTTCAGGTCGGCCACACGTAGTCTTTTTTCACCGATATGTAGTTCATTCGGTGCTTATGCACTTGTAGGTTATAATCTGGGTATGCAGTTATTGTGGCAGACGCTCGTAGGATCGTTACTCCTTTGCGGAAGTATTCCAGGATCTTTTCCCCATTTCGATAGTTCAATATCGGAGCTATTATTGGTCTCGGCGGGGCCCCGGGCGGTGGTTTCCTCATCAGTGATCTATGCGCCCTTTCGACTGAAGACTTGGGGGAGGGCGCACAGACCCATTTCTTGCTGCAGCAGGGTCTCTATGTATTCCGTCGGGTTTGCATCCTCTTCTCCTTCCGGGAGTCTAATAATTCTTACATTATTGCGTCTAGCCCTGCTCTCTGCGTCTTTGGCCCTGTCCTCCAGATTACGCTCCCGTTGTTGCAGTACCCACAACTTCTCTCGAGGTGTCCTTAAGGTCACTGGTATTTTCCGCTACCGACTTTGAGGTTTCCTGTGCATTCAGCGAGTTCCCTTACATCCTGTCTAAGCAAGTTCACATCAATGCTGATGGCATCCATTTTAGCTTCAAGCAACTCCTTCGGGAAGCTATGGCCGCTAGGATCTGCTGATCAACACCTGCCATCGACTGCTGCTTTTGAGATGCAGAGGTTTCTTGGGCTGGGCTCTCTGCTGGGTGCGCAGTTTTGGTGCATGCCTCAGGTGAGTTGCTTCCCCTTTACCCTTTTGGGGTTTAGAAGCCATGGTTTGTTGTCCCAATTCACAGCCCACATGCGAATGATCTTGCTGCTCCGGTGCGTAGCTTCGACAGCTCTCCGGTATGTGATTACAGGCGGGTTTGCCACTATTTCTCCACTTGTCTTCTGGGGCACTGTGGCGTATCTCTTAGGTACTACTTGCAGCGTCTCGAACGTCAACCCTGTCCGGACCTTTAACGTTCATCTGCTGTGAGCCGACTGCACCGCCCCACTCGGACCTTTCCTACTTGCACTTTACCATGTCCTGCATGCCCCGGTAGAGTTTGTGCCCCGGTACCTGTGCGAGTCGTGGCCCACTCTTGCTCAGCAGGAGCCCCAATATGCCCGGGGTTCGCAGTTCCAGGCCCGTCGTATTTTGCTTGCTTATCACCCAGATGAGTCCGGTGATTCACTATACCACAATGTTGGGTCCTCCCGGGTGGGGGTGGGGGAGCCGGGGGGCTGTATGGCTTCTGTTTCTGTCTACTTAGGCAGCATCCCCGTGATGCCCCAGCCCAGTGTCAGCCGCCATTCTATTGTCCCCTAGGTTCATGCCATCTATATATATTCAGGTTAGTTAAGTTCATGGGCGTCGGCTCCTTCTTCCTCCCAAGCCGTGGCCCTGCTTAGGCGCTCAGCCGTGTATCAGCGAGAGACTGTCCCTCTTTTATGACCTTGCATCACACTCCTTTGCTATTTTCTTTCTCGGGCACCCCAAGCCCCACTTAGGCAGTATCTGTGCCCAGACACTTATTGCTGTCGTTACTGGGTGTGCTGGTACTCCCCCCCCCCCCCCCCCCCCCCGCCACGCGTCCGCCTTGTCTTTTGTCTGCAGAGCAATCAACTGTCACAGGTGCTCTGCCGTCGGCCTGTTTCCTTCTTGGTCCGCCTGCACGCTTCTTCCCTCCAGCAGGTCAGCTTCCACATAGGGCTGCCGTAACGATCGTACCAGACCCTGCTACCACCACGGTATGCCCGCACAACCCAGCTTGCTTCTCCTCCAGTCCGCTTCTCCTAATAATACGCCTGCAGGGCCTGCTCCCACTGTGGCCCGCTGCACGTACCGAACGGGGGCCAGCTTCCCTCTATGGTCCGCTTACTCTCGGCGGCCAGGAAAGTTCCCCGCTGCAGTCACCCTCAATATTGAAAAAAAATGAAGAGTGTGCGCGCACCATAGGCAAGGTTTACCACCCCACTGGAGGTTGGAGGGGGAGGGGGGTCAGGTGTCCTTTTGGAGTCGCGCTCCTATCTCTGCAGTCCCACGTTCATGTAGTGCCCCACTCACCATGGACGCAGTCAGCAGCCCTGTGCCCAGTAACCCAGCACACAAACAGGGGCAGCTGCTGGTTTTTTGTTCTGCGATAAGCCGGCAGCTCGGATCTTCTTATTACGGGCAGTTCACCTCCCGGATGGCCCAACGAACGTAGTCATGCTCGACCACTATAGCCTCAGTCTCCGCAGTCCATGCCACAGCGGTCGGCTGTTTCCTGCTCGCTAATACCAGGGCAAGTCTCGCTCAGGCACCGGCACCATCGCCCCTTTGTTTGCCGTCTGTAGACTTGCCGTCTCCGCCATTTGATTTTTACTACCCGGGTTGGGTCCCTAACTTCAACGTATTCGCTCTTCGCTATCTGCAGGCGGTATGCCTAATTTACCGCACGCAGCTGTGCACAGCACCTTCATGCAACTTTTGGTATAATTGTCGACCCTACATTATGCATCCGCTTTCAGTATGGATCGTAACGGGATCAGCAGGAGCCACCAGATCTGCGTCCTCACTGCATGGCTGCCAAGCCACGCCCCAGCTCTGAAATGTCATTACCTCCTATACACTGATGACAAGGTTATCATGGACAAACCCCCATCGGCCTACAGCATTCTTTAAATGCATTAACTATTTATGGACGCTCATGGCATGGAAATAAAATGGTCAGAAAACATAGGCATTGGTCTCTGGGAACAAAAAGGAAGAAAGTCTCATTTACATGGAAAGTGAAGGGAGTAGCTATCGAGCAGGTTGATAGTTATGTTTACCTAGGTTTAACCATCTATGGGTGTCCTAACAAAAAAAACTCTAATCTACGAGGGGAAAAAGTGTGGCATGTATGCTGCCGAGATTAAGAGGATTGTGATGAAATTGGGGAAATTTTCTTTACTGACGGCTGTAACCGATTACAAGTCTAAGGTGTTACCAGCATTAATGTACGATTATCTTCTCTCTTGCCTTCAAGCCAAATTGGACCTTATTGGAAGGTCGGATCTGGCAGAAAGTCCAGGTTCTCCCAAAAGGCGTTCCACCCTCTGTAATACTTTATGACTTTGGTCTCCATTCTACAAAACCTGGTTTCAAATGGAATTGCTTGTAATTTCTTTGAAAGATCAGATTCCCCCCAAGAGAATTCCCTTTACTCCAAGTTATATACTCTGCTATTAATAAATCCTCCCCGCAATTCAAGGGTTAGGTGAATGGTATTGTTGCCACACTGATGACTCTGGATAGATCTCTTGAACTGCTAAATGAGGAGCCGTTGAAAGTTAAAAAAAAATAAATAAATAATAATTAAAAAAAAAAGCTGTGGACGAGAGGTACTAGACCCGAATGAGTGAGGCTGCTGGAAAGTACATTTTGTTTCGGGAATGTTGTACAAATTGTAAAGCCCCATTCGGTTCCAGAACCTTCTAGAGGTTCCACTCTGCTAACGAATGAGGTTAATGTGTCTTCACATGAAATTTGCTCCTTACTCGCGAGATTGAAGGCGCTAGAAATGACATAGAAATAACTTGTAGGTTTTGTATAGACCAAAGTGTAATTGAAACATTGCAGCATCTAATGTTGAGCTGCCACAAACGTTGTTGATTAGATGTAAATATTTGTTTCCTTTTGTAAAACACTATAGGCTCCTGGATTGGGAGTCATTTTGGAAGGAAAATCGGTTGCGTTGACATTGGAAGTTATACGTTGTATTGAAGAGATTTTAGGATGAAAAGTCGGAGCTTGAGAGTCGGAGCTTGAGGGTAATAGGAGTTGGGATGGCCAAACTAATGTATTATTGTTTCTAATTTATTATTGTTGTTAATTTATTATTGTTGTTGTCAATGTGTAATATTGGTTATTTGTGTGGCCATTTGGTTTTCCTTGTCTTGTGATTCATCTGCCTATATTTGCATGTATAGTGTTAGATTAATTTGTATAAGGTTTTCCTTGTTAAAACGCAACTCAATAAAAATAAATAAAAGACAGACAATCTATCCCAGGCCAGCTTAAAACTACACACGCTGGCCGAGGTGTAAAAGAGGAGCTGGAAAAAAACAGTAAGAGGTGCAAGCTGAGAGGAAGGAGACAAGCTACTTGCCACTCCCTGGAAAAAAAGGGAGATCGCTACATGGACAGAGGTAGCTTTCCTTCTGGCAGTTATTCATCAGACATTTTTCCAGACCCTAGGCAGAGACCACACTACCAGGACCAGTGATGTGCAGGAGGTGGAGGACACAGCAAGGTTCAACCACAGGCACCTGGAAGGAGCCATAAGACTTGAAAACTGTTCTTCCAAGAGGGCTCTGAGCTGAACGAAATCCCGAGAAGGAGAGAACCTTGGCAAGACGGTAAATAATTATAGCGGATGTCTGAAAATTAGCCAAATTGAGGGGGGGGGACAAATATTTACATCTAAAACTCTTTATATCTAAAAAGTAACAAGTGCATTTATGGTGCAGAGAAAGAAATCTACCATCCCAAACTCAAAGGCAGGTGATGGAGCAAACACCCCAGCCTATGAGAAAACAGAGCTAAGAAAAAAACCAAGGGATGGTGGCGAGGTCTAGATAAGATAGGTAAAGGCTGTGGAGAGGCCAGAATGTGGTGGAGAGGCCAGACCTGTAAGCTCTTCCTGGAGGAAGTTGCCCAGGGAATCATTGTTTGAGTTAATTTTCAGACTGGGCACAACGATTTATGGATTAGGTTTGTGGATTCTTGTCTTAGCCAGGATTTGGAAAGTTTCTTTAATACGCTTTGGAGTTAGCTCAAAGGCTAAAAAGGAGTTGCTAAGGGCAGACTGGACCTCCCCATCGGGTCATCAAGATTGGATTTTTACTGAAAGCTTCACCCAAAGATGTTCTTGAAGAACCCCACTTGTGTTGTCCCATCATTCACAATAATGTGCTGTAGGGTTATTCTTATTTGCAGTTGTTTTCCCTAGTTCCTGTAGGCCTTTTACCAACCCGAACCATGACATACTGAATTCATCTACAAACCCCCTACCCATTTCATTTAGATTTGGTCTGAAGAGTCGCAAATCTGGCCATCATCTATCTGCCAACGATATCAGGGTATGTAGGGTCTGAGGTATTATGAAAAACAATTCTTGATCACTTGGTTAAGTCACAGATTGTCCAGTTTGACTTTAGTACCTTTAATCAGCACTCTAGGATTTCCACAACCCAATAGAAATTACATTGCTATGTGTTTTACCCAGCCTTTCAGATTCCCCTTAGTAAATCATTAATACGGCTTTACTTTCCACTGTTCCAGTCGATAGAATTGCTGTTTTCTTCATTTGTGCAGACTGTCTAGCAGAATTTTCAAAGCCGACCCTCCATTCATGTGCATTTCCTGCCCGATAGTAAGGCGGCATTTGTACCTTTGGGGCAGTTTTAGAGATGAAAAGATGAGACTGATCTTTGCTTATCGGAATATAAATAGATAATTTCCAAGCTGTTAGTATGCATAGAATCATATTTCACAAGTAAAAGTGAAGCAGCTATTGTTCAAATTACGTGATCATTTTTTTTCTCCTGTGAAACATCCAATTAAAAGTACAATTGAGGATTCATAGTATAGCTATGGAAATATTTGAGACACAAATTGAATTCACAATAAATGCTGCTAGCACACAACTTTTGAAGGCTTAGAAATGGCTTTGAGGATTCCAAAATGGCCACCGTAGAGGCAAGACGTGTCGGAGCACTGTGTCTTCATACTGAAAAATCCATACAGAAATCATCGCAAACATACTCCCCAGCCTCTGTAAAGCTACAGCAGGGGTTACTTGTTACCCCCTCCCACCACGGCAACACAAAAGACAGCAGTGGACAACAACCGGATAACCCAGCAACGAGGATCTACCACGCCGGTCCCTGCAGCCACACCTTCAGCCCGAAATAGTCGCGGGCGCTCCGGTTGGACCCGGGAGGCACGATCAGTACCAATATCCTGTCAGCCAGCTGTTTTCCTCTCTTGCTTTTTTTGCGTCCTAATGTTACATTAAACCTCAGCGCCTTGCATTGCATCAGTCAGCACATTCGATTCTAAAAGGTATCCAAGCATAAACACAAACTACTCCCATCTCACTACCTATCTAACCATGAATTATGAATAATTGTAGTGCAATTTGCCTTCTATCTCGTCTCACTCTACCCCCAACCCTCACCCCACAGCGCTCCTCTGCTCCCCATACTCTGATCTAGATACCATTGGCTGGAGCACAATTCAACAACCTGTGTCAAAAGATGTTGTGCTGGGAGACCACTACTGTGTCAAGCTAAACCAGTTTAAGTACATTTATACCAAAAGGGAGAGTAAGAAATGATAAGATGGAAGTACCAAAATGACACAGAACAGAAGAAGTGGAGAGACACACATAAGAATCACAGAAATAAGAGTGGAATTAGGGAGACCCAGAAAGTATGTAGAGTAGCAAGGAAAAGACAGAGGCCGCGAAATAGACTTTTCAGTAAACAGTTTTTACCTTAGGTTTAGATAAGCATCACATAGATTTCGCAGCTAAAGCTCAGTCAGGCACAACTAATAACAAACATCAACTTGAGTGATTGTCTGGTAAAAGGTTTATGCCACATTAGAAACACCTAATCAAGATTAGAAATATATGTAATAACATCCCCAATGAAATGACCAAGGACCCCACCTTGTAGGGTGTATGTTTATTTCTGTCATATTGACACCAACTTCAGATTATCAAGACAACCCAAATGACACTTAATTCTAACTATGATACTAGGAAAGTGGGTTGCAATTGTGTGAAGGAATAACCAGCTGCATCATTTCTTTAAAAATAGGTATTCAATTCAAAAGGAGTATTAAATCGTGTAGGGATCCTTCTCCCTGACCCACCATTCCCAGATCTCTAACTAGCAGTTCATTATTGAAGCAGAAAGTACCCAAAGACATAAGGCTGTACAACAACCAAAATAAAGAATCACTAAAGAAATTCTTAGTGAAAAAATTACTAAGCCCTAAAGTTTAGAAGCATGTAAACCATTTTAACGTTTTGTAAGTCACTGGGCCCAAATGTTCAGCCTCACCTCCGATTCTTCTGTAGATTCTTCATTGGAAGGCAACACCTGGCAACAAAGAAATACTTTTAAAACAACGGTTTTCTCAAACACACAAATATATTTGTAATCAAATTGAATGGCAAATGGTTACAGAGAGTTGCGCATACATCTCCAGTTCACTGAAAGGACCAGTAGCAGAGCAGAAATAAGAACTAAAGTTGAGCAATTCCTTCCAATCTTCCTACTGGACTCTCTCCCTCTTCCCTGCTTTACAACCAGTTAACGATGACTTAGATTAAGTCACTATATAACATTTAATTTTTAGTTTCTTTTTCCGATTCAGGTATTCAGAGGGTCTAAGTGAGCTGCCCCTCTTACATCTACACCACTATCACATTGTGACTGAACTTCAAAAGGCAAAAGGACAGAGCATGTGCCCCTGCACCCCGACACTCCCACAAAGCAGAAATAAAAGCGATCCACATATGCAGCAAATGGGAGACTCTGAATCACTGCTTTGGGTTCCACCTCTCTGTGTATCCCAATCACCCCAGCTCCAATAGACAGGAAATTCAGGATAAAAAGGCCCTTTTTTGTAAAGTAATGCAGCTTTCATACAACACAGAGATGGATGTTAAGACCCCCATCAACATCCAATTGGGTGCATCAAAATGTAGTATCTGCCAGAAACACTTTCTTTGAAGGAACGGATTGGGATGAAGAGATGGATTGAGAAGAAGCTGTTCAGCAAGGTGGAGCGTTCGCATTCATTGCACACCGCGCTGACTAGGTGTTTACATGGGATGACAGAAGACGGGTGACCCCCGAATTAAGAAGAGGGTTTAGAAAAAAAAAGGCTGTGCTTGACGAAGACACTTCAGCTGTGACCAATGAATTGAGTGTAACTGTAAATGTGAATGGTTGGAATGCACAAATAGCTACGTGCTGAACCCGATTCTTTAAGGGAAGCAAGTTGGATGGCGAAGAGTGTCTAAAGCTTTGAGCGGAAGCTCCATTTGAGGAGTTTTAGGGTAGATCACCAGACGGTACACCACTGGCATATAATCCAGAGTCGAGAATTGAAATCCTATAATTGATTGTAACCAGTCGTAATTAAAGAATCTCCCTGAAGAACGTTCTAAAACCATGTTCCAAAACACCAGCAACAGAAACATGTCGGGGCAAAAAAACCTGATAAAGACAGTATTTTTAATATTTTAAAGAATTAGTTCTTTTTGGTTGATGGTTTTTTCAGTTGATTGTTTTCACAATAAGGGCACTGGGTGTGGTGTTGGTTTTGATATAATTAAATGTGGATGTTTTATATCCATTTGATATACATTTATACTGATTTATTTGGTATATTCTAAATAAAGATGAAATTAGAATAGATCTCTCTCTTATGTGCTAAGCATGTTAGTAAGCCTGCATCCAGGTGGGGGGGACTTTTGTTCCAATATAGTTGTGGTTTGCAGTTTCCAATCCCCGGATCCCCCATTAGTTCTTGTTTTTAAAGAAAATAAACATACATATTTCCATTATTTATTAACTGCTCTAATGAACACTTGGCTTAATCAATAACATTAATAAAAAAAAATAGTGAGTACTGTGAAAACGAGGCAAAGAATGCACCCAATGCCATCAGGACAGAATTAGTAGTAAGACCAATATTAGGCGGTGTGCGAAGCAGTGTGTCCGGTGTGTGTCGCGAGGAAGGACCACTGCTGCTTTCACGCTTCACTTCTGCTACGTGGACGGTGTTTTCCTGCAGTCCTCTTTTCATTTCTACCTAAATTGCAAGGACTTCCTACTTAAAACACTGCGCAGGCGCAGAGCGCAGAGCGCAAGCAGTGTGTCCGGTGTCAGGTGACAGTAAGCAGTCCTCCGCCTGAAGTGAGCGTCTCCCTTCTTGTACACACTTGAACTCGACAAGCCGTCGCCTCCGTAGTAGCAAACCTTCTTTAGAACAACTGGAGCAACAGGACCAACAGAACGGTAGGGAGGGGAAAAAAAATTGTAAAACAGGGAACGGCGTCTCCACAGTACCTGTGCAGTTAATTTCAGTCAACACCAACACAACCTCCGCTCGCCTACCCACCTTGACTCCCCGCTCTTGGGGAAATCGCTCGTGGGCTCGAACCCATGCGTGTCGGTGAGTAAAGATGACGCAGTCCCCCGCACAAACGACTTTTTATCTCCAAGTTTGGCGGTGGGCCGGGACGGTGGTGAGAAGGCAGAAGCGCCCCCCTAAGAAGCGCTTCTCTCCTACAAGACCCTCAGGTCCACCGACACCTTCAATAAGCATAGCCCCCGGCCGTTCTACCGTTCCGACTAGCGACTCCGCCCCGGAGACTGACGGAGGACGGTCGCGGCAGGAGTCTTAACGGCCGTGAGCAAAGCTTACGTTGCGATCAATTGATGATGCTACGCTGAATCGGCTACTTGCAGCAGGAGTGCGCTTCCATGTCGTAATTCTGAAGTCCGGTGTGGGCGACTCCAGCTCACAGCTGACGGCGCCGCCTTACCAAGGGAAAGTTATCACAGCACAAATCCATCAAAGCACAACCCTTCAAACAGATCTTTTAAAGAAGCAAAAGCAGCTGAAGCGAAAAATGACGCCTATCAGAAACAACTCAAACGACTCTTGGGTCACGGACATCGAGGATCAGCTGTCCTCTTCAACTAGGCGACCAGATGCAGATTCGGTGTTTGAAGTGTCGCACGGGGAGATTTCCCCTTATGAAGTATTGGCAACAGAACAGATTGAACTACTGAATCAAACCTCAACTAATGATGAGGTTAAGACACGCACGGACCCAATGCAGGGCACTACAATTCAAAGGCCCCACGTAAATTCGGCAGATGACTTTGCCCTAGCCATAGGCGAGGCCCAGCCGAGACCTACGGGGTCACAGACCACAGTTCCAGCAAATTCTAACCACGCCCCATAGACTCGGTTTACAAAGGGGAACATCAAATTTAAAACCAGGTCAGAAAAAACACTGTCAAAAAAATTTCGAAAACCACCCGGCAAAATACATGGGGGCGCCAAATGTCTGGCAAACCCGTTGATTTCTACATCTTTGAAAGAATACTTCATAAAACAACACAAAAGAAAATTAGACCAGGATCGTGAACCTTCGGACGTGGAAATATTGGAGGCCATTCAAGATCCTTCCCTAAGGACAAAAGATCGAAATACTGACTCAAACCCTCACGGGTTACCCCCGGCTCACAAACCTTATGTGCATTCACCTAAAAGTACAGATCAGAGCCTAGAGACAGAGAGCCTTGCACCCTGGCGTAGCAGCAAGCATACGGAAACAGAGAGCCTCCAGACTGAAATGAGCAATGGCCAAGAACCCAGCGAACCATTAAAAGAGATCATAGACATCGAACCTACGCCCGAAGGAGTGATCTCCAAAATCCCAGGTGTCCCAATAAGAGACAATTCAAGACGGGTTTCAAAGACAACCCAATCCGTAGACCACCACGCATGGACACGTCCACATACGCATGGACACGTCCACATATCCAAGGAAATTTCAGCAGACTTTCAGGCGAAACCTCGTCAGACACTCAAGAAGAACCGATGCCCTCAGAGAGAAGGTCCCTGGAAAGATCAGTACAGTCACAAAACGAAAGAGGCGTCAACACCCTGCCTAAAACTAGGCGGTTGAGCGAAGTTGTAATTATGGCAGAAAAAGAAACTCCATCAACAAAAAAAAAAAAAAAAGCAGATTTGATGTCAATCATGTCGGCCCTCACGATAGCCCTAAATCCATTTGGAAAGCTCTATGAGTCAATCCACGAGGCCCTCAAAGATAACACTTCATTGATAAGCTCTATGAGTGACAAACTGACTTTCATTGAAGGATACCTAACCGCCGTTGAACGCAACTCAAACAGGATTGAAATGAACTTAGAAAAAAAAAAATAGACAAATTAGGAGCCGATCTGCTGAAAAACAGAACCAAACTGGTTCAAACCTCTAATTCATCTCTATCAAAATCTACTCAGACCTCAGAGAACGAGAAGCCCAAGGACTTGGCCCCAATCTCTGAAAACTCATCAAAAAAATAGTTTTTACCAACATCAACCCAGGACACTTAGTCCAGCCTTCTGGAAATGCAAAGCAGACAAAAGAAAAAAATCCTTCCAATACCTGCACGCAAGAAAAGTTGAGTGAAGCTGATTTCCTAGCAGGCCCTAGCCTTACAGGCTATTCAGCATCTAAGCAAGGGACCAATAGAAGTCTTGAAATGACAAAAACCCAAGAAAAAAAAGGGTCCAGTCATGGTACTGAAACCGAGTGGGGATCCAGATCCTTCACAGGACCTGCTGGACATCTCACAGCATCTTGACGTTGAAGAAGTGATTCCTTCACCAGTGGTCTACTCAAGGGCCTCTTCCGAGTCATTCCAAACAACTTCTAACTCACAAATGAAAGTTGTCGCTCAGGATGGGATGAAATGTATGGAAGAGGACCCCCCAAGCCCACACCCACAGACGCCGATCAAATTCACCAAGTGCCGCTCTAGAAGCACTCAAAGACCTAAAGAAAAGGGGAAAGTCACCCATACAGAGATCTGACAGGGAAACCAAACCAAGATCCGAAACAAACATATCGACATGGCAGGCATAGAGTTTCATCCCTTAAGGTGGCCTCGAGAACAAAGGAGGCGGTAGCAAAGAAGTTACATAAACTGGACGAATCGTCACTCTTCAAAGTGGAGCAGATCTCAGCAAAAGACAGCTACCTAGTACTAAATCGCAGGACAGTGCTAAAATTACTGGGGAAAGTCGATAAATTCCGACATTTAACATCCAACGATTTCATACTTGTCGAGCCCTACCACCGAGAGCACAGAGCCAAAGCATACCTCCACATAAGAAATAAGGCGATAAGTGAAATCTCCACTGAAGTAACAAAAGACCTCCAACACCTAGGTCTAAAGATACAACAGTTACAGAAGCCCAAGGTAGCCCAGGTACTCGGTGGAAGGGAAAAAAGGGGCTCCTCGAGGCATTGCCGTCCAAAATCCATTTTGGTGGACCCATCCAATGAGCCGAGATGGTTAGTTCTTAAGAAAAGACGGGAAGAGGAACGGTCGAGACATTACGGCGACTACCCAAAAACCCGGACTTGTGGAAAACATGCATCACTGGACTCATTACAAAGAAATGTGGAGAGCATTCAGGAAAGACAGGGTACAGAAACAAAAGTATCGCCAGTATTGAGGGGCCAAAAAGAAACACCTGTATCCAAACCATGGAAGTGGATTTCGGACACCTTTACACATACTCAAAAGAAATAGCAGCGACCCCCGTGTTCCACCGCCACTAGGAGACAGACTGAGAAACCATTGAATCAGCCCAAAGAAAGTCCTCTCCAAATGGCATCATGGAACACTAGAGGATATCGCCACTTAATGTCAGGCTGAGAGGTCCTGTATCCGCGGAAGCTGCTGAACCCCCGACAATCCCCCTGAGATATATTTCCCAGAACTAGTTTTCAATTCAGCTCTGTAAACTACACCCCAAAGGGAAAGGGGGAATGGGATAACAAAACAACTCCAGGCAGACTGCGTCAAGGCTAATCAGTGCTGAACCTGCAGAGGATAAAGAATAGCATATACACTTCCTTAATTCACTTACTTAACCTTATGAATGGGAAGACATTAATCCTTAACTAATAATTAAGAATCATACCTGGTTCTTCTCTTGAAATTTCTTAGAGAAGCGGATAAGAAGCTGAAAATCTCTCTTACTTGAGGTACTTGAAATTCACAGCTACTTCTTACATTAGGCAAAACTGGAAGTCTTAGTTCTTTGTTTGTCTTTTTTCCAACATGCACTGGTAGTTCAATTAGATTGTCTTTAAAATATTCTTTCTTGTCATTTCAAAACTTTTCAAACTATTTATAATTATCTTGAGTCTTTGAATCCTTGAAGAAAGAGGAAACACGTGCTAAATGCACACGCAGGTTATTTCCATTTAAATTATTGATGAACTTCACATAGAAATCTTCCTGGTTGAAGAACACGCGCAAACGGATGAAGACGCGCGATCAAAAAAATCCACACGCGCAATAATCCACACGCGCTATAATCCACACGCGCAATAGTCCACACGCGCAATAATGTTCTCCTGCGAGACACGCGAAATAAAAACACCCGCGCTATTGAGTTCAAATGCGACGAAGTGATTCTCACGCGCAAAGTCACTCGCGCTGGAAAATACACGCGCACTCACATGGCACGCGACGAACAGATTCTCGCGCTTTGAACACCCGCGCTAAAAATCACACGCGCTTTGTATTTCACACGCAGCGTATAGCTTCTCGCGCTAAGGATCACCCGCGCTATGAAATCGCACGCGCTCTTTAGTTCACACGCAGCGTATAGCTTTTCGCGCAAAGGATCACCCGCGCTATAAAACACACGCGCGTTTAAAATTGCACGAAACCAACATCTACTCGCGCTCGGAATACACACGCTAGAAAGCACGCGCTCACTTGAATTCGCACGCGACAGTCAAAATCTCGCGCTAAGGAACACCGCACTGGAAACACAAGCGCACTCCGGGAGTTCAATAGTTTTAGTAGAAACACTACTTTTAACGAATTTTCAAGGAGAATGTTATTAAGATGCACAGATTTACAGTAAAAATAAAGTCACTTAATCTCCTGAGCGAATTCACAAAGATTTCCTGCTTTTCCTATCTTCAAAAACGAATTCCTGTCAGCTGATGACTTCTCCTGTAACCCCCAAGAAAGTAGCCGCTCAACTGCTGTGATCTGAAGGATAAAATCCACCAGGCCTAAGACTAAAGCAGGAGCAGCCACTAAACACGTCCTCTCAGATGGGGTTTTGATGATGAAAGGCACAGAGTGACAGTTTAGAATGTTCATTGTTGTTCAGCATTGTCTTCTAGCCAATCAGAGCTGTCACTGTGAGGCTCCATCTTGCCTTGGGTCAGAACCAGGATTCTGAATCAGCAAGTTAAGGCCTAACCAACTATAATGGAAAACTTCCCACCCACACAAAGCTAATCTGAAAAGGATAAATAATAAAAAGGAAACTTGAATAAGAGAAGGAAACCTGACACTTAACTAGACCCAGTGAGTTAAATTTGGGCTCTTTTGACCTCATCGGTCTACAAGAAACTTGGCTTCTGGACAAGCCATCGTTAGACGGTTTTGTAATCGAAGTCTCACCGGCAACAAGGTCTAGCGTGGGACGGCCCTCAGCGCGGGTCTGCTGACTGCCGTTCACCTGGGATCTGGAATTACCCCAAAGGGAAAAAAAAAGAAAAAAAAAAAATCACAGAGGGATACGGCATGCTTGCCACACAAATCATATGGTGTCACCACGACCAAAACCTAGACTGTTCGGCACAGACAGAATTGGCGATAATCAACTTGTATTGGAACCCGGAGAGAACAACAATCAAAGACTTCTGCAATTCCATAGCCAATACCATTGACGAAATTACTGTCGACCGGAAGGTTCCAAACATGATAATATGTGGAGATCTGAACGCTAAATGCAGAGTTGCAACACAAGGTCGGGTGCCTCAGCCACCTTGGATTACATCTACATCACGGAAGGCCTGATCCAGCACTTTATAGAATTTGCAGTGCGGAAAACTATCGAAAGTGACCATAACCTCCTCTCCTCCAGCTGTCATGGGGTGGAGTGATGCAGAAAAGACACTACTATCCTCCCAATGTTGAGTCTAACAAACAACAAAATCGACTCCGACTATCATTTGAAAATATAAGATCCTTCAAAGACAACCTAATGAAGAAACATGGCTGTTCAAGCAGAGGCTCAGCAGAAGTAAGACCCGAGCATATGTCCCTGCTAGTCGCCTAGAAAGTGAGTTTCACTGGCAAGACACAAAATCAGTCAAACCACACTCACATGTTCAATCATGAGGTGGTTGCCAAGCGACAAGAGGTGAGAAAGTTAAATAAAAAAAACACTAGCAGTAAAGGCAGGTACCACCGAATCTTGGACTGCATACCATACAGGTGAAAGGCTCTACAAAAACATGGCTCAAGCATCAGCGACAGATTCTATACCAGAACAACGCTGAAGCTATGCTAAACACCTGGGCATCAAGGAACACTAAAGATTTCTGGACACTTCTCAAGAGCATAAATGGCCAAAGTTCACCAATGCTCGCAAATTCTGTATCAGAACAAAATTGGATTTCATACTTTACGGACCTTTATCGGCCACCTCTAACTTCAGTCTCGCAGACGCAACCTGCGACTGTAGAACCGTGGATAAATTTGGAAAACGTAGAAGACATCTCTAGAGTAATTGGCAACTTAAAATCTTCGAGGGCCCCGGGACCCGATGGGCCGACTAACCTGGATCTTAAGAAGCACCCGATCGCCTGGGCACACGCAATTGGTGAGGTCTTTAGATATTGCCACAAGCAGAGGCAAGTTCCGAAAACTTGGACAGAAGCAGTCCTGGTCCCGATTTTCAAAAAAGGAGACTAAAGTTTTCCGGCAAACTACAGGCCTATAGTGCTACTAGATATTATTGGCAAAATCTTTGCGTCCCTTTCGCTGCTCCACTTTAAAGAATGGGCCATTAATTCACCAGCAGCAGACATCCTTCAAACTGGCTTTTTAAAGGGCGCAGGCACAACGATAAACCTCTTAATTTTCAACGCCATTAAAGCGAAAGTGAAAAAGAGGCGCTCCGAAGGTCTACATGGCAATGGTAGACCTGTCACAAGCATTCGATCGACCGAACCAAACTATGGTCAAAACTTGCATCCTGGAACTGCCCGGGCCCTCTACTCGGTCCAATTATGGCGCTCCACACATCAACATCTTTGCGGGTGCGCCTAAGTCGGCAAGGGATCCTCTCAGAACAGATTTACACAGAGCGAGGAGTAAAACAGGGCTGTCGTTTGGCCCCTGCCCTGTTTATAGCCTTCATCGGTGACTTTCAGGAATCCGAAAAAACAGTTAGATCATTTCCGCCAAAAGTGGGAACCAGCAAAGTGTCAAGATTATGGTACGCTGATGACCCGATTTTGATGGACCAGACGGCAATAGGTTTACAACAGCAATTAACCAACCTATCTGCATATATGGGATGCAACAACTTACAAATCAACAAAACAAAAAATTCTGGTCCTATCCAAAACAGTAACAAACACCAGCCAAACATCTCCTGGTTTCTTGAAAAAACGAAAATTGAAGTGGTCAATGAATATAAATACCGGGGAGTGATGCTAGACAACACACTGAAAGAAAATTCTCTCCAAAACTCTTTGGGCAAAAATGAGAAACCTGACAGCACAAACACGAGCAGTTGACAAAAGATTCAGGAAATGTTCATGGAGCCCAGCTCTGCAGTTCTATAAATCGAAAGTAGTCCCAGCGATTACTTATGGGATGGCGGCAAACTTAACTCTGCCAGCTGAGTTCTGGACCCAGTTGGAAGGATTTATATGGAAATCGGTGCTGTGCTTGCCCAAAACAGCTCCAATTCCAGCGATTTGGCATGATCTTTGCTTAGCATCCTTAGCCTCTGTGGTGATGCAAAGTGCCTCCCAACGCTACAGAAAAACACTGATGCCAAATTCAATTCCCATTTTCCAGACCATAGCCTCTGAAATCAACAAAGGGTCCTGCAAACCTCTAAATGATTGGGTCAAGAAAATTCAAGCCAAATTAGAAGAAGCAGCTTGCAACGAAGAAACCCTCATCTCAAATCCGAGCAGAGTAAAAACTAAGCTAGAACAACAAGACTGGATCTACACAAATGCTAAAATCAAACTCTACAAATCCTTAAATCACCTCCCTCCTTCTCATAAGCAGTTAAAGGTGCCTTTAAAGTACTGTGAAAAATTCCCAGAGGAAGATTTAAGAAAAACTTACATGCGTGCTCGTCTGAACTCGCTCCACACGAGGGAAATTTTAGCTACTAGAGCGCTGTCGCCTACATCAAATTGCCGGTTGTGTGGAGTCCAGGATCAAGTAGAAACACTCCGCCACCTCCTCATGTCATGTCCAGCTTTAGCGCTCGAAAGACAAGCTTACATGACACCACTCATCGCGCAGCCGTCGATATTGGAGGAAGAAACATGCTGGCTCAGGTTGATAGCAGGGGACTCAGCCAGATGGTCCAGGACAGCAGCCAAATTCTTGATGGTGGCCTTGAACAAAGCAAATGCCCCAGAAGTCAGTGTGCCTTCCGCTGTCCTCTTGTCTGGGTCCTTAGTAAACCAGGGAATCTCTTAAACCCTACGAAGCAACTCAACTAGAAGTGGTGTCGTAAATGTAGCTCACAAACAGTAAAAATATTTGAACAAATGCAGGAACTTGACTTTTGTACAAACCATATAGGTTAAAAACAAAACAAAAATGTTAGCTATATTGTGATCTTAAATTAGGATAGAAGCCATTTGATTTTGTATGGCATTTGTAATATTTTGCCCAAATTTTACCAAAAAGAATGTACAAACAGAAGTGCATAGCAGCGTGAAAAAGAAGGGCCATTAAAAACCTGAAGTTAAAATGAAGGTTTGTCAACAAACTGGAAAAAAGGAAGAGGTTAGAAGTAAAAATGGACTTCTGTCTTTCCCTATCCTTTGAGATAAACCTCACCATACTTATGCAGTTAGTTAAATTATTTCTGAACCTGGTCAACTTCTTAAACCATTAAAGACTGAGGGAGAGATCCCTGGTTGAAACCCTGGCAAGCGGATACTGCAAATATTGTGGCCCTCAAGTGGGGCAGAAACAATGATAATTAGTGGCACCGGACAACCAGGCTATTTTGTGACAATACTTCTCTCTTCCATGCGGCTCTCCAGATTTTTGGACTATGACTCCCATGATCCCTCACCATTGGGAATGCTGGCTAGGGGTGGTAGGAGTTGTAGTCCGAGAATATTGTATATTGCCTTGTTGAATGGGATCCATTAGATGAGGAGCTTAGCTCTGCGAAGCATGTTAATAAAGGTCACATTATACAAGCCCCAAAATGCAAATTAACTACCCTTTTTCTCTTAGAATGAGATTTTTAAATAAGTGAGGCAAGCAGTCCACATAAAAAAATGAACGGAAAGCCTCCTAATCAATGTGGGTGCCTTAAATTGGAAAGAGGAGGTTAAAGAGAAATACAAGTTCAAAGAGGCCGTCATGATAAAATATCAGGTCTAAACATGGGAATTCTGAAAGTTATATCTCTGGCCATGGCTACAGAGTGTTCATTAGTTAAAGAACCGAAATCCAAACATCTCAAATAGGTCAGGACTGGCAACCCTTAAAACAAGGAATGGGTTATTCTGACAAAATCCACAAGCCTTCAGACACCAAACCACGAATTGGCTGAAAACAAGTTTAAAAGATGAAAGACCCTTGCAGAACATGGAGAGCTAACAGAGCCAATTCAGCAGAAAAACGCAATTGTTTAGAGAGGAAGTGAAGCAGTTTTCATGTGTTTACAGATGACATTTGAAGAAAGAGTAAATAACAAACGTCCAATGGGGGTTGGGGGATGGTACGAGGAACCAAATCTTGTTGGTTCTTCCAAAAACACAATTAAAACGACTAGAAAGTAAGTATGGCTACATTCTCCTTTTAAAATGGTATTACAGTGCATACTATAACAAAATAGGGAGACAATGGCATCCAAAGAATTAGGAGATATGTCTGGAAATACATTATCAACTCAGGCCTTAACATTTGCACTTACCAATAGCGAGTAAGAAATGGTGTGCTTGTGAGCATGTGGAGAATTTAGGGGGTGAGGAATTTTTTGACCGGATAGTAGCTTGCAACTTGATATTTTTACCCCCAAGACTAGTTAGCCAACCTGTGAGTTATCTATTGCCTTTAAAATAACTACCAACGTGTGACTATGCAGCTAGTATCATTAATCTGTTGAAACACACTCTGCACATGGAAGACTTCATGACACCAAAAGCATCCATCCCCTTCCTGCACAGTTATCTTGGATTCGGGAACTAGCAATCAACTAGCAAGGAGCCAGTACAGAAAACAAACGTGAAGTAAAAAGGCACTAAAGACACCCCAAAGAGCTTGCCGGCCGGAATGCAGACCATGGATGGCAGACCAACAATAGAGACCAGGGAATGGGAAAAGCCCACATCCTTGGTGCCTCATCTAATGCAGCAGAGGAAAGATGCCACAGCGGCCACTCTCCAGCTTGATGGAAAGGGGACCTTGTCATTGGGTTAAATCTCAAAAGAAATCCCATATTCAAATGCGATCCCAACAGTCACTCTAAGTTTAGTTTAGTTCATTTATTTGTATGGCGCTCCAAGCCCGTAGGCATCTGGGCGCATTTTCTTACATAGAATGTTACAGATGGTACAATGAATTGAATAAAGTTTGCACAGATTGCAAAGAGTAAATTTGAGTGAGCAAAAAGTGCAGAAAGTTACATAGTTACAGGAGTACATTGCTTTGCACAGATTGCAGGGGCTACATTTGAGTGTGTAGGAAGAACAGAAAGTTACAGAAGTTACAGGAGTGCAATTCTTAAATATTTCAGAATAAATATATGTCCGAGATAATAAATTTACAGTCAAAACGTGAGGCAGAGGGTATCTAGGATTCTTGGCCAAGGAGCCAAGTTTTGGCGTTCCTGCTGAATGGGTGATAGGCATGTTCAGTTCTTAGAAGGAAGGGTAGAATGTTCCATAATTTGGGTGCAAGGACGGGGAAACTACTCCCTCCTGCCTTTTGTAGCTTGAAACAGGGACCTTTGAGGCAATGTGCTTGTGCCGCTCTCAGAGGGCGTTCTGAAATATTGCGTGCAAACTTCTTGGTCAGGTATATAGGTGCTAGATTGGATAGACATTTATGGGTGAGAGGGTTTTGAAGGAGATTCTTTGTTTGACCGATAGCCAGTTCAGGTTATGACGTACCTCTGATATATGTTGGGATCTAAGGATATTCAGAGCTGCCCTGATGGCATTATTTTGAAGAACTTGCATCTTTCTCAAGTTTTTTTTGACTGGTTCCAAGGTAGAGTGCATTACAGTGGTCTAGCTTGGAACGTATTAACGCTCTAGCTATGGAGATGCAGTTTGGTGTAGAGAGATACGGTCTGCAGGCCGTAATTAACTTGCATGTGTATGATGTAGAGGAGGCTGATGCATTAACCTGTCTTGCTAGGTCTAGAGATGAATCGATGTAGATGCCAAGAGTTTTCACATCTTTGGAAACCTTGATAGAATTATCATGAATATTAAATGTGTCAAATTGTTTGTCTAGTTTGTCGAGTTTGAGCTTAGAGCCCAGAAGGAGAAGCTCTGTTTTTTCGTCACTGAGACCGAGTCCGTGTTTAGCCATCCAAGCTTGAATGATGCTGTTTATGTCGTTAAGTACTTTGGCGTCAGTGACATAGTCTCCAGTGACAGGTAGGGGTATGGGTATGATCTGCGTAATTCGTGTAGGTGACAGCCAAATGGTCCAAGTCATCGAACAGAGGCTTTGTAAATACATTGTATAGGGTGGGGGTCTTGGGGGACGCTGCACGTAACTGGTGCGGGTTCGGCTGAGGCTGATGGAGAAATAAACCTCATTGATCTGTAGTTGAGGAAGGACTGGATCCACATGATGGCTTTATTGGAAAAGAGTGCTGCTGAAGTTAGGTGCAGGCAGAGAACTTTATGGTCTACTAAGTCGAACGCCACCGAAATATCTAGTAGGAGGAGGAGGGCAGGTTTGCCTTTGTCTTTTAACTCCTCAATTTGAGTCTAAGTCAATTAGAGCTGTTTCGGTACTGTGCTTTGGCCTGAAGCCTGATTGCCCAAGGCCAAGGAGGTTGTTGGTTTCTAAGTGCTCTTGAATCTGCAGATAAGCTGCTCCTTCAATGATTTTCAGAATAAATGAGACTGTATTGATGGGTCTATTGTGGGGATATTAGGGTCTAGGGTTGGCTTCTTAAGCAACGCGAGGACCCAGGCGTCTTCAAGGTTGTTGAGCACTATGCCGGTTTCGAATGAGGTGTTGATTAGGAAGGTGACGAAGGGCGCCAATTCTTTAGCTGCCTCTTTAACGATTTAACTTAGAAATTATGTCCTCTACCTTTTTGGTAATGTGAGGAGTGAAGTTGAAAAGTTTTAGAGTGTTTGTGAAGGGCGTAGAAGTAGTGTATTTAGAGGTAGTATCCAAGAAAAGATGTTTTTTTGACTCAATTGTATTCTGTAGCATGGTTATTTTGTTGAGTAGTGCTGACTGAATGTTAGTGCACCATGTAGTGTCTTTAATGCAAGTAACTGGCGGTGGAGCCGGGGATTCAAACTCTCCAAGTACATTGAAGAGTTCTTTAGTATTTGATTTCGCTTGAATGATTTAAGTATTATAGGTTTCTTTTTTAGATTGTAAGATTGCTTCTTTGTAATTAAGGGAGGCTATTAGAAAGTCATCTTTGTTAGAGGCTATTGAGTGACTCTTCCAGAGAGCTTCTGCATTTCTTTTAGATTTGCGCAATGATCTATGGTGTGGGGTGAACAACGAGTTTAGATGCGCGAGAGGTTTGGCCTTGCGTAGTTTGAGGGGGGCGATAGTGTTTATGGCATTGAGTACACTTAGTTAAACAGGTCCACTAGGAGCGTAGGGTCTGAGCGTTTACTATTGGTGGCATTGATAATCGGTTGAAGGGAAGCATCTCTTCCACTGTTATATTGTGACTAAGTGTTCCTAGTTAGAGTGGGGGGCGGACATGGTTGTGAGAGTTATTGTGATTGCCTTCATCCGTTATCGTGAATGATATCAAGTGATGGTCTGTCCAGGCCCATGATGAGTTGGATAGGATGTTGATGTTGCAATTGAGGTCCGCTAGCCGATCTAAGGTCCTACCTTTGTTACGAGTAGGTTCTTCGATTCGATGTGTGAAACCTAATTCAGAGATAGAGCTAGCAAGGGTAGTAGCTTTGGTGTCTTTGAGGGGAGAAAATGTTTCCACATCTCCTCCTGTCCTCACCCCATAGTCAATTTGCCCATCCTTGCAGCAAACAGACTCAACGGCACAGAGGTGTTAAAGGATGTGCCAAAAACAGCTAATGTTTCTAATCTACGCTCGGAGGCGATGAAAGCATCAGTGTGGAAACAACAAGAAGTGGCAAGAAGGCCAGATCTGAAAATGAAGGGTGGCAGGCTTTCCTGGTATCAGATGCCTTCCTGCAAGCAGAGCTATGCACTATAGGACCTAAAGAAGGAAACGCTCTGAGCAGGTGTCCCCATTTGATTGCTGACATCTAGATGAACTTTTTCACCTTCCGGTGTTGTAAATGAAGTATTCTGTATCCCTCAAAGAGTGTGGCAGATGTTTTATCTGGCTCTGCAAATGATTGGAGTGGATAAACTAAGGTGTTTAATGTGAAACATGAAGCGGAATGCTAGAAGCAGAAACTCTTCATACTCATCCTAAACCAACCGATAGGACCAAGAGAGGGACACTTCCCGGAAATCGATGGACTGTTTCATAACTAGATAGACCCTTTAAACAGGATAATGGACTGAATAATAAGTGGTAAATTCTCAGCCTGACTTTGAGGAGTCTAAAAAAGGTAAGGTCTGATTGTGAGGAACAATGCAATGACATTGATGCAAAGGAAATAATGCCTCGTCTCAGAGGCAGCACAAAGCTTCCATGTAACAGGCTGGAATTCACTATTTTACAAAGAAAGAAGCTCATCTAACTTTAAAATCACCCATAAACAATGGGACGACATATGTAATGGCACAGATAGTACAAGAATTAAAAGCAACTTTATAGCAGAGTTTAAAGCAGACAAGTGAATGGCCAACTTGGCATCGCTGCAGGTCTGCAAGCTTTGACTCCACATATCTTTTGGACTAAAACTCCCATCAATCTTAGCAGCAGTCAACGGTGAGAGACAATGGCAGTTGTAGTCCACAACCCCTGGAGAGCTACAGAACCCTGGACTATCCACTTGCCACAATAACAAATGTTTGTGACTATTAAATAAAGCAAGCAATACTATCCTGTTTGGTTCCTGAAGACATTGAATTAATTCCTCCAGAGCCATCTAATCAGCAACAAGAAGATCTAAAAGATGCAATCACATCGTTTCCCAACGTATTCTCAGAAAAACCAAGGAGAGTAAAAGGCACCTATCAATACATTAGAACACCTAAGAGTAAAGTGGTTCATTTAAAACTCTATAGACTTCAAGAATGCCTGTAAACAGATAGTGGTTGAGGAAGTGGGTGCTGGTTTAGGAAGTGGGTGCTCATTCGAAGATCTCTGTTTGGTACACCAGAGCGTGTAAATATTGAACAGTGAAATCCTGCGGCGGGTTAAATTAAATCCTATGCACATTCGAAAGACTTCGATTACCTAAGAACTGAAATTGGTCTGAGCCCGGAAGAGGGGAACTAATTGGTAGAAAAGGGGATCTCAAGGATACAGGGGTCAACAGTAACACATTCCAAGAAGATTGTTGTGGCAAATGTGAACCCGACTGAGGGATTGGTATAGGTTATTTGTAAAGCGCCTATACACAAAGCAAGTGTTTCAAAGCGCTCAAGGAGAGAGGGAACACGGGGAAAAGAAACAAAAGTCATTCATAGCCCTTGAATTTCTGAACGATACAAGCCTGAATGGGCAGAATGGGTGCATAGAACAACTGCATATAATACAATTAACGGTGTAGAGAACAGCAAATAGGTCTGACGACGATTCTACAGTTTTTCCAAGTGCATTGAGGCACCACAATGCAAGGAGGGGAGACAAGGGAAAAACAGATAGACGATCTTCAAGCCATGGGACATTCAGATCGTGCAAGTGCGTGGACAGGTGCAGCAGAGGGGAGAGGAGACAAGTGCAGGGGGTTGGGGGAACCAAACGCGCTCAGTCAGCCAGAAGCTAGGATAAGTGCTGAGAGATGCCACTCTCATGGGTCCTTGACCAAGTGCAGTAATGATGAGGCAAGTGCAAGACGACTGTCGAGGACCTGTGAGACTGCAAGGTACACTAGGCGGCCAGTCAGCAGACTGCCGGAAAAGGAGGGAGAGAGAAGGAAGAGGAAAAGAGGAATGTCTTAAGGAGTTTTCCGGAACTTACAGAGATCAGGGTCAAGACGGAGTGTGGGGGGGGGGGGCGAGAGACAGATATATATATATATATGGAGGGGCAGGGGTCCACCTGTTTGGATGAAGCCTTAAAAGACCGGACTTGTCTGGCGACCTCATCAGATGTGATGGGAGTGAGAGAAAAGAAGTGGTGAGGGGCCCAGGGAGACACCAGAGGTGTTGGTGAATGAGGTGGTGTGGAGGAGAGAGAGGAAAGGATGCCTTGGGTTTTTGCGGTGAACTGTGCAGCCGGGGCCAAGTAAAGGTCCTGGGTGGGTGTGACAAAAGAGGAGGCTGCTGCAGGACTGGCCAGTTCCTTACAGACTTGAAAAGTTTGGCCGTGTCGTTTGATGCCGCGGAGATGCAGGCTTGAATAAAGACTCTTTTCTTGGAGTAGATATTGCCTTTGAAGGAGGCAGCAGGCCAGTTTGCCCGAGGGTCCGCCCAACGAATTCCATTTTCATGCCTAAAGAAGATTGTTGTGGCAAATGTGAACACGACTGAGGGATGCTTAACATTGTTGTTTGTGAGTCAAAGAAGGATCAGAGTCCTGCTGAGGGGGATCCAGGGTGAACAGTAAATCGCCCAACGTGAATACGGAAGAAAGGAACTTTCATTGTTGTTTGTGATACATCAGGTCCTCTGAGGCAAGAGACTTTGCATAAAAGAGACTTGGGCACAGAAGGCCCCGATATTAGTAAAGGAAGTGTAACCTTGTGCCAGAGAATCCCAAGAGTTTCCTGTGCTGGAGTGACCCGCCTTGTCCCGTGCTAAACACGTGGGGAAGGGAGGCCCACAGCCTAAATTTCCTGATGTATCATTTTTGTGTACATTATCCCACACTATTTTGTAGCATAGCGGTAAGGATTGCCAATAGTTTTGTTTAGTATAGGCCCTTTTTATTTGACTAGACTCCACTAGGACTGTATTATTATTTGATGGTCGAAGCTTGCTCCCATCTTAGATTTAGATTAGGCATTTATCTCACCCATTTTTCAGTTGAATAAACACCCTTGAACTGTGATCACTTGTGTCTGTCTTACTTTGATACCATGCATACCTTACAATAGCAGGAGCTAAAATTCTGCGTTATCCCACACATGTAACTCTCTGGTTCAGATTCCTCCTAATGCCATGACCACCAGAGAACCAACTCACCCATCAACCATGTCCTGAGCTAGTTTAAGAGAAAGTCATCCCAATTCTGCCCTGCATTGTCACAGGCCCAGTCAAACATTTTGTCTTCGAGCTGGAGTCAATGCCACTCCTCCAGAACGGTCAACACTCAGTCACATGACCTGCCTAACCTCTTGAGCCCAAGGCCACTAGCAGTGTGGAGTCCCCACCAGCAGCAGAGAAGTCTCACGGGTGGCAAGGGAACGTCTCCTGCTGCAAGAGTCCAGCGACATCACACAGACTGACCTTAGCGGCACCCCTGCCAGAGACAGAGAAATCTGAGGGGAGACCTGTGCACACAAGATCCTGCTTGGTCCCAGAAGCTGACTGTGTGATGGCCACAGCACCAGAGGTGAAAGATTCAGTGACATGAGGGCATTAAATCCAGCACCTATGGGTTAAATTGGGACCATCACCCCAGACTCATCAATCTACAGCAACTATAGAGAATCTAGTCCCCAGTGCTGGGTGGTGCTGTGAAGGTTAGACAGCAGCAGCACTGCATCACTCCTCCTGATCCGAGATGTCTGGATCTACAGGGATGATGGGGGTTGATCTGAGGGCTACATTAAACACAGATCCAAAGTCCTGAAATAGACACACAGTTTGAAGGTGGAATTGTAAATCCTACCAAAGCATCAGCAGCTGCACTTGGATCCATCAAAATAGGTTCCCCAAGGATCATACCTGCCCCATCCCCAGATAGGATCAAGCAGTACGATAGACGTCGATGAGGAAGCAACTGTGTTCATCATGGTGGTGCAGTTCGCCCTGCAGGTCAGGGAAAACAGCCAACAAGCAATGCTTTGACTGGCTCTATTTCCAGGATGCCCCATTTGAAGAACCAAGAACAAACCTACATAAGCTCTCTTCCTCCCCCCCATAATGCTGTCAGGAACATAATTCTACCCCACTAATGCTCCTTGTGCCATTCACCAGCGCGCTCTGCTCCAATAAGAAGAAAGCAGAAGTACAATCAGGTGCTTGTAGCCTCTGCTATATAGTTCTTGGACAGCAGGACAACATAGATGGGCCTATTGGTAGCTTGGTATTGCAATGTCTTCTACTTTTTCATTTGTATGAGTGCACAAAGCCCGGGGGCATCCAGGCGCTGGTTACAGACATATTAGGTACATTTCCATAATATTAATTGAAGAGATGTGTCTTTAGGCATTTCCGGAAAGTGAAATAGGATGGCTCAGAGCGTATGTGCAGGAGTAAATCGTTCCAGAGGTTGGCTGCCATAGTAGGGAAGCTTGAGCCATCAGCTCTTTTGTGTCTGAATCTAGAATTGACCAGACAGTGGCTCTGGGTGGATCTTAAAAAGGTCTGGATGATGTATGGGGAGTAATAAGATGGGGCGTTGTTGGATAGAGATGTATATGTAGTTGAGAGGATTTTGAATATAATCCTCTCTATGACGGGGAGCCAGTGTACAGATCTCCGAGCTTCACAGATGTGGTCAAATTTGCTTAGGCACAGTGCTGCCCGCAGGGCATGGTTTTGTATGAACCTGGAGCTTTTTATGTTTTTGTCAGATGAGCCGCAAGGCATTACAATAGTCCAAATTTGAACCTACAAGAGCTTGTGCGATGGTGAGGTGGTTATCAGATTATAGGAATGGTTTGCTTGCTTGTATCAATTTGATAGCGTAAACTGCAGAAGAGGTATGTGGCTGATTTGGCGTGACATGCTTAGTGAGGCATGAAGGTAGACCCTAAGAGTCTTCACAGATGTTGAGACTGGAATTTTATGGCCATCAATGGAGAAGAATCTGAATGCAGAGTCGAGGCGTGCCAAGGTGGGTGGAGTCCCAACTATGAGGAGCTCCGTCTTTTTGTCGGTCAAACATAGGCTATGTTGGGGCATCCAATGTTGAATTATTTCATAGATTTTGTTGATACCTTGTTTGAGTCCTGCTTACAATCACCCGAAAGGGGGATGAGAATCTGGGTATCATCGGCATAGTTAATGAAGGCGATTCCCAGAGCATCAGGGTGGTCAAATAATGCTTTGGTATGAATGTTATACAAAGTGGACAAGACACATGAACCTTGGGGCACACCGCAGGATATATGAGTGGGTATGGCTAATGCTTTGTCAGAGAAGACTCTGGAGGATCTGTTCGTCAGGAAAGAAGCAACACAGTTGGCCGCTTCAGGAGAGAAGCATACGACCTTGGTGAGGTGGTTACACAGGGTTTTGTGGTTCACTAAGTCGAAGGCCACTGATAGGTCCAGGAGGAGAAGGTTTTCCTGCATCGTTGCCTCGTCAAGCTGATTCTTCAAATCAAGGAGTGCGGTTTCAGTCCCATGGCGGGGGCGGAAGCCAGGCTGGCGAGGGCATGGTAGGTTTCCAAAAAGGCTTGGATTTGGGTATAAACTACTTTATTGAGATTTTCAAAAGGAAAGGCACTATGGTGATGGGTCTATAATTGGTGTAGATAGTGGGGTCCAAGGCAGGTTTCTTGAGGAGGGGGGTGATGCATGACTCTTTAAGGCAGGTCGGGATGTGCAGGAATCGAATGAAGCGTTTACAGTGTGATAAGGGGGATCAGAGGGTCTGCACATTCTGTTACCAAAGTGGCAGGGCAGATGTCACCCATGCAGTGGGATGGCTTGAGACCTGCGATAATGGTAGCTAAATCAGGCTCTGAAATTGGTTTGGATTTGAACAGTTGGGCGATAGGGGTCGGGTTGTTCTGGGGATGACCCGACCCATTTGCACAGTAGTTGATGAGTTTGGCTTTAATTTTAACCAGAAGTTGTGGAACTTTATTTGTTAGGGTTTCTTGAATTTTGTTGCACCAGATAGGGTCTTCAGTTACGTTAGAGAGAGAGAAGTGATGGGGGAATTCTAATTCTCTTAGTATGGAGAACAATTCCAGAGTCTTTGAAGCAGCTTCAATAATTCTTGTGTTGTAGGTAGTTGGTTTAGATTTGTAGATTTTTTTGGTAAACTTCTGCTGCCTCTGTGAATTGTGCCATTTTGGCATGTGGGGAGTTTCTGCCAGGCGGCTTCCGCAGCCTGTTTTTTTGCACACAGAGATTCTAGTTCAGCTGTGATCCAGGAGTTCCTATGCTTCGGGTTCTTGGATTTTTGTGGCTCGAGTGGAGCGAGGGTCTCGACAGCTTTGGTAAGTCATAGTGGTGTAGTGAGCAACAAGTGCCTTGGTGTCTAGGTTTGTGGGTTGTGAGTGGAAAGCAATGGGAGTAGGCGCTCTTTTCCCAGATTGCAGGAGCTGTGAGCTATGGTAGGGGGTAGCGACCTAGGCCTTTCTGGGCGGCTGGGGAATAGTGATAGACAAGGTAATGCAATGGTGGTCAGTTCAGGGGCAAGGTGTGTTAAAGAGGATGGCGAGGTTATGATTATGGTCGAGAATCCAATCAAGTGTACGGCCATGTATGTGGGAGGGGTCTTGGACAAGTTGGGTGCATCCAAAGGCAGTCATGGTTTTGGTAAGGGATGCCCCTTCCGAGTCGCTGGGGTCATTGTAACCTAGATTGAGATCACCTAGGATGGTCAGCTGGGTGGATGGTTTTAGGTTGGTTGAGAGGAGTTGGGTAAGGTCTTCTTCAAATGTGGGTAGAGGGCTTGGTGCCCGATAGACGAGGTGAAGCACGATGGTGCAATTAGGCGAACAGGCTAGTTTGGCTGAGATGATTTCACAGTGTGGTATAGAAGGTGGGGGGGGCGGGGTTTTAGGTCGGATGGCCAGGGCAGTTTTGTGAATGAAGGCGGCGACTCCTCCTTTGTCTGTGTGTCTATCTTCTCTGATAATAGTATACCCAGATGGTACTGCGATGGATATGGCTGTGCCAGATGCAAGAGTGAGAACGGTTTCAGTGATGGCGATGATGTCAGTGTTGTTGGAGGCTATGAGATTCAGCAGCTAGTGTTTTTTCAGGTTCTATGTGATATTATCGAATATAAAAGGCAGCACACAAAAAAGACTGATAGCTAATTTGGTGCTGCCTTTAATATTTGCCAAATATCACTTTTCAACCTTCCACCACCCCTCACCTCTGAAATTGGGGGATTTGACGTCCGAACCCCTCCCATTAATCCTGCACCCTCATACCCATAACTGTTCCTAAGCCCCCCCACTAACACAAATACACACATCCCTTCTCCCCAGCCCCATCCCCACACACCACCCAAAATATATATATACAGACATGCAAACAAACTCACCTCACATTCAACTTCCATCTTCGTGTGCTAGTCTCGGCCGTGCCCTTCAGCCCCTGCACACACTTGTGCGACAGGGGTGTGACAGTTATATTTAGAAAGACCGCTATGTACAGTCACAGAGAGATCTTTCTAAAGAGGTGTTTTTTAAAAGTCAGTTTTACTTAGTACCGTTTTTGCATTGGTACCTGTGGGTGAAGCAATTTTTTGAATTGTGAAGGGAAATATGGAGAACACAAAGTTGCTGCCTTGCATACCAGGCAAGTTTCCAGCAGGCGGAGGATATTGAAATCAGGGAAGGTTGCCCTTTGCAGTAAGGTTCTTTTAGATGCTCAGGAGGTGGCAAGGACAGAGACAGTCAGAAATAACCATTGCTTTCATAGGATACACCAACATCAGTACTTCCCACAGCAGACTACCAGGCACCTCCTGCTACTCTGCTAATACGGACAGCTCAAAAAACATGACATGCTCAGTGGAACACTATTGGCCACATTACCCATGAATCCAACTGACATTTGGGGAGAGGCTGGGATGTCAAATAGTCGGGGATTGGGTAACGACGAGTGCAACAATAGCTAAAATCGCAGCAGTGGTTATTTCAGCACAGGCAAAGGGCCCAGACCAGTTTTTATGGCAGGTTAATCTGCCAACCAGTGTACAACAGGGCTCAACACAGAGCAGGCCTTGCTTCTAGCAATGTCAGCTCAGAAAATAGTGCAGGTGGTATCAGTGAAATCATTATCTATCATACAACAAATGAGCAACCACCCATGCACTTACAGAGGTTCCCTCCAAATACACAATGTCGATAAAGATAGGGCCACGTCCAGGCCATGCAGTAACGTGGGCTGCTGGTATGGTGTGGCACATTCCACTGACAAAAATTGTACTAAAAAGAAATGGGAGCATACGGCACTAAGAATTCTTGATCTTTTCCTGCTGGGATTCCGAGCAGGATGGCAGAAATTAACATAATAAGTGGACTGCATAGTTTCAGGAGACGAGCCACAGTTATGGGTGAAAAATACCCTTGCAATGTGCCAGCGCTACATACGTATGAACAAAGGATTCCCAAGTCATTCACACAATTTGGGGTGATGAAGATTTCATGACTAAGGTGCAAATATGGCCCATCGGGGAACAAACAAAATGAAAGCAGCTAAATAATTGGTAAAGAATACTACAAATGGTCAGCGGCAGCAGGGCCGTTGCTCAAGGTTCAGTGATGGTCATTACATTCAAATCCTGATACCAATTACTGACCTCGAACAGCTAACTCGGGCCAGCCAACATTTGACCATGAGATTAGATATAGATTTTAGCATTGAACACTTGCCCCTCTCCGCCATCGTTATCACAACACTGGCATTTGATTAAGCAGTACTAGTTCCAGTAAATTAGAACTTTCATTAATCATCAACAGACAATTCTGCTATCAAACCTCAAAACACATAATAAAAATCATGTTTGCTTAATTGGCCAGGTTTGTTTGCATTTTAAAAGTTAAAATCAAATATGCAGACCTTTGTAAAGGAAAAATGAAAGGTGTGTCGAGTGACTTATCCTCCTGCAATATTATCCTCCTGCAATATTAACATCCCCTTCTGCAACACACTTTAGAAAGTGAACCAGTTGTAGATTGGGGTTAAATTCCTTCTAATTACATTTAACTAAAGTCCTACTATCCAGAGTTTTTCTGATTCCAGAAGCAGTTAGCCTTCATATTTGAACTAGTTGCCATACATGCTATTTTAGTTCCACCTATGAGGAGCTTGGACTGCAGAGGCAATTAACTATTCCTGTTCTTTGTGGGTGATGTTCCCACTGCTGTCATACTATTCCTTGGATCCCTTAGCCCCTGCTGGGCAAGTTCTTTGTGATGGGAATTCAGACTCCTAAGGCCTATGCAGTTGTGTCCTTTACTTCTGAAGCCCCTCATTTACCCGTTCAGTGTGGGAGTGTTTTCACTGCTCCATTGCATGCAGTTCCTTCTCTTTCTGAGCGGACCCTCTACTGCTGTGACCAATGACTTATCTGTGGTAATCTTGTACTGTTCCGGCCCACGACGTTCCTCTTCCGTGTGAGGAAAGAATAATATACTGATGTCAATAGCATACCTTTTCGATATTAAGAGGAGTGTGTGCACTCCTGAAGCTTATGTTGCACCTGCCCTATGTGAGGGGAGCTTCTACTGGAGAGCATCATTCCTTATCTGTTCTCTGTGTCGTTATCTTCTACTCTTTCTTGCAGCGATCCACTCCACCTGTTCTACATGATGAAAGGTTGTATTGCTGTTGGCCCGATTTGCCTTTTCCGTTTGTGAGGGAAGCCTGAACGGCTCTCACACAAGATTACCTGTTCTCTGTGAGCGAAGCATTACACAACATATGTTGCTGATGTAGCTCTTCTTTGCATATAAGGGAAGCACAGTGCTCATCTGTTCCATTTGTGAGAGAATGGCTGTTCTACTGTATACAATGTATCTGTTAATTGTGAGAGAAACCTGCTTTTCTGTCATGATGTGGACCGCTGTCACATGATAATGATTTCCATACAGTTTTAACTTGTTACGTGCGTCGGCTGGATACTCTCTTATGAAGGAGAAAATGTATGTTTACTCCGTTCAAATTACATTCATTCTAAGTTACAGGGTACCTTAATCTTTAAGAATCTCAAGGCATTGTTGGACGTTTCTCCATGATATTTGTATACTCGAGGAGGGATTCATGTCTGAGCCACACTGG
This sequence comes from Ambystoma mexicanum, assembly GCF_040938575.1. NCBI lineage: Eukaryota > Metazoa > Chordata > Amphibia > Caudata > Ambystomatidae > Ambystoma > Ambystoma mexicanum. Next base: position 852,328,869 of record NC_090930.1, read on the forward strand.
TATTGACATTCTTCTGAGCCTTCCAGGTTGGCAAACTAGTGGCTCCCAACACAGTGATTGTCGGAGCAATGGGGGGCGGGGAGGGGAGTAGTCTTCTGACACAGGACATGCTGTTGAGTTACAAGGGAGCTAGGTGCTAACATCAGAATATCAAAAACTGACAAGGCAGGAATGACAGTGGCAGTGACTGGGCTGCTTCTCAAACCAGTGTCCAATATGCCTGGGCTTACCGGGGGTTGCGGGAGGCAGGTGGGAGAGTCCAGGCCAGGGTTCGAAATTGCTGGGAGCGAGTTAGCCCAGGGGAGCCTGGTTAGTTTAACATCATCAGTTACCAGCAGCTAGATCATATGGTGCCTTACAAACATGCATATGTGACATTAACTCACGGTCTCCAGAGCTCAGGTTCTCTCTAGGCTGGATCACTGCAACAGCCTCATTCTAAATCTGCCTGCCTCTACTCTCCGCCCTTTGCAACTCATCCAGAACAGGACTGAGAGACTTGTCCTTGGCCTCAAGCCCAGGGATCGTATCGTATCTCCCCAGGACTGAAATCTCTGCACTGGCTCCAAGTGGCTGTGAGGATTAAGTTCAAAACCCTATGCATTGTCCACAAGGCCTTCTGGGGCACGGGGCCTCAATACCTTCAACTCTCTCTTCCTAAATATCTTCCTTCTCAAGCTCTTCACTCATCCGCCTCCAACTCCCTCTGGGTTAGTCGCTTCTCCAAGCAACAAGTTGGTGGTAGATCTCTTTCTGCGGCCGGGGCCTACCTCTGGAACAGCCTCCCTGCCTCAATTAAACTTGAGAGCCATCTCCGGTTCCGGAAGCACCTCGACACCTTTCTCTTTGCTTCTGCTTTTTCTCCTCCTCTCCCCTGCTGACTTCCTGGCTGTAACCGGAACTGCACTGGTTACCTGGACACCCACTGATCTCGGGCCCAGGTCCCCCCTGCCAGTCTCACACACCTGCACTTGCCGTCTGGAAACCCCCACACTTATCCCTACAGTCCCCCTACCAGCCTTTGACACCTGATGTCTGCACTTACCCTTGCACTTGCTGGCCGTTACTTTTACTTATTGTTATTATCTATTCCCATGTACTGCACTGTCCCTTCCCCCTTCCCACGCACTTGCGCGATCTGAATGACACCTGGCCTAGTAGGATCGTTGTCTGTCCTCCCTCAGGTGCGTTATAAATACCATGTCATATCAGTGTTTGAGAATGTAAATAAACAAGAAGACATTTAAATATAACCGATCAGACAAAATAGGCAAAAACCTAAAGTGTGCATCTCAGGTGACAGTTAGATCTGCGGTGCACTGGATATTTGTTCGTGGTACCCCAACGGTAGCTCCTGCCCACTGGGGGATAACCTCATCCAGGAGGAGCTGGATTTAGCTCCTGCTCCTTGAATCTGAATTTCCGACACTGCCGGTGCATTCCCTGGTCTAAAAGGATGACTTTAGAGACCATCCTGGGGTCATCTGATGATCATCGAACTACACTAGAAGTCATTCCCACATAATCAGACGTCATCACGCTGTTAAAGTCATCAGCAAATATCTCAGAATGGTGGATGCTGATTTGGGGGATGAGCTTAGGATGACTTGATGAATATGCTAACATTATCCCCATTTTAGAAAACTCTTTGTTCCTGATGCTTTCAGGATGACCTACTGATCACTTCAAGAGATTGCACGTTTGCCCCTGATGATTTGCGGATGATTCTGGGATGACCTGCTGATTACTTCAAGAGCATTGCCATGAAACATGTTTGTTCTTGATGATTTGGGGATGATTTACCGATAACTTCAGAACATCCGAGTTTGTAGGATGATATGCGGACCAATACAGATTGTCATTCTGATTTTGCTTAGTTGCACTTATGCTGAAGGATCCCCACTGTGGCAAGTGTAAAGCTGGAGACTATGTTGGGCCAAAGTAGAAGCCAGAGGCCTAAACATAGCATGCACCCATGAGAATCCTTTGCCATCCCAGTCAAAAGCAGGCACCCATCACCCTCACAATCCCCAATGTGGCATGGATAAAGCCTGAGACTATGTTGGGCCAAAGTGGAAGAAAGACGCCTAAACATAGCACGCACCCCCTGGGTGAGAATCCTTTGCCATCCCAGTCAAAAGCAGGAACCCAGCACTCTCACAATCAATACATTTCCATGCTGACTTGTTAGGTAAGAATCGGTGTTGTCCCACTGTGTGAGACTACACAGCACTCATCTGCTTGGTATTAGGTAAGCCCACCTTTTGTTATAGGTCTGAACTACACAGGTTGGCAGTGTGACTGAGCCGCCAGGCCTATTTCAAGAGGGATAACTGAGCTATAGAGCTGTACAAATGAAATCTGTAATACAAGTAGCCAAGTAACACTTACACTCAAGGTTTCAGTTATAAATAGTAATTTATTTAATAAACATTTTTTAAATAAGCGTTCTTTAGAAAGGCAATTCATGTAACAATGTAAATATACTTTTAAATTACTTTTCAGAATCAGAGAAAGTTAGTGGATAATCTTTGGATATGCTTCATACACAATTGCTACACCATGGGGTGACTTCAATCACAAGGACAGTAATCGCATTTATATATCACACTTGCAGATTCTGAGGTTGCAGAAAGGAAAGGTTTAAGGAAGGAAAAAGGTTAAACAGGTTCTCAGTATATGCGAGGACAAATAAATCTTCCAATGAAATCTAGACAAGTCTTTCCCAGCAGCAACAGTCTAAAACAAGTTACCACCTATGAGGGACAAACCATATCAAAGTCAGTGGGCTAGAAGAGTCTGCAGGGACTCAGGACAGCCAAAGTCAATTTGAAACAGTCTATGGAGCTGAGGCACTTCTTAGAATCAAATGTCTTGCACAAAGTTAGAGAGTTTGTTAGAAAATCACTTGTAGGGTCGCAAGCTGTGAAAACAGAGTTGGAATCAACTCTAAAAGTAAGCCACTGCAATTCCCAACTGAGAAAAGCAAGGCAAGTACCCTAAGTCTAAACACTACCTCTGGTTTGAAGAAGAGTGGTCCAGCTGGCTTCTGTCCTGCTACAGCGTTTCCGGCCCCCGAATTCCTGAGCCTTAGTCGTGGGGACAAGAGGGAGGACATCTGTAGGGTTTCCTGCGGTGGTACTTCGGAAGTCGCTTCAGCGGCACTGCGGGTTTCAGCGCTTAGTAAACAGCACTGTTGCGGATCTCTGGTACCTGTTGGACTTCCTTCACTCATTGGGTCTGGTGAGGGGACTCTAGCTCTGGTCGTCCTGCTTCTGGAGGGTCCTTAGGAGACTCCTGGAGCTTCTAGCCAGATTTCAGACATTTCACTCGACTACGGATTACTCGACCCCTGGCACTTGGTTCTTGCAGCAATGAAGAAGTACAGCCAGACAGGGAAGATGGTCCAGTGGAGTTCGTCTCTGGGTTAGTTGGTCCCACATCAGGGTCGCTGCCCTCAAAGGACAGCCAGCCAGCCAGCCATTCAGGACTGGTTGCATTTAGGCATCCCTAGAGACAAAGGACAGGATAGTTTGGGACCCTCCCTCACATCCAGTCTTTCCAGACACACTGGAGCCAGAGGCGGGACTCAGGGCTGAAGTGCGCCAACGGCAAGACAAAACAAAGGGCTTCAATCTGTTTGACGCACAGAGTAAAACCCAAGAAAGACCTCACAAACAGAAAATGGCAAAAAAAGAGGACAGGGGCCGTTTTGATAAAATGGTCACCCCTGGGTGCTATACTGCAGCCGAGGGTTCAGCCTGTGGTAGAAAAACACAATGGTAGGAAACATTAAACCAATGCCACTAGTCCTTTAAAAGCAGGGAGGGCAACATACAAATGTTACATAAGAATGTGAGAATGTAGGATAAGCTGCTACTAGGTAACCCCCCAGCACTCCACATAAAATGGTGTGTGCTGGACCCACAAAGAGAAAAGGCAAGTAAAGTAATTTTCACTTTACTATTCTTGGGAACAGTAGTTCACACAAGGTATTTTAAACCTTATGAGAAATCTAAAGGATTTCTCAGTGACACTGCACCGAAGTTTATGTGTGTCACCATACAAAAAGTAGATGCATATGGAGTTTGGCAGACTCCCAAAACAGTGAAAACTCATAATCCAAAGGTCAAAACACATGATGCAGTGGGAAAGGGGTCTCACTCACTCCAGGGTTAAAATTAAAAAGTCCTACAGTCCAGCAAAAGAGCTGGATGTCTCTAAGGTTGAAGGGAATTAGCACAGAAATGAGAATTCTCCCCAACATGACTGCACCAATATATGCCAGTATTCACATGGACTCCTTCACACAATATTCATGTTTGCTTTGCACAAAATCCAATAATCAACAACCGTAACGAAAAGTAGCTCCAGGATTAAAAAAAAAAAAGAAAAGAAAAAAGATCCAAAAAAGAAAGCAGCAATAAACAAACGGAACCATAAAATCTCATCAACTACCCACAACCTACCAAATACAAGCAACAACAAACCACAAACAGCAAAGACTAAACCCAAAAGACCATGAAAAACACCAATCGAAAGAGGACGCCCACTAAGGAACACAACCCACGCATCATGCATTGCCACAAGAAAGACAAAGAAGCCAGAAAAGACAATAGAAAAAATAAATCCCAAACCACTCGGGAAGGCACGGACCAGCATGATCCCACAACCCCAAAAAACTCGACAAACATCTGAGATGGCCCAAGGAGACATACAGATAAGTGAGCAAAGACAGACTACAATGCTCGCCATCTGTCCACATACGACAACGTGGTAAACAAAAACAGCACAGCAACAATGAACCAACAGCCAACAAGCTTCACGAATACAGACCCAACCACGACACCAAACTGATGACAACTAATAAACCATCCCAACCCGGTCTCCACCATGGACAATACCCCAACCAGAACAAGGAACAAATTGGAAACCATCACACTCACTCTACACCCCCTATATCACCAAGACTGCAATAACAGAGCGGTAGCAACCCTATTTACCAACCGGAAATGAACCAGCCCCGCCATAAACCTTATCGGTCTACTCGACAAAGAGACTGACCAACAAAGAACCACCCCACCCAAAAGACTCAACTGGCAAAAACCCACCTGGAATGGAAACCCAACCAACACCACACTGGTCAGAACAAGCAATACTAATGACAACACAAAAGGGAAATCCAGCAAACTACACTGCAGCCTCCTCAACATTAGATCCATGGCAAAACACAACAGAAACCAATGACCTAAACGAAGGAGGCACAGACGTGCTCTTCCTTACAGAAACCTGGCTATCAGACAACTATAAAGCCATCACGAACGAAGCAATACCCGACAATTATAAATTAATACACGCCAACAGAGAAAACCGAAGAGGAGGTGGAATCGCAATTATACACAAAAAAACACACCTGAGCATCTCGAATCATCACAAACAACGCGGAAGACTATGAATCCCTCCTAATCAAGATAGGACTCAACGACCAATCCAACATAGTATTCCTACTGAGCTACAGACCATCTTCTTACAACCCCAACTTTGCAACAAAACTGGCAGACAAGGCCGCCATGCTATCAAACCCACCACGACAAACTAGGTGAAAGAGATCCCACCGATACAAACATAGATACAACAGAAGACACACTCAACAATTGGATCACCAAGGCCATTGACCAATTAGCACCAGCTAAAACATTCAAAGCAATACCTCCAAGAAAAAAAAAAACTGGCAGCAAAATGGTTCACAGAAGAACTGAAAAAACACCAGAAAAACAACTGCAAAACGGAGAGAACAATACACCAGACAAGACTAAATAAAATACTAAAGACAACTCAAACTGTACAAAGCAACAGTCCTCAAGGCAACATTTTTTTTTTTTAAAACTACTAAGCCACAAGAATCGGCAAACAATTCATAGAAAGAACTCCATCACCCCTACACAAACACTTTGTGAAAGTCACTTACACCAGAGCCGGGTCTGTGTAGTAGCTGCACAGCAGTCACTGCTTCTGCGAGCATTGGCCTGCTCAGGTATTATTATATATGTAGTCACTTACACCAGAGCAGGGTCTGTGTAGCAGCTGCACAGCAGTCACTGCCTCTGCGAGCATTAGCCTGCACAGTTTTTTTATAGATTTTGTTTGTTTAATATTTGTAAGTCTACTCTCCACCCTCTGCAATTTATCCAGAACAGGACTGCAAGACTTGTCCTTGGCCTCAAGCCCAGTGATCGTATCTCTCCAGGACTGATATCTCTACACTGGCTCCTAGTGGCTGCGAGGATTAAGTTAAAAACCCTCTGCATTGTCCACAAGGCCTTCTGGGGGCTGGGGCCTAAATACCTTCAACTCTCTCTTCCTAAATATCTTCCTTCTCGAGCTCTTCGCTCATCCTTCTCGAACACCCTCAGGGTCAGCCGCTTCTCCAAGAAACAAGTTGGGGGTAGACCTCTCTCCGCAGCAGGGTCCTCCCTCTGGAACAGCCATCCTACCTCCCTGAAACTTGAGGAGAACCATCTCCGGTTCTGGAGGCACCTCAAAACCTTCCTCTGCTTCTGCCTTCTCCCCCCCTCCCCTGCTAAATTATTGACTGAAACTGCACTCAACCTGCAACTGGGCCGCTCTCCACTTGCACTGCCTCCCTGGCAACCCCTGCACTGTGGGACTGTCTCTGTATCCCTACAGCCCCCCTTACCAGCACTTGTCTGCACTTACCACGTCTGGCCCTATTATTTATCTGTTCTTCCACTACCCTGTACTGCACTTTCCCCCCTCCCTTTCCCCTTGCACTCTTCCCTTCCCTCCACCCATGCACTTGCGCGGTCTGAATGACACCTGGCCTAGTAGGATCGTTGTCTGTCTTCCTTTGTTCCCCCCTCCCTGCCTTATCTCGCCTTGAAACACTTATAGGCGCGTTACAAATGCCATATCATACCACAGCAGGGTCTGTGTAGTAGCTGCACAGCAGTTACTGCATCTGCGAGCATTAGCCTGTGCTGGTACTATTATATATGTACAGTGTCTGTGTAGTAGCTGCACAGCAGTTACTCCATCTGCGAGCCTTAGCCTGCGCAGGAATTATATATGTAGTCACTTACACCAGAGCAGGGTCTGTGTAGCAGCACAGCAGTCACTGCTTCTGCGAGCCTTAGCCTGTGCAGGTATTATTAGATATGTACTCACTTACACCAGAGCACGGGCTGTGTAGTAGCTGCACAGCAGTTACTGCGTCTGCGAGCATTAGCCTGTGCAGGTATAATATACGTCACTTACATCAGAGCAGGGTGTGTGTAGTAGCTGTACAGCAGTTACTGCGTCTGCGAGACTTAGCCTGTGCAGGTACTATTATATATGTACAGGGTCTGTGTAGTCCTAGCTGCACAGCAGTTACTGCCTCTGCGGATCCTGAACCGTACCGTAAATGAGCTTCGTAGCAGCTACTGTGTCTATGCCAACAACAGGCTGCCCCGTGTAATTTCAAAAACAGATGTTTAGAAAATCACGTACTTACAATATTTAATTTCAACAAGTGATAAGTGCAACACAAGGAATTACAGCTTCAACGTGCATTCCTAGAGGTTGCAAAACGGCTTCCCTTAACAATATAACAACAAAGGAATAAGAACGTCTAAGTTGATGGATGCTAAAAGAAATGCATATAAAATTCACTGGATCTGGATCGCATGCACTCACCTGAGACATGAGCGTTTCGTAAAGTAATTTCGTAAAGGATAGCTTTCTAGTTCCCGTTCGAGAAACTGACAATATCAACAATCCGCCTCCACTTCAACACGTGGGCTGCTCTGCATCACGTGGGTTTAAACGTCCACTTCATTACGTGGGCTGCTCTGCATCACGTGGGTTTCAACGTCCGCTTCATCACGTCCGCTTCAAAGTTCACGTGGGTTTCAACGTTCACGTCATCATCATTTTTGCACGAGCTGGAAGGGTGATACTAGTTCCCATCCGAGAAATGGACCATTGGTTGTTAGGGCCATTTCTCAGAAGGGAAATAGCTTCTTCAGTGTGAGTGGGCTAGTTTCCATAGAGAAATGGCCCTTTTTGCCCCCTAGTGGCCAAGTCCTGCATAATAATGGGAACTAGCCCACTCACACAGAGAAGGCTAGTTCCCATAGAGAAATGGCCCTTTTTGCTCCCTTAGTGGCCAGGTCCTGCATAATAATCGGAACTAGCCCACACATACTGAGAAGGCTAGTTCCCATTAGAGAAATGGCCCTTTTGCCCCTAGTGGCCAAGTCCTGCATAATAATGGGAACTAGCCTACTCAAACTGAGAAAGCTAGTTACCATTAGAGAAATGGCCCTTTTTGCTCCCCTAGTGGCCAAGTCCTTCATAATAATGGGAACTAGCCCACTCACAATGAGAAGGCCAGTTCCCATTAGACAAATGGCCCCTTTTGCCCCCAGTGGCCAAGTCCTGCATAATAATGGGAACTAGCCCACTCACACTGACAAGGCTAGTTCCCGTTAGACAAATGGCCCTTTTTGCTCCCCTAGTGGCCAAGTCCTGCATACTAATGGGAACTAGCCCACTCAGACTGAGAAGGCTAGTTCCCATTAGAGAAATGGCCCTTTTTGCCCCTAGTGGCCACGTCCTGCTATTTCCCATTAGAGAAATTGCCCTTTTTGGCCCTAGTGGCCAAGTCCTGCATAATAATGGGAACTAGCCCACTCACAATGAGAAGGATAGTTCCCATTAGAGAAATGGCCCCTTTTGCCCCTAGTTGCCAGGTCCTCCATAATAATGGGAACTAACCTACTCACACTGAGAAGGCTAGTTCCAATTAGAGAACTGGCCCTTTTGCCCCTACTGACCCAAGTCCTGCAAAATAATGGGAACTAGCCCACTCAGACTGAAGCAGCTATTTCCCATTAGAGAAACGTCCCTCTGACCTGGAAAGGCAGAAAGGTCCTCTCGTCTAATGGGAACTAGCCCACTCACACTGAAGCAGCTATTTCCCATTAGAGAAGCGGTCCTCTGACCTTCAGAGGCAGAAAGGTTCTCTCGTCTAATGGGAACTAGCCCATTCAAACTGAAGCAGCTATTTCCCATTAGAGAAGCGGCCCCCCCGACCTGCAGAGGCAGAAAGGTCCTCTCGTCTAATAGGAACTAGCCCACTCACACTGAAGCAGCTATTTCCCATTAGAGAAACGGCCCTCTGACCTGGAAAGGCAGAAAGGTCCTCTCGTCTGATGGGAACTACCCCATTCACACTGAAGCAGCTATTTCCCATTAGAGAAACGGCCCTCTGACCTGGAAAGGCAGAAAGGTCCTCTCGTCTAATGGGAACTAGCCCATTCACACTGAAGCAGGCACTCTGACCTGGGAAGGCAGAAAGGTCCTCTCGTCTAATGGGAACTAGCCCACTCAGACTGAAGCAGCTATTTCCCATTAGAGAAACGGCCTTCTAATCTGGAAAGTCAAAAATGTCCTCTCGTCTAATGGGAACTAGCCCACTCAGACTGAAGCAGCTATTTCCCATTAGAGAAGCGGCCCTCTGACCTGGAAAGGCAGAAAGGTCCTCTCGTCTAATGGGAACTAGCCCACTCACACTGAAGCAGCTATTTCCCTTTAGAGAAGCGGCCCTCTGACCTGGAAAGGCAGAAAGGTCCTCTCGTCTAATGGGAACTAGCCCACTCACACTGAAGCAGCTATTTCCCATTAGAGAAACGGCCCTCTGACCTGGAAAGGCAGAAAGGTCCTCTAGTCTAATGGGAACTAGTCCACTCACACTGAAGCAGCTATTTCCCATTAGAGAAACGGCCCTCTGATCTGGAAAGGCAAACAGGTCCTCTCGTCTAATGGGAACTAGCCCACTCACACTGAAGCAGCTATTTCCCATTAGAGAAACGGCCCTCTGACCTGGAAAGGCAAAAAGGTCCCCTCGTCTAATGGGAACTAGCCCACTCAGACTGAAGCAGCTATTTCGTATTAGAGAAGTGGCCCCCCGACCTGCAGAGGCAGAAAGGTCCTCTCGTCTAATGGGAAATAGCCCACACACACTGAAGCAGCTATGGAAAGGCAGAAAGGTCCTCTCGTCTAATGGGAACTAGCCCACTCAGACTGAAGCAGCTATTTCCCATTAGAGAAACGGCCTTCTAATCTGGAAAGTCAAAAAGGTCCTCTCGTCTAATGGGAACTAGCCCACTCAGACTGAAGCAGCTATTTCCCATTAGAGAAGCGGCCCTCTGACCTGGAAAGGCAGAAAGGTCCTCTCGTCTAATGGGAACTAGCCCACTCAGACTGAAGCAGCTATTTCCCATTAGAGAAGCGGCCCTCTGACCTGGAAAGGCAGAAAGGTCCTCTCGTCTAATGGGAACTAGTCCACTCACACTGAAGCAGCTATTTCCCATTAGAGAAACGGCCCTCTGATCTGGAAAGGCAAACAGGTCCTCTCGTCTAATGGGAACTAGCCCACTCACACTGAAGCAGCTATTTCCCATTAGAGAAACGGCCCTCCGACCTGGAAAGGCAAAAAGGTCCCCTCGTCTAATGGGAACTAGCCCACTCAGACTGAAGCAGCTATTTCCCATTAGAGAAGTGGCCCCCCGACCTGCAGAGGCAGAAAGGTCCTCTCGTCTAATGGGAACTAGCCCACTCACACTGAAGCAGCTATGGAAAGGCAGAAAGGTCCTCTCGTCTAATGGGAACTAGCCCATTCACACTGAAGCAGCTATTTCCCATTAGAGAAACGGCCCTCTGACCTGGAAAGGCAAAAAGGTCCTCTTGTCTAATGGGAACTAGCCCACTCACACTGAAGCAGCTATTTCCCATTAGAGAAACGGCCCTCTGACCTGGAAAGGCAAAAAGGTCCTCTCGTCTAATGGGAACTAGCCCATTCACACCGAAGCAGCTATTTCCCATTAGAGAAGCGCCCCCCGACCTGAAGAGGCAGAACGGTCCTCTCGTCTAATGGGAACTAGCCCACTCACACTGAAGCAGCTATGGAAAGGCAGAAAGGTCCTCTCGTCTAATGGGAACTAGCCCACTCACATTGAAGCAGCTATTTCCCATTAGAGAAACGGCCCTCTGATCTGGAAAGGCAAAAAGGTCCTCTTGTCTAATTGGAACTAGCCCACTCACACTGAAGCAGCTATTTCCCATTAGAGAAACGGCCCTCTGACCTGGAAAGGCAGAAAGGTCCTCTCGTCTAATGGGAACTAGCCCACTCAGACTGAAGCAGCTATTTCCCATTAGAGAAACGGCCATCTGATCTGGAAAGGCAAAAAGGTCCTCTCGTCTAATGGGAACTAGCCCACTCAGAGTGAAGCAGCTATTTCCCATTAGAGAAACGGCCCTCTGACCTGGAAAGGCAGAAAGGTCCTCTCGTCTAATGGGAACTAGCCCACTCACACTGAAGCAGCTATTTCCCATTAGAGAAGCGGCCCTCTGACCTGGAAAGGCAGAAAGGTCCTCTTGTCTACTGGGAACTAGCCCATTCACACTGAAGCAGCTATTTCCCATTAGAGAAGCGGCCCTCCGACCTGGAAAGGCAAAAAGGTCCCCTCGTCTAATGGGAACTAGCCCACTCAGACTGAAGCAGCTATTTCCCATTAGAGAAGTGGCCCCCCGACCTGCAGAGGCAGAAAGGTCCTCTCGTCTAATGGGAACTAGCCCACTCACACTGAAGCAGCTATGGAAAGGCAGAAAGGTCCTCTCGTCTAATGGGAACTAGCCCATTCACACTGAAGCAGCTATTTCCCATTAGAGAAACGGCCCTCTGACCTGGAAAGGCAGAAAGGTCCTCTCGTCTAATGGGAACTAGCCCACTCACATTGAAGCAGCTATTTCCCATTAGAGAAACGGCCCTCTGATCTGGAAAGGCAAAAAGGTCCTCTTGTCTAATGGGAACTAGCCCACTCACACTGAAGCAGCTATTTCCCATTAGAGAAACAGCCCTCCGACCTGGAAAGGCAAAAAGGTCCTCTCATCTAATGGGAACTAGCCCATTCACACTGAAGCGCCTATTTCCCATTAGAGAAGCGGCCCCCCGACCTGCAGAGGCAGAAAGGTCCTCTCGTCTAATGGGAACTAGCCCACTCACACTGAAGCAGCTATGGAAAGGCAGAAAGGTCCTCTCGTCTAATGGGAACTAGCCCATTCACACTGAAGCCGCTATTTCCCATTAGAGAAACGGCCCTCTGACCTGGAAAGGCAGAAAGGTCCTCTCGTCTAATGGGAACTAGCCCACTCACATTGAAGCAGCTATTTCCCATTAGAGAAACGGCCCTCTGATCTGGAAAGGCAAAAAGGTCCTCTTGTCTAATGGGAACTAGCCCACTCACACTGAAGCAGCTATTTCCCATTAGAGAAACGGCCCTCTGACCTGGAAAGGCAGAAAGGTCCTCTCGTCTAATGGGAACTAGCCCACTCAGACTGAAGCAGCTATTTCCCATTAGAGAAACAGCCCTCTGATCTGGAAAGGCAAAAAGGTCCTCTCGTCTAATGGGAACTATCCCACTCAGAGTGAAGCAGCTATTTCCCATTAGAGAAACGGCCCTCTGACTTGGAAAGGCAGAAAGGTCCTCTCGTCTAATGGGAACTAGCCCACTCACACTGAAGCAGCTATTTCCCATTAGAGAAGCGGCCCTCTGACCTGGAAAGGCAGAAAGGTCGTCTTGTCTACTGGGAACTAGCCCATTCACACTGAAGCAGCTATTTGCCATTAGAGAAGCGGCCCTCCGACCTGGAAAGGCAAAAAGGTCCTCTTGTCTAATGGGAACTAGCCCATTCACACTGAAGCAGCTATTTCCCATTAGAGAAACGGCCCTCTGACCTGCAAAGGCAGAAAGGCCCTCTCGTCTAATGGGAACTAGCCCACTCACACTGAAGCAGCTATTTCCCATTAGAGAAACGGCCCTCTGATCTGGAAAGGCAAACAGGTCCTCTTGTCTAATGGGAACTAGCCCACTCACACTGAAGCAGCTATTTCCCTTTATAGAAACGGCCCTCTGACCTGGAAAGGCAAAAAGGTCCCCTCGTCTATGGGAACTAGCCCACTCAGACTGAAGCAGCTATTTCCCATTAGAGAAGCGGCCCCCCGACCTTCAGAGGCAGAAAGGTCCTCTCGTCTAATGGGAACTAGCCCATTCACACTGAAGCAGCTATTTCCCATTAGAGAAACGGCCCTCTGACCTGGAAAGGCAGAAAGGTCCTCTCGTCTAATGGGAACTAGCCCACTCACATTGAAGCAGCTATTTCCCATTAGAGAAACGGCCCTCTGATCTGGAAAGGCAAAAAGGTCCTCTTGTCTAATGGGAACTAGCCCACTCACACTGAAGCAGCTATTTCCCATTAGAGAAACGGCCCTCTGACCTGGAAAGGCAGAAAGGTCCTCTCGTCTAATGGGAACTAGCCCACTCAGACTGAAGCAGCTATTTCCCATTAGAGAAACAGCCCTCTGACCTGGAAAGGCAGAAAGGTCCTCTCGTCTAATGGGAACTAGCCCATTCACACTGAAGCAGCTATTTCCCATTAGAGAAACGGCCCTCTGACCTGGAAAGGCAGAAAGGTCCTCTCGTCTAATGGGAACTAGCCCACTCACACTGAAGCAGCTATTTCCCATTAGAGAAACGGCCCTCTGATCTGGAAAGGCAAACAGGTCCTCTTGTCTAATGGGAACTAGCCCACTCACACTGAAGCAGCTATTTCCCATTAGAGAAACGGCCCTCTGACCTGGAAAGGCAAAAAGGTCCCCTCGTCTAATGGGAACTAGCCCACTCAGACTGAAGCAGCTATTTCCCATTAGAGAAGCGGCCCCCCGACCTGCAGAGGCAGAAAGGTCCTCTCGTCTAATGGGAACTAGCCCACTCACACTGAAGCACCTATGGAAAGGCAGAAAGGTCCTCTCGTCTAATGGGAACTAGCCCATTCACACTGAAGCAGCTATTTCCCATTAGAGAAACGGCCCTCTGACCTTTAAAGGCAAAAAGGTCCTCTCGTCTAATGGGAACTAGCCCATTCACACTGAAGCAGCTATTTCCCATTAGAGAAACGGCCCTCTGATCTGGAAAGGCAAAAAGATCCTCTTGTCTAATGGGAACTAGCCCACTCACACTGAAGCAGCTATTTCCCATTAGAGAAATGGCCCTCCGACATGGAAAGGCAAAAAGGTCCTCTCGTCTAATGGGAACTAGCCCACTCAGACTGAAGCAGCTATTTCCCATTAGAGAAACGGCCCTCTGACCTGGAAAGGCAGAAAGGTCTTCTCGTCTAATGGGAACTAGCCCACTCACACTGAAGCAGCTATTTCCCATTAGAGAAACGGCCCTCTGACCTGGAAAGGCAAAAAGGTCCTCTCGTCTAATGGGAACTAGCCCATTCACACTGAAGCAGCTATTTCCCATTAGAGAAACGGCCCTCCGACCTGCAGAGGCAGAAAGGTCCTCTCGTCTAATGGGAACTAGCCCACTCACACTGAAGAAGCTATTTCCCATTAGAGAAACGGCCCTCCGACTTTTCTGCCTCTCCAGATCAGAGGGCCGTTTCGCTAATGGGAAATAGCTGCTTCAGTGTGAGTGGGCTAGTTCCCATTAGACGAGGGGACCACTTGATCTCCTGTTGATCATCAACTTGTCCCGAATTTCCTCTTTCTGATAATGTTCAAAACAACACTTTATAGCCAACCCTCACAGTGCTGTAACAAACTCCTCAATGGTCTCACAATATTTCTGTTGTCTGATGGAAAATTGATAACAAGCCAAAATGTTATTCCCCTTCACCTCGTAATGCTTGTCCATCTTGGCTATGTATACATCAAACTGGTTGCCCATCTTGATGCATTCAGCTAGTTTTAAGAAATTGTTGTCCAGCCCGACCTCGACAAAGAAACAGTGCCTCTTTGTTTTTACTCAAATAATTAGGACCATATACTGCTAACATATACTTCTGGAATCTTTCTTTCAATTTAATAACCTAGGAATAACCCAGTGCCTGGTATAATTGCCATAATCTTTGAATTTGTTTCTGTTGCTTCCCTATTTTTGTGCTCTTGGTATTTGTCACCTTGTTCACAGGGATAAATGTCTGTAATCTCCCTTTTAAGGTGCAATGAAAAAAAAGCTCTCAGAGTAACAGCCAATTGTGCTACGGCATGCTCCCTTCTTTATGCGTGTAAGTGTTTCTTTCGGTCGCTACAGTGCATGTGGGACGGGCACAGCACGGAGCGCAGTGCCCGCAGTGAAGGCCTTCAGCTTGTTACATAGCTAAGCAACAGACATGTCAACTCCTTATCATGTCTAAAACTGCCAGGTAACAACTTGCAACACCGGACGATGCGTCCTTGGATCACGTGTTCTGTCGTCTGCATGCACGGCTATGCTGCTAGGGTGCTTCCTGTGTCCTCATAGGCTCACGCACAGCCCAGATAATCCCCAATATATGCCTGGAGAGTCCCACTGAGCCACCATTTTGACTGTGCAACTAATCCTGTACCTGTTCAGCCAGGGCAACCACACTCAATGGCAAGTGCAAGCTCTTTGTCATTGCCGCAACTCATCACCAGTTAAGGAAGTGAACCAGAACACTGCCAGTATGTGTGACTTAATTTCTTTGAAGTTTATCTTTATGCTGTAACAACTCTCTCTGTCCTCACCCTTACACCAACCACCATACAACTTGCCTTGCATTCTCTTCTAGTGTTTTCTGTTCACATTCCACACCCATGAGATTCCCTCTGCTGACATTCCTAACACTGTAAGGAGTCCCCCTTTCTTCTAGAGGACTTTAATCCCATGGCCATGTTCCGTATTCTAATATTACTCAACTAGAGTTGTATTGCCAAGTGTGAATGGTTCAGTTAGTCCCCCTTTAGGGCTCTATATTAGCATGGGTTGACCCTCCTCGGATTGACGATGCATTGGCCCTATTGGGTATGAATATTTGTTTGCTCTCCTGGCCAGAAAGACCATTTGTTTGTCCCGGGCTTGAAGATGCGCTGGCACTCCTGGGCTTGAAGACAAAGATAGGCCCTTCCAGGGGCCAGAAACTGATGATGTGATGCATCGGCAGGGCCAGAAACCGAAGAGAGGCCCACTCAGCTTGGTGTTGAGAGTTAAACCACGGTCAAGTTGGTTTACCCAGGGTACTGCACTCCTCCTCATCTTTCCAATACCCCTCTCTACTTTTGATGGGCTAGGTATTAGGTTAAGATGTACAACCAGGCACCAGCTAGCATACTACTTAATGGACACAGGCCTTCGTCCACAGCATTTACTTTATTTTCAGGGTCCACCTTCTGCATTTCTTCCTTCCTCCACCTTCCTTTTCTTCCTTAGTACCTTTCCAAAAATGTTCCTCCATCGGTGGCCCTCATCTTCCTACACCGATTTTGTCTGTACCTTTTAAACTGTTCTCCAAGTAATTTCTTCCTTTCTCTTGTGTCTCACCTTCCATCTCTGTTTTTCCCCCTTGCTAGTTTTCCCCTCTTCACGCTGCTCTCCCCTTTCCCTTGACGCATCTTCACCTTCCTCTCCCATCCACCTCAAGTCTTACTGTCATGATGCCTACCCCCGGGGAACCAGACCAGGTCCAGCAACCCCAGAAGCAGGCATCAAATTATTTTGAGCAAGCCCAAAAACCCCTGCTAGGGGCTGTTTGGGTGCGGTCCTGGCGCCTATGGCGCCAGGCTCATATGGAAAGTCAGCCCTGGCACCACAGGCGCCAGGCTCATATAGTAGAACTTACCTGATGCAGACCATCCTGCAGAGCTCCAAGCCAAATGAGGCCTGGAAGGGACTATTTTACCTAGGGACTATTTTTTACTCGCGTGGGGCTGGAAAGGAATACTTACCTGGGACTACTTTGGGGGCTATTTAAACCACGCCCGAAGAGCAGCACATGCTTCGCGTTAGTCTACATCCAGCAGCGTGACGCTCACCGTGACTGCAAGCCTGCATCCAGTCTTCTGCCACGCCCGCCTCGAGTCTGCAGCTCCTAGAAAAAGGGAGGAACAGAAGGAGAAGAGGTTAGAATAAGAGCAGAACCTTCGATCCTTACCTGAATTCCAGATCCACCGCGCCTTCGAGCTGGAAGAAAGAAGCATTTTACGCATGCCGCCTCGCCTGCTGCAGCGCCGCGCTGAACTCACCGGCCTTCGCAGCATCCTCATGATCCACCGCATCCTTCTGCACATTCCCGCAGCACTCTGGCACCTAAGGGGAACACAAGAACAGCAGAGGTGAGCCAAGGGAATAAACAGAGGCAATAGTAACTACCCCCATATACTTACCTGATTACCGCCGGGGGTACTATTCCTCTTCACAGGTCTGCTCAGTCTCCATTGCATCCTCGCCATACCCCAGCTCCTAAGGGGAACAAAAGGAGAACAAGGTGAGACGAAGGGACAAACAAGGAGAACTCTTCTCACCACAATAGACTTACCTTATTTTACCGCCGGATGCATTATTCCCCGAACTTCATATTTTCTCTCCACACCTGAATAAGGGAGCAAGCCACAGGTTACATTCTGGCCTTATTTTATTGAACTGTGTTGGATAAGCCAAATCCTTACCTGAACTTCGTCAGCTACCACGAGGAACTGTTCGCTGGGGTCAAGCTGCAAACTGCAAGGAATCGGACAAGAGTGAAAGTCAGACATGTGAACTCTTAAGAACTACATACTTTTCGGAGTCAATATTGTTCTGGAACTCACCAATTCCTTCGAGCCAGTGAAGCAACTGGTTATCAACGCGCCCCAGCGCTCAATGCAGGATGGAGAGCTCATCTTTTTAAACCATCAGGTGAGACTATAAGAGGGGACATCAAAGGTGATCTGTGGGGAGAACAGAGGGGGTGGGGCGATTTACGCTCAACTCCACGGGTGGTTAATTCCCTTTCTCCATTTGCAGAAGAATAATCCTACGGGCCAAGCAAACAAAGCTAGGTGGGCCAGTCCAGTCTGTCATCTCGGCCCTATGCGTCACATTGGTGGAGACCGCAGCTGTCCAGTTCAGATCGACGCATCCGTGGGAGCCAGGTGAGCATAACACTTACTCTCCTTCAACTCCCTTTGCCTTCCTTCTTCCTCTTTTACTCCACTCTTTACTGCAACGCTTGTTTCCAAACTCCCATACTAGGCCTTCTACCAAAGCCTCCCTTTATAGTCCTGCCCCTTTTTATACTGGAAAAGGAAGGGTGTTAATTAATGTGCCCAACTCCTTGTGTGTACGTGACAAAGCGATTGGCTCTTCTGAGTAACTCACCATCTTCAGATCTAGTGATTTGTATCAGTTATAAATTGTCAGCTGCCAACTTGAAGTCAAGCAGCGCTGTCATGGTAGCTGCCTGACCCCACCATGGTGCCTCCTGCGGGCAGCTGCACAATAACTCTGCCAACCTTGAACCTCCTCATATGCCAACTTCATTGCATACCCAAGCTCAAGTAGGACTTTTCCACAGTCCATCCAGCAGACTGTGTATTCAAATGTACTTTTAGTGGGATCAAAGACGATACCCACAGATCTTTTGGCCTTCTAATGCAGAGCTGTTCATTCTTCAAAACTCTACCAGGTCTTGAATTACCGACTGGTACCTGGCAAAGGATAAAGTGGATAGGGTAGACGCCTTGGGAATACCTTATATACTGGCTATTATCTTTCTGAAAGTACAGGCCCCTCCAGGGTCTCGTAGCTCCATTCCCATATGTCCACCTAGAAACATGGTCACAGTTCTCTCCTTTTTTATGTTGTCACTCAGATCATTGTTGTACTCAATATGTAATTCTTTTCATTGACAGTTTCATATTTTAAGTCATTTATATTCCATGAAAGTATTTATATTGTTAAAGTAGGTCTTATTTTCATTTATTTTATTACTCGAGTTATCAGTTCATGGTTCTTACATATTTTATCATATTCAAGATTTATTATAACCATTTAATTGGACCAAAGTGTGAAATATCTTAGCCGTTGGCATAATTATGGATCCATGTGTTGAAATTGAACCTGAAGTAGTTGCATTTTTTCCAAATGTTTTGTACCAACTTTTTTAAATGTCAGATTTTGGGGTAGGTCGCTGCCACTGCACTTGGGGATGGTGGACTCACATGGGAGACAGATGCCGAAGGCCGGGGACATCACCTCCAGCCGTCCTTGAGTTTTGGCTGGGCTATGTTACAGCTTTTCCCTTCGTGAAGGTTTTGGCACACTGCCGGGGCTACCTGGTGGGGGAAAGCTGTAACATAGGCCAGCCAGAGCTCCAAGATGGTTGCAGGTAAAGTGCCCGGCCTTGGGCGGCTGTCTATCATGTGGGTTGACCATCCCGCAGCCCAGCAGCGGTTCCAGGAAGCCCCAGAAGGGTTCCACTCCCTCAGGGAAGGTGACCCTGTCACAGCTCCCTGGGACAGTCGCTGCACTTTGAGATGGTCACTCCATATGGGAGACAGCTGCCCAAGGCCAGGAACAAACTATCCTGGAGTTCTGGCTGGCCTGTGTTACAGCTTCTCCCTCTGGGAAAGGTCGGGCAACCTGCTGGGGCTCCCTGGGAGTTCTGCTGCACTTGGGGATGGTGGACCCACATGGTAGAGTCATCCAAGGCTGGGGACATCACCCCAGACCATCCTGGAGCTCTGGCTAGGCAGGCATTACAGAATTTCCCCTCAGGGAACGGATGGAGACCCTGCTGGTGCTCCTTGGGACTGCCGTTGGACTTGGGGATGGTCAACACTTTTTCACCCAGGTAAGTACACCCATACGTGGTACTGTTTTCATCCAGACACCTTTGGGAAGGTAGGCCATGTGTTGGCGGTATGTTTCAGTAGTTTCCAGGTTGGAAATGTCTGAAAATTGTGTTTATTTTCCCTAAATTTCAGACTTTGCCGAGCTTTTGGGTAATAAATTCTAGGGCAATTTGCACAAGTCAGACCTCTGTGGGTTCCTATGGGAGTCTGCTCTCCTGAAACACTTGGGTTACCAGTATTTTAGCCTTTTCCATTTGAACCCAGGTAGTTGCACCGACACATGAGGTACAGTTTTCGTCAGGACATGTGTGGGTATGTAGGATGGTAGGACATTTGTTGTTTTCTCTTGGTTTAACATTTTCATACATTTGCTACTACACTTTGTTACACAACCCTTTAATTTCCCAAATGTGAACTACATGTAGTTGTCGATTTAAGCACTGTATGCTTTTGGAACCTGCTCAAGTCACCTACCCTTCAAAAGGGCTGCCTGTGCTCTTTCAAAAATTGTATGCTTGCCAGTCCTCACATTTATTTTCCTTATTTACACATGCCAAGTATGTCTGTTTAGGCCGTCAGCATAAAATTCCTGTGTACTATGGCTCCGTTTTTGGCTTATGGTACATGCGATTTCCTAACTGGAAAAGTCAGGGGAATGTAGCAGGGCACTGCTTTTCTCAATATTCATAGAAGCCATTACCTTACAGGTCCCACCATGTCCAGCACATACCTTTTTTAACTGTCATTTATCAAATCTTTCCCCAAACTATGGGCATTTTCCCTACATAAATGTTGCCTGACCTGCGCAAATCACCCTTTCCTAAACTTGGAATTTTGTCTACTTTTCAGAAATGTATGCCTTGGTCTTCCCTTTCAGCGTTCCTACCCTCCTCTTCCATTCCGTCCACGCATGGACTATTGAGGGAAAAAAAGGGGGGGTAAACTCACATAGCTCTCACAAAATTGATGGTAACCTTATTTTTTTGGTTTTCACTCAACCTGTTCTTGAAAGCCTGGAAAATGGCAAATTCAGCACAGCAAACCATTTGTTCCTAGCTCTTACAAGGAAACACCCACAGGCTTCTTTGTACATAATTTTATTGGCATTTTCTGAAAAAACACGAAATGTGCTCCGTTTTCGGTTATTTTCTCTCACCCCCATACAGCAAACTAGGATTCCTAGGTGGCGTTATGATCACCTACATGTGGGAAGAAAGGGGGCCAAATTTGAGCAAGATATCACATGTAAATAAAGCATTACAAGGGATTGAATGGCGACATACCAAAACCACCAAAAAAGGGCTTGGCGAGCGGGGGGGTGGGAGGCATTGGCTGTTAAGGGGTTAAAAACAAATAACACATTAGCTTAAAGAAATAGAAAATTGGGTAATTGAAGTGTTTTTATTATGACAAGTGCTTACACTGTAAAGCAACAAATAATACATACATATGTGCATAGCTCTCAACCATTTGAGTCGCAAAAGCGGGTGAAAACACCCGATTTTGTTTTTGGCGGGTGAGAGGCCCATTGAAACGAATGGGCCTGTAGGAGGATTGGTGGGTGAGTCCACTCTTTTCAAGGCGGGTGACACCCGCCAAAAGCGTGTGAGTTGAGAGCTATGTATGTGTAAACTAAAGATCAAATTGGTGGTGCCATATGAAGTGAACCTGTTTTACCTGGGGGATTGGAAGGAAAAAGAAGCCGAATAGTGAAACATTTATGGAAAAACAGTTCTCATAACTGCACATGAGTTGCTGCAAGAATTGGGTAAAAGAAAAAGTAAACCTTATTATTGCAAATGTTCACAATCTTTTGTCACAATATTTCCTGTAAAGGCTCAACAGATATCACGACTTCACACCTTCAACAGGGGCCCGATGATACACAGTGCCAGAGGTTTGTAACGCAATTATCGATCTATAAATTATTTGCTTTTCATAATGGTGCTGTAGTGTGAACAAGTACAGGTAAACTATAGACAACTAAACGTCTCAGAACATTTCCAAGTTAAAAATGTCACTCGAAATATGGATTTATAGGACAGTGAGCTAAAATAACATGAAAAGCAACTCACACTGCCTAAAATTAAAAATGCAATTAGAGTAGAAGGAACTCAGAAACACTTGACACTTTTCTCAAGCGCACCTGGCACTTTTTGAATCTGTTATACTCTGCACTTTAATCAGGCATTTCCAATAGTTACGATTTGCCTTGAAGTAATATGGTTCTGCTTTGACTTTATGACGCATTTGCACACAGCACTTTTATATGGATGTATAATGGATTTATATGTACAAGGCAGTTTTGTCAGTATTTATTATCAGGCATTCCAAGCGGAGTGGCCGAGCACGAATGTACAAACAGAATTTGGCCTGTACATGTTCTGCCCCAGTTCCATAAAAGGCATGATGTACTAGACATAAGCCCTTGACCTGAATGGGCTTGGCCATGGGTAGCCAATGAAGATGGTGCACACATGGAGTAATGTGAGCACAACTGGGTTTGTAAGTGGCTACTCTCGCTGCAGAGTTCTGCAGGACCTGAAGGTGCTATAAGAAGTAGCCAGTTTGTGCCAGAAATGGGGTGTTGCAGCGTTCCATGGAGGACATAACAAATAAGCACACCACAGGGGCACGTAACTGAGAAAGGAGTAAACAAAGAACCTTACTATGGGGTTTTCAGTTGAAGATGGCCCCTTTGACATACTGGATTTAGCTTTTCTGTCTGCGGAATGTCAGATGACATATTTACCCCTAAAGATGGCCAAAAAGAGGGGGTCCAAAAGGCAGTAGAGGAAGAAGGGCCCACCACCAACACCTCATTTTTTCCCCTTGAACCAGCTATTACACATCCATGCACCCACAGCTTCGAGACAGGACCTAAATCTGGTCGCTGTCTCGACAAGAGAAAGATCTAAACAGACCAGGATCTGTTAAGAAAAACAGTGGGAGCCGTGAGAGCAGATAAGCTTGGTAAGAGGTTACATGTACATGTTAAACAAAACCTGGAAGATGGAGGAAACCTGAGGGAATCCACATCTCAAGGCAGACGGTAGAGAGTGAAAAGGGGGGATGGAAGGGATGGAAATTGACTGTTCGATTAGAGAGAAACAAAGAAAACCATGAAAGAACGGCACCAGAAAGGCCGGCCCAGACGAGCAAGGCGGCATGGTCAACGGTATCAAAGGCGGCAGATAAGTCAAGTAATAAGCACCGACGCTGCCAGAGTTGTGCAGCCAAGCGGCATCAACAATGATGGAGACCATCACCCCCTCTGTGCCACATCCTGGATGAAAAATGGATTGAGAAGTGTGGAAGAAAGATTACTCAAGACAGGCCAGGCGAAGGCTTCAAAAAGCTTCTCCCCAGCCATCTGAAAAAGGAGCAATAAGCGGCGTTACAAGACCCCAGGGCAGCAAAAGCAAATGGGACGACCCGTGGAGCAAGCAGTCCCCAGGAAAACTCCAACTGGAGCATTTGGGGGCAGAGTTAGTGGACCTGAGACTGCCAGCAGTGATGCCTGTGTGGGGACTGGCACTCGAGCCGGAGGAGATCAGAGAACCCACGCGGGTGGTGCAGAAGACACAGGGTGCCCATTCAGCCAAGGCAACATAGGCGAGACTGGGGAGTGTGAACGGACCACCGAAGATCCTCTGGCAATAGAGCAGAGCCGGCACAGCCCGGACACCCAGCTACAAATGAGAGGGAGAGGGTAGTATTGCCCTGAAATTGAACGCGTGCCTCTGCCCCATACAGCAAGCCCGGCTCCATGCAGCGCAGGGCCTCCACGAACCACGCGCTGCAGGGCCCCCATGAGCTGTGATGCGATCCAGCAGGGTAAGTAGGCATAATTAAGGGAGTTGGCAGCCATGAAGCAGGCACACGCAAGACGCTCCCCTCCCAAACAACAGACATGGAGGTTTATGAAAGCATCTGCCCCAGCGCACCATAACCTACACTTGGGAGGGCACCCCCCTACGGCAGGAGACCCGCAGCATACCCGGACCCCGGCAAAGGTCCCATACTATTCAACAACATCAGAGGCAAACTGCAGTAATAGAAGGGTGACAGCACTAAGTCTCCTGCAGCATCCCCCCCGCTAACGGCCAGGGAAGGAATCCGGGGGCGAGGGGTGGGGACGGCGCATGCCCCCAACCCTCAGCATTTGACTCTGCAGGAGAGCGCTGCTTCGCTCCACCACCCACCCTTATGAAAACTAACCCTGCCATACAAGATTAACCGAGAAGGAACCCCTATGGGTTCAAGAGCATACTTAGAGGCTCAGGAGTGGTGGGAACACGGGCCCCTCCCCCCGGGAAGAAATTCAAGAAGCTCCTTATCTCCAGGCCAGTGTGACACTGCGACCATAACCACTTTCACCTTTGAGCGTACTAGCCCCACGGCTCCCAGGGGGCAACCAACCCAGGCTCTAAAGGGGAGCTAGACCCCCGCTGCGCACAGGAGGGAGAGAAAAGCATCCCCTTCCTACAGAACAACTGGCCAATACCCCGGGGTCAAGAGGAACCTCAGAGGCCTGGGAAGATGCCCCCTACAGTAAGGTGCAGGCAGGCACTCGCCATCACCAGACAATGGGCCTCATTACGACCCTGGCGGAGTGGGTTTACCCCAGCGTTATTCGCGGCGGACCCGTCCGCCCTACTACGAGTTCCCGTAGCGCCAAGGAACGTTTTCCGCCTGGTTTTTCCGGGCGGAGAAATCCATGGCGCTACGGGACCTTGATGTTAATTACGCCACCGTATTTTACGGTGGCGCAATTAACGCCTTCCCCACTCCCATTATACCCTATGGGGCAAAAATGGGAATGGGGAAGGGTAAAATGGGGAATGGGGATTTACCGCCCCGCCAAGGTCGGCATGGGGCGGAAAATCCGCCAACCCCCATGGCGCTATCGGCAGCTTTCCGCCGTGCTCCGCGGTGCATTTAGCACCGCGATTTCCGCCAGGGTCGTAATGAGGCCCAATGTTGCGCAACAAGGCCAAGGAGGCCAAAAAAGGGCCCTCAAGGGCCAAGATCTCAAGAAAACAGAAGGGACCCTCCAAAAGCTATGGAGAAATGAGGGGGAAGCCCCAGAGGAAGAGGATCCATCGGTGACAGAGAGGCAGCAGTCGGAGGAACCCCCGATGCTGCCACAGGGGCAAGAGGTCACGAGCAAGGGGCTGCAACAGTGCTTTAAGGTATTCAGTGACCAAATGACTGCTACCCTTCAGACACAATTAAGCCTAATACGCTCAGAACTTGCACAATCCCTGCAGGAAATCAAAGGCGATAGTTGAATTGACACAAATGAAAACGCCATTCAAGAACTCACTTAAAACACCCGGAAGATAGATGTATTAGCGAAGCAGCAGGCGGTAGCGACACAACCTGGATCTCCAAGCCAAGGACTTGGAGAACCGCTCGGGAAGGTCCAACATCAGGGTGAAGGGGCTGCCAGAAAGTGTGAGCGATGCCGACCTCAGGGAAACAATGCAGCACGTGTTCAAAGATTTGCTGGACTTGGCTGGGGGAGAAATTCTCAGATAGAAGGTCCGCAGCGAGAAGGACGCGGGGCCAGGCCAAGAGAAGTGGCGATGGCTTTACAGCGATACGACCGAAACAAATAGATCCTCCAAGCGGCAAGGAAAGCAACCTTGATAAAAGTGAACAGCGCTGTCAGAACTTTTCCAAGACCTGGCCAAATCCATACTAACAATGAGGAGGCAAATGGGCCCGGTGACCAAAGCCCTTACCAAAGCCCAGATAAGATCCAGGTGGACATTCCCCTTTGGAATGGTCTTCAAGTGGGAAGGGTGCCAACACCACATCACTACCACTACGTTGGATGAGGGACCCAAGATCCTGAATATTGAAGAAGAAGGGGATATAGGGGGAGGACCTAATAGGAGGCCAGAACATGAAAGCCACCAAGAGAAGCCATGGGAGTGGAGAAGAGCAGAGAGGTCAGAGACAAGACACAAACAATTGCAGGGTCCGGGGGGGGGGATAGCAACCGAAGCCCCAGGCTGAATAGGCTGTCCACTTAACAGCAGCAGGGGGGGGGGAATCACGAGACAAGGGTTAAGACCCGGTGGGGTTACACAGGGAATGTCAACCTAAGGGTCGGCTCTGGGAGACGGGGGGCTGGTGGGGTGAAGGATCTTGGAAACAAGGGAGAGCAGAGGAGTGGCTCTCCCCGCACAGTTATTCTCTGGGATGGGAACGAGATCCAGCAACCTATGACGATGTTACTGCTTGGGGAAGTTGAGCCCAGTCCAGCCGGAGGGGGCGATGTTACGGCCTGGGGAAGTTGAGCCGAGTCCAGCCGGAGGGGGATTGTTTCGACATGGTTACTCTCAGGACGTAACGGGGTATGAGTAGGGATCCAAATACTAAAACTCAATGTTAGAGGACTAAACACACCGACTAAAGAGACAGGAACTGGAGAACCTCCTCCAGGATACCAAGCCCGACATTGTGACGCTCCAGGGGACCGATATCCGTAAGCAAGACAGATACAGAATGAAGTTGAGGATAACCCCAGGTTCTGCAGGCCAACGACAAGAGCAAAGCTTGAGGGGTCCTCATAGCGTTTAGACACCTACCTGACGTCGAAATAATAGGCACAAAAGCCGACAAGGAAGGTAGATTCCTCTTCGTCCAGCTACAATGGGGGGTGGCCTCTCACAATCGCCACAGTGTACGCCCCCAACTCAGGGCAGGACGAATACTTGCAGGGGGTTTTGGAGAAGCTAAACCAGTTAACAACGAGCCAGCTAATACTGACGGGATTTTAACTTGGCGTGGCACCCATCCACGGACAGAAGCGCAGACAGGACACCCACATCGAAAGGCCCATCTAGTAAACTACAGGCTAGCATAACAGAATGGCATTAGCAGATACATGGCATGAACTAAAAGGGGACTCCAAGGGGTATACTTACTACTCACATGTGCACCGAACATTCTCAAGAATTGATTACATATTGGTTTTCGGAGACAATGCTTTGCCAAGTACGGATCATAGAAAGGGAAACCATAGCCTTGCCCGACCACACTCCCCTGCAGCTACAAATCCAATGGGAGGGGGGGACCTCTTGAAGTGGCGGTTCCCCCGACATCTGCTGAGAGATGCAGTAATTTGCGACGAGATACACAAAGTCCATCCGCAACTTCTTTGGGGAAAATAAGACCCCGGAGGTGCAGGAACATGTAGTATGGGACGCCTTTAAGGCAACCATCTGGAGGATGCTCATAGCAAAGCAGGCATCTCGAGCCAAACAGAAGGCCCTTCAGGTGGACCTAGAACAGGGGTAATGGAGACCGATAGTGGGGGTAATGATCAGGAGGGAGTATAGGCATATCAAAGGGCAAATCAATATCCTTCTAGCTAAACAAGCAGTAAAATCGCTCCGATTCTTGAGGCAGAAGTATTACCTCCAGGCAAACAAGACAGGCCGGCTCTTAGCCAGGTAGGTTAAGCAGAAGGAGGTGGCAGGTACAATACACCACATTCAGATGGTGGAGGAACAGGAAACCACGCGTATAGAAGAGATCCTTCAGGCGTTCACACAGTTCTATACAAGCCTCTACTCTGCGGAGGCACCGGAGAGTGACCTCCAAAAGGCCTTCTTAAAATGTTGCTGGCTAAAAAGATTAGAACAGAGTCAGCATGACGCTTTAGAAGGGACGATTACCTAAGACGAGGTGCGTGCAGCGATCCAATCGCTACAACCAAATAAAGCCCCAGGCCCGGACGGGTATCCCGCCACATTCTATAAAGCATTCCATACCACATTAGTCCCGTTAATGACATCCCTGTTCAACTCCTTCTCCGATACGGGCCACATCTCCCAGTCCATGGAGGAGGCCAAGGTAATACTCTTCCCTAAGCCAAACAAGAAACAAACCCTCTGTAGCTCCTACCGCCCTACTGCCCTAATAAACCTTGATGCCAAAATCTTTACAAAAAATTCTGACATCTAGAATGGATAAAGTAATCACTGACCTGATCCACCGGGATCAAGCAGGCTTTGTCAAGGGGTGACAAACATTTGACAACATTAGGCGAATATCCCACCTGATAGAGAAGCCAAACAGGGCAGTCCTGAGGGCAGGGAGTGTTAGCACTAGATGCAGAGAAGGCATTTTAAATGGTCATTCTTGTTTGCTACCATGGTGGTTATGGGGTTTGGCCCGGGCCTTGTCCACCTAGTCAAGGTCAACTATGGAGCACCACTTATCAGACTGGCTAACAATAGGCATGTCTCCCAGGCGATAAGGATCACTAGGGGTACTAATCAGGGCTGCCCATGTCACCATTCCTGTACGCAAACTTTCTCGAACCCTTCCTAGCTAGAATTAGACAACGAGAGGGGAATAAAAGGGATTACATTCGGTGGGAAAGACCATAAGGCAATGGCCTTTGCCGACGACCTCCTAGTCATGCTAACAGACATGGACACTTCCCTCGGGAGGTTAACAGCACTCCTAGGGGAATTTGGCAGAGTGGCAGACCTGAAGACCAACAACCAAAAACAACAGTAGATTGATGAAAACATTATTGGCTAATGCTTTCACTTTGGTTTGTCTTGCGCTGGTCCAAGAATGTCACCTCTAGCGGCACAATACGAATGCCCCCGGCTGTCCCTCTTAATCACGGCCCCAGTTCCGAAAAACAACAAAATAGAGCCTGTGTCCTATTCCATTATTCCTAGCTTAAGTATTCAGGCGACCAGCCTGCTTTGAACACTGTACTTTTTTCAAAGTAAACGCTTCAGACCCCCAGGACACTCAGGCAGGGGCTGGGACAGGCAGTGGTAGCTCGCCTCACGGCGGACCGCCAGCTCAATCCCCAAATCCAACTACAAGCTTTTTAACTGCAGCAACTTTAATATATGTTATTGGAGCTGGAATTACCGCAGTTGCTGGCACCCGACTTGCCCTCCAATGGGTACTCATTAAAGGATTTAAAAATTGTACTCATTCCAATTACAGTGCCTCGAAAGAGTCCGGTACTGTTATTTTTTGTCACTAACTCCCGGAGTTGGGATTGGGGAATTTCGGCGCTGCTGCATTCCTTGATGTGGTAGCCGTTTCTCAGGCTCCCTCTCCAGAATCAAACCCTTATTCCCATTGCCCGTGGTCACCAAAGTACCATCGAAAGTTGATCTGAATGCATCGTCGCGGCCACATGGATGTGCGATCGGCCTGAAGTTATTTAGAGTCACCAAAGCAGCCAAGTGAGCCCGGATTGGTCTTGGTCTGATAAATGCATGCATCCCGGGAGGTACGCGCTCGTCGGCATGTATTAGCTCTAGAATTACCAGTTATCCAAGTAACAGATGGCGCGATGAATGGAACCATAACTGATTTAATGAGCCATTTGCAGTTCCACTGTACCAGTCGTTTGTACTTACACGTGCATGGCTTAATCTTTGAGACACGCATATGCTATTGGCAGGATCAATGAGGTAGCCGCACCTGCTGGAGGGTGGCAACGGGGGGAGCCGCGAGACTGCCTCGGAGCCAACCTTCGCACCCTCGGGGCTGTCTGCAGGACCCGAGCGCCAAAAAGCATCCCTAGACGTGTGCGGGTCGGGTGGACAGGTTGGTCCCGCGGGCGCCGGCGGCCGGGCCTGCTCAGCCATGCCACAGGGTGGGTGGGAGGGAGAGGCCAGGCACAACTTGAACCGGTAGGGGGGTTTGCCAGCACACTGCCACTGGTATGGCGACAGAGGCGGTCAGCAGCCAACGTGTGTTCCGAACTGCTGGAGAAACGTGCTTGGTAGAGGAGGGGCCGCGTCGTGGCTTGCGAGGAGATCCCATCTGATCTGACCACTGGGGAGTTGCCGGGCTGCTCCGCCTTCACTCTAGAGCTGCCCACATAAGGGGGTCCTCCCCGAGGGAAGCACACCCTTGACACGGTCCCAAGGCGGGTGGAAGCAAATTGCCAAGCAGTCCAACCCTAGACAGACCAAGTGCACCAAATCGATACCATGGAGTGCTC